>NC_133803.1:21118103-21438936 GCF_043250625.1 Sebastes fasciatus | reverse complement strand
ACACCCGTCCCCGGTCATCCCCTCTGACGAAGACAAATTAAAGGCAGCAGGAGACGGACGGCCCTCATCACTGCCGCCCAGACAAGCTGAGCAGCAGGAGGAGAAGCAGTTAGAGGATGGGTACGAGGTTATGAACAGTATCGGACCGCGCGGCTCTCCAGAGTCTCCCAAACCCTCCATCGTGGTCCTCAAGGAGCCCAGCAGCCCTGCTTTAGGGGGCACGGTCAACCTCATCCTTAGCTTTGGGGGACAGGGGGACAGCCAGGTTCAGGTGCTTGACCCGCCTACTGGGACGGACGAGGTAGTGGAGGAGACCTCTGAGCCTGTGCACAGGGTGAGAAACACACTTCACACTAAAAGTCACCATCATGGGATGCCACTGTTATTGGCTTCATACATTTCTCCCTCAAAAGCACTGAAGCAAATGATACTCGTTCCTGAAGGCCGACACAGTAACATTCATTCCCTGTAATGACACTGCATGGGATCTCCCTCCTTGACTATCTGCCGCTGTTCATTCCTCCCTCTCCTTTGGCCTTCATGTCTTCCTTTTTCCCCGTTTTCTCCCTCAGCCCGCTGTGCCTCAATCTTCTGCCTGTAAAAACTTTTGGAGGCGCTGCCAGGGGCTTTTGGAAAATACTTTGGGTAGTTTAAAGCGAAAGAGAAAGATTTATCGGCAGAGTGCAAACGAGGTAAATTGCGCGGTGTGAAATGGCATTGCATGCTGCGTCTCAAAGTGTGCTGGGACTGCATGCTGTGTGTAGTTGTTTTCTGGGCGAAGCATGCTCTACTAACCGCTGTTACAAGATTCAGCCCGTCCTCAGCCTCTGTAAGTCAGGCATGAGCGTAAAAGGAAACAAGTCACGCCAAAGTGCTATCTCACACCATCTCCGAAGTCACTGCGGCTGGAAAATGTAAAGTTTATGTGAGAAAAGTGAGAAAAGATAACAAACCATTTTACTGTCAAAACTCACAATTTCCTACTTAACTGCCGTCATAAATGCGAATCCAAAACCAAATAAATTCTATTTTTAATGAAGAACAGTGTGTCGTAATGGGATGGGAAAACAGAGGTGCTGATTTTACAATCCATTTGTGAAAATATAAACGTAATGAAAGAAGTGTAGTAATACACATGAACTCCAATTAGTGTTCTGTTTTCATAAATAAATACTGTATATTGACTTTATGTAACTGTTACCAGATTATTAAAAGTTACTATAATCATTATAGTATAGTATTTTTATATATATATATAGTATTATAGTATAATGTATACAATTAATTTACACTAAATAAACAGTATTATGCCAACCCAAAAAGTAAGTTTTTATTGATTACCTTTCTGCAAATGAAAGTGTCTTTAGAAACTGGATTGTAAATCGTAGATGTATCTAGTGCATTTCATCTAAAAATAGACAGTGAATAATCTTTGCAGTATTTATATGTTTATAAGTCATATAACCCATCATACATTCTAGCCTTAAAAACAAGGAATTATCGGAGTAAGCCTGAGGCACTGAAAACAAGTGTGTATATTTGGGATTGTGAATGTGAATCCATCTGTCAGAAGTCATTTGGCCCTTTCAGTTTGTCTTGTGTAAACTTGGATAAATGGTTAAATTCCCAACTGAAAATCAGACAATGAATCAGTATGTTTACACTCCAACTTTCCTTCAACATTAAAACTTTTCTTTGGAGCTCAACTTCAATGAGCCAGGCTCTAAAGCTGGAGATGGCAGAGACAGAATGAGGGTGATGAGTAAGAAAAGCACAACACAGTCTTCTCCCTGCTGTGAATGTTGACAGAAGCTCTCTCTTCTCCTTCTGTCATTTCACCACAAGCCTGACGCAAACCCGGCCTTGTTTGCCTCTCTGCGGCTGTGCCTCCTCGGCTGTGTAAAATAAGTGACCTCACCTTCGCTTCCTATGAAACCTGTTCTCCAAAACGGCTCCCAGCAGGAGTGCGTCCCAAACGCCAACACAGGCGCAGTCATTAGACAAAGAACTGGTGCTGAACTTTTCGAGAAAGGCCCCCAGACTGCACACCATGATTTATAGTCTGGGGCTTCCACAGAAACAAGAGATTAGTCACAGAGTTGAAAGGTCAAGCCATTACAGCTGCATATGACGGCATGTGCAGCCACATATGATTTTGATTAAGTCCTGCAAGTGTGCGATTGCAATCATGTCCATGTTCTTTTGTCCTTTCATCTAATTTGTATGTCTTTTTTGTGTGTGTTTTTTTATACATTTGCATTACTGTGTGAGGCGTGTACATTCCTGAATCCATTGTTTTCTTGGATGTGTGGGATGTAGAGGAAAAGAGGTCTCTGAAAAGTAGCTGATTGTCTTGGTCAGGTTCGCTCTCATGTCATCATTCATCTGTAACACATAAAACAGCTCTTGTTCACGCAGAGGGCTCGCATGAGTCTCTCTGGGGTTAACCATTTGCGATAATGCATTTACAGTCTCAATGATACGAGAGCTCACACACGCCTAACCTCCTTTTCTTTTTCTAGGTAAGTACCTACTTGCATGTCAAGGATAGCAACGTGGCTGTGGCCCCTGTGTATGAGAGTATCACCCTGCCCCGCCAAAAGAGCCGCTCTGCAGCCTCAGCCTCCCCTACTTTCTCGCTGTCCTCCTCCTCCGACTCGCCATCTTCCTCGGCGTCTGCATCTCAGGCGGTCAACGTGAGTTTCCACCCTTTGGTGGCGAGCGGCGGCAGCAGCTCCATCTTCAGCAGCCTCAAGAGAATGGGCAAGAAGAGAAAGAGGAAGAGAGATGCTCGCAGGCACACTATCCAGAAAATCATGGGAGTGGAGGAGCAAGCAGAAGGGATGCCTCGTTATGACTGCGAGTCAATCGCGTACGACACGCATACATGGCCACTGAAGGAAGGCAGGAGGAAGAAGAGTTCTCCAAAGAGTGGGGATGGAGTAGAAGCTATGGCCTATATGAAGAATCCCCTGCTGAAGGACATTGATACAGAGTGTTCAGGAGAATACAGCACTATTCCATACACTGTATCAGAGGGGCCAACCACAAATCATGCGAGAAGCCACTGCAGGTTCCTCTCTTTGGGCTCTGTCCTGAGCTTCGACCTACCTAAGGATATGACCCTTATCCCCAGCATCCAGGACATCATTACCATCGCCTCTCCGGAGTCCAAAAAAGGAGCAGGGACTGATCCGGACCCCCACTCCCAGAGACACACAGCCCTGAGCTCTTTCAAACAGACTCGACCCACTCCGGCCGTCACACACAGCTCAGCAGATATCAGTTTTCTTGAAACACGGACTGTTGTAGTGAAAGATCCGCCTGATGTGGACAAGAGCTTCAAACCACCACTTCCCTTTTCCCCGGAAGAAGACGAGGATCAGACTGTACCTTGTAACGACCTGTCTAAAACCCAGTTCTGCCTGCACGAGGATGCAGAGCGGGAGTGGGACAAAATCTCAGCAGAGGTTAAAACCAGTACAGCTGAAAGGGATGGGACCAACCAGCAGTCCCAGCCCCCTATTTATGTGAACCATGCCCAAAATACAGCTGCACATAAACACGAATGCCCTAGTGTCCACACGCTCATCCGAGATCTAAATGGACACAAGTATCATAAAAGTGTGCGACCCCAGAGTGTGCGTGAAGAGAGTCCTAGACTTCAGTGTCTGAGCCAAGCTTGTCATATGGTCGTGAATCTAAAGTCAACAGTCAGTGTGAGTGTTCATCAGGACTCGGTCGACTCTGGGATCTCCACCTCCAGCAGCCTCAAGCTTTGCACTGATGCTCCGTGTCCAGATAACCCGCAGCCCAAGGGCGTAGTGGGGAGGCTCATGTCCCTTGAGGTGGGAGGTCTAGACTGCACTACAACGAGGGAGAGCACTGTAACATCATCAACAGACTCAGCAGAGCTAGAGGCAGAGCCGGTCCACCTCGACCACCAGCAGTTTGAGGAGGAAGAAGAAGAACTGGAGGACATCTGGAACCGGACTACGAACTACAGACAGAGCATCTGCTCAGACATCATGTACCAGCCCAACCAGGGACCCTCAGACCAATCTAGAGAGCCCCCTTCCCGCTCACCTTCACCCAAGACCCCCGCTGTGCTCTACAGGAACCTGGTCACAGCCTCAGCACCCAACCTCCTCGTGGCAGAGTTTAAACTGCCCCCCTACCTTCAGACCTTGCTGGGTTACGACAAGGAGCCCAAAGGTCACCTCCCTCCACTGGCCGTAGGAGACAGGAGGTCCTGGGCGGCGTTTCCTAACAGGGAACCAGCCGGCAAGACCTCAGTGACAGTGAACGAGACGGCATCTGATCCAGTGAAGCTGCCAGACGTGGGGGACAATCAGAGATATATTTATCAATACAAAGAGGAGGAGGAGGAGGCGGAGGAGGCAAAGGTGGGGGAGGAGGATGAGCACGCAGGTTGTTCGAAGGTGAGGTCAGCGTATGATATACTGTGATGTGGAAACCTAAGAGACTGGATCAGTTCACCCAAATTACAAAAAAACATATTCCTGCTAGGGATGCAAAACCGAACGGTAAAAAAAATTAACCGTACAATGATGTACAAAACAAGCCGTGGGCTTGTTGAACCGTTGCACCATTATTAAATACAGGCCTGCTAATTATTGATGAGTTGCCAGAGACATAGAAGAGGCAATTATCTGAACAAAGGCCTGCTTGACCATTAAGTAGCCTGCGTTATTTCATGTATAAAAGTTGTTATGGCTTCATATAATATAGAAATATCATTCATTACTATCAATCAATCATTCAGTCAATCTATTTATATATTCTGGAGTTCAAACACATAGGAAATGGTTACGTTTTTCTTCTCCCTAATGTGCAAAACAAACCGAACCGTGCGCTTGTTTAACAGTTGCACCACTAATTCCTACTGGTATATAGGCATGGGGATGAGTTTGGTTTTATTTGCCCAGGTTTTGAGATTCGGAAGGGATTAGAATTGTGTTTGTGATGCTCACAGCATTGAAAAATTACAATTAAATAGACAGTTGTTAGTTCCTATAAAGAGGTTGATGCTGTGTTATGTGTAACAACACTTTAAAATGTAATTTTTCATTGCTGTAAGCGCCACAAACAGAGTTCTATTCTCCTCTATTCACCCTCTCCTTACACATATCTAAAACCTGACCAAAACCCAAACTATCTTCATATCTAGATAGCACCAGAAGAAAGAAAAAGTTAGTGACTAAGTGTTTTTATGTCATTTTGGTGAACTGAAACTTTAACCCAGCCTGCCTCTTTTATTAGAAAACTAATTAATGTAGTAGTAATACATTTAAATGTTTATACAATAACAAGTATGTCAATTATCACATGTATATAGTGAATACAAACTATAGTCATTTTGCCCTCAACCTGTAGTCTGTCAGTAGCATTTAACCCTGTTCTGGTGTTGATATTAAAGGCAACACAACTGCATGAGCAACTCATATAGTGTCATCAGTGATCACTGTGGACTCTCCTCTTTCTGAACAGGACCAGTCGATGAGTCTACTGTCGGTTCATATGGGTTTGGATGGTGTCTGTCGGCAAAGAAAAGCCTCTCTCAGCCTGGACAACATGGAGAAGCAGGAAGAATCAACGGCCACAGGAGGGCGCTGTATCACCCTGGTAAGAGTCAATCTGTGAAGCTCTTATTATAGAAATACATCTCTTATGATTAATCACAGAGAGGAGCTTTTTTCCTTTTTGTCTAAACGTTACTAATTTCTCTCAGAGTGGAAAGCCTGAGCTGCAGTCTATGGAGGGAACGCTTGAGAGAAAGCACAAGCTGCAGCTGGGAGGAAAGAAAGTAAGACAGGCTCCGTCTTATGTTAAAGCCAGCACGGTCAGCAAATGTAAAGCCCACAGTCAGCATCACACACTCTCTTATCTTATTTTCACAGGCTGCCTCCAGAGGCTGGAGCTCCTACCATGCCGTCCTATATAGACACACCTTGTGCTTCTACCAGGATAGAAAGGACACACTGAGGGTAAGCAGAAAAATTACAACAATAAGAGCCCCGGAGAACAGAAAGGATAAATAATTGAATTGGATAGTATGATGATTAATGTGTGTTATGCTGCAGAGCTCTGTATGTGGCCTGCCGCTGAACCTCATGGGAGCCGAGTGTTCACCTGCACCAGAGTACACCAAGAAATCCAACTGCTTTAGACTCCGGTAAGACTGTAATAACCACTCAATCACCGTGATGATGTTTTATAGATGATACTGTGCTTTTGAGCATTCTGGCATCTGGAGGTTGTAATAGTTGTCTTTTTCTGTCCCTCAGGCTCCGCGATGGGTCCGAATATCTGCTCAATGCCTCCTCACGCTTTATGATGAAGAAGTGGATGATGAAAATACAAGCAAGCACAGGTAAACATTTTATTTCAAGGCTAATGAATGCTAATTCTGAGCTAATGTAAAAATGATACAAATCTTTTTTTTTTATTTTTTCTTAAAAGGTCGGAGTGAGTCTGTGTCTTCATTATCAAGTGTCCCAGTTGATCAAGACCTCCCCATTTCCTTGTAAGATACGACGCTTTAACAACCTCCCACTCTTGATTTCAAGGATGCTTCCAATCTTTACAATAATGTTTTTTCCCCTCCCACCTACCAGAAAGCCCTTCCTGTGCTCCAGATGTCACGGCCTCGCCAAATGCCACTGCCCCTCCCGCCATGATGTCACCTCCACGTTCCCCAGACGCAAACCGCCAGGCGCCGCCCAAACCAAAGAGATTGTTGTCCTCACCAGAGAGTTCAGTCACATGCCGCAGAGTCATTTAAGGAGTGTGGATGAGCAGTCGACCATCTCATCCACAGATGGAGGTTGTTGTGGTAAGGCCTTCTGCTGCACATTCACACTTAGCAACACAATCCCCGCCCTCTATTGTTGGCTACTGAATAGCCCCACTGAGCCACTGCTGGTTAGAGGATACACTCTGCCACGGTGGTTAATGATTGAACAGGATTTTTTTTTCATTTTCCCAACAATGATTTTATCAAACAAGCTCTTGAGGCTACTGTTGAGCTCAAAAAGGAATTTCATTTAGCTTTGTATTGCTTCATACTGCTATGATAAGTCCTCTAACCAAGGAAGGAAATAGTGAATGGCTGTTGCAGGTGTAGTATGATCCACTAGGGGGAGCTACGGTATTGTCTTACTACACATTAAACAACTGGAGTATCACAGGACTGCATGGAGGCAGCTCACATCTGTTACAGTAAAAGTTTGACTTTTTGTCTCTTGGCTCTTCTGTTCTTCTGTTTTTAATAATGTTTTGTCCCTTTCTATAAGATGATGAAGACACTTTAAAGCAGACACTGACTCACAGACTGTCCGGAGCATCCAGAGACAACTCCTCTCCCTCCCCTCACTCCCCCGTCTCCAGTCAGGACTGGCTCAGCAACAAGCGGCGCTCCCACTCCTTCACATCAGGTTAGTTTAACCTAAACCTATAATGTGTCTGTGAATCACAAACAGATGATTTTGGTCTCCTAATGTTCTCTCGACTGTTTTTCTCTCAGCAACGTTTCAGAAGATCAAACCCGTGTTGCACCCCCCTGGAGGCGGAGGATCCAACTACTGTGTGACTCTTGTAGTTGGAGACAAGTCATCATCATCAGACTTTACGTCCAAAAGCAGAAGCTCTGAGCCGCCGCTGATGGCCGCTGCTGGATGGCAGCAGGACGCCTGTCAGGACTCCGCTCTGAGGAGCTACGCCAGCCTGCCACGGCCACGTAACAAGTCAGTCTTCAAAAAGTTCTTCGGGAAAAGGGACCTCTGAGTTTTTAAAATTATTCCAATAAAGGGTTTTACAAATAGTTTCTAATGTGCGGTGCACATATTTGTTGAAAAGCAAAAAAAACGCTACTACTGACTATATTTATGATCGGAAGAGCTACCACGGTTTTATTTTTTATGTGTTTTATATAAATCACTTCAAGTCCTTATGAGTGTTTGTATTGTTCTTTTTCACTTTTCTTGTGAAAGGAACAATACTGTGTGAGTGTGCACTATGTAGTGGTAGATTTGATTCATTGAAAAACACGTTTTCTCGTCAGTCTTCATATTTTCTTTTATATTTTTTTTTATCGTTGAGTGATTGAGTTAACAGTCTCTGTATAAATAAACCTGCTCAGTAGATAATCAGTTTAGAAACCACATTTAGAGAATAATCAATCCCAGTGATATCATCTTGACTCAGTTAGTATTAACAATATCCTGAACTCATGACACGTATGTCACATGTACAGCGTTTGGTGCACCAAAGCATTTTCTTCCTTGTACTAAAATCAGCAGTTTGATACTGCTTGAGCTTGTTTGATATTAACACTTTTTAAATACAAACTGTAGCAAAGACTATTCATAATAAAACATGCAAAACCAATGATTTGCTTCGGGTGTGATTAACGGATGGGGGTATTTATTTTTAATAGAGTTGCGGTGAAAAGGTCTTTTATTCAAGCTTTTTTTTCTCATCTCTGGAGGCTTTGAAGAGAAAAGGGGATTTGATGAATAGAGAGATTAAAGGCCAGGTCAGGCTAGGAACATCTTCACATCATTAGCCTGCTTTTTGCATATTAAAAACCATTCAAAGACATGATTCAAACAAATCCATAATCAACAGCATTTATGCTGAGGAACCAAACATTCTCTGCCGACATCATGGCTGCATAATGAGTCCTATGCATAAAGAGTTTGCAAAGTACTACTGTTTAGCATGACAAAATATTCAGCGATTCCCTTCAAGATGTGTGAGGGACAGATTGGTTACAGCAGAGAGGGAAAGAAATGGGTCACTTGGGGCAAATTTAAAAACATTTTTGGAAGATTTTGGAATACATGAAGAACTTTAAATGGTTAAAGTTGAAATCAATTGAGGAGTAATCGCTGAAAGCACTTGAAATTTGAATGTCAGGTTTACATTAGACAGTTGAAAGCACCGAAAGTTGTTGAACTGTCAGAATCAGAAATTCTTTATTGATCTCCGGGGGGGAAATTGGGAGGTTACAGTTGCTCTCATATAAACATAAAGAAATGTAAGAAAATAGAAATAGAAGGGAAAGTGTGTAAATGATGTGCATAATAATAATGCTACAATATATAACACAACATATGTAGAGAAATATAAGTAAATAATAGGAATAAGAAATGAGGAAATAAGAAATATGTACAAATATGTGCATTAAAGACATACCAGGGTATTGCAGTTGAATTATTACACAAATTATTTTACGGTCAGTAAAGTTGAGGTTGAGGTGAGGTGAAAGATACAAGCAGTTGAAGTTTAAAGGTGCTAAATGCAAGACTGGGAGCATTTCTATTGCCTCCGCATGGCTCTCAACATGACGACGGCTGAGCCGGTGGCTCGTAGCTAAGGGTGCTAACAGCGAAAACAACGGCAAACAGTGCTGACAGAGCTAACACTGTTAACCTGGGGGGAACCTGAAGGTGGGTGCTACGCTTCCGCGACGACGCCGTTGATCGGGATGGCGTTATCAGCTGTGACCAGTTAGCCAGTGGGGCACGCACGAACGTGCATTAAAAGCCTGCAAAGAACGGAGAATCTATGATTACAACACACACAGAGAGAGAGAGAGTGACTTCATTCTCTGCTCAGGTAGACATTACTCCTCTATATCATTACATAGCTTAATACTGTAGTTGTTTGATGCTATATTAATGCTCTGGATATTGTACAGAGAACCTTGAAAGAGTGTTGGTTGAACTGTAAAAGGTGAAAGTGATTGAAATTTCCATTTCCATTCCACGCTGAAGCGCCGGTGATAGTTGAAGCATGTGCACTGTTAGTAGTTGAAGTGACAGCAGTTGACTGATGGAATGATAATATGTACCATGCAACACACCTTTAGATGATGATGCTGACCTGCAACAGGACTTCATGAAAAAAGTGCACCTTTCTCCCATTAACCACCAGCTCAACGTAGAAACACACTTTTGCAGAGCAGCACTCAAATGCTACAAAACAAAGGAAGATGAATCGAGTTTTGGCACAAGCACCGCACCACCTCTCAGTTCATCCAGCGCTGCCAAAAGTCACAGCGTAGTCTTGGCACGCATATACGCATACACACATGCACACGGCAGCTACGGTAGCGTATGGAATGGAAACAGCTCGAAAAAGCTCTGCGTTTGTGGTGCAAATTTGTCAGATGCATCCAGCAGAGGCATTAATCATGGCAGGTCAGCAATCTGTGAATCATTATCCAGACTCTATAGAACTGAATGACTCAGCCTCTCACAGAACTGTAAAATATACCACAAGTTTGTTCACTTTATACACAAAATCCCCACATAAGCCATGTCCATGTGCCACTGCATTGATCTGTGTGTTATTAGCGTAGACAAGTTAATAATCCACAATGATATTCAGGATATGATTGGCAAATTCACATAGTTGCTGCATCCACATGTGGCATCTATTTTCTTGATATGCATGGACTGCAAACATTTGGGTTTTTCCCTCCACAATAAAGATTGTGTTTTTCCTCTCTGTCATGTTTGGAATGACAGCCACATCCTTCGCGGCCCTGAGGGACGCAGCGCCCAATCGATTGATCACCATGCCCCCTGATCTTTGTGTCCGCTCTGTGTCCTTTGACCTCCATATCATCCGCTGACAGCTCCTGACTGCTTCCCTCACAGCTGTGGGGGTTTCAACTCTTCCCCTGCAGAGACAGTGCACTCACTCTGCTTGTGTGTCACCACACTACGGAGGCAAGTGTGGGATTATATGGCAGGGCAATGGATACACCCACGCACTTCTCCACACTTGGGTTGTTGCATTTCCCCCTGTCTAACCACTAATAACCACCCACATGACATATCCTACCAAAAGGTGAGGTAAAGTCCAGGTTTTGTTATGGAGCCGTGTTAAGGAGTGACTCACCGGGCTTACCGCAGTCATTCAAAGAGATCCGGAGATCACAAGGAACCATTAAGGTGGTGTAACAGGAGAGGGAAGTCCTCAGGCCGCGACTCCTCCCCTGCTGTTGATGGAAAACGGTCCTCTGGAAGGATGCATGACTCTACACATCACAGATTTCTACAGGGAATATGTTGATTACTGCTTTTTAGTATCATAGCTTATCCATTTGATCAAAGTGTTTTTGGTTAATAATATTTTATGAATAACAAAAGAAGAAATTTGTTGACATCATACAAAGATTTTCCGTCTTTGAGCTTTGATCAGAGGCTCAAAAGGTAGGGGTACAGAGGGGTGTGCTAGTGGCCCAGATTCAGGCTTTGAAACCCGACACTGTCTGCCTCCAGCAGCCCCGCTGAGCCCATGAAAGTGATGTAATGGGAAGAGTGGTTTAGGAATCATCGGTGGTGGGCATCGGTGTGGAATAGCGGTCAGGAGACCAGATCAAGTGGCTTGATTTCCACAGCCTTCGGATCACATTTGACATTAACTGCCCACCTGTTGACACCGGCGCACCTTAGTTATGCACCATTATTGCACAATGAGGTGAATTAGAGCTCAATTATAGCTTTTCTGGGAATACATTTGAAATGCCTGTGGGCCATGCAAAGCCTTGTGGCACAAACTGTGAGAACTCGCAGCGCATGCTGAGAAATTACCTTGATTTAATGCTAAGTGCTTACCATGCGCAAGCGTTGGCACCGAGAAAATCTGACATCACAGATGCTAAGAAGCTTTAGCTCCACACATCTCTCAATAAATCACACGATCATCTGGGGAAATAAACTGTGAATTTGAAGTCCGGCTTTGGGAAAGCTGGAGCAGGCTATTGTGTGTCTCCCACATGGTTCTTTGAACAACATGTCAGATTTTCATCGGCTGTGTTTGGCATTTTGGCCGAGGGCTTCTCGGACAATATATCATAATATGCCCCCCCTCCTCTACAGCTGTCATTGTGCCTCCTGGGCTGGTACCACAAAGTGCAATAACTGGAGAGAGAAATGTCCTCATCTAAAGCTCCAGCTCCCCACCATCCACCCCACCATCCCTCCCTTCCTCCCACCAGCTCCCTTTTGTCCTGGATTGTTGGTAAGCTCTTTGCATTTCTGTGTCCTCCGTGTGCGAAGGGATAACGGGTATCATCTGTCCCGCAGATACGGTGCGAATGCATCTCTGAGATATGGATATTAATTCACTCCTTATTCATTCGAGCTTTTCTATATGGCTTACGCTGCGTCAATACATTCAGGTCCCCTGACAGTGTGTCCAATTGTTACAGTTGCACAATGGTTATGTATGAACAAGCCCCCATGGTGTTTACCATGTAAAATAGCATGCGTGATGACCATATGTCTGGACGTTACCATAACATATAGAAGTGCAATGCAGATGTATGGAAGGGGTTTCTTCTGTGCAAAAAAAGGAAAAATATTTATCTTTATGGATCTGAATTATTTGCTACTGTATCAAATATTGGTGTTATGATGACATTAGGGCTGTCAATCAATTAAAATATTTATTCGCATGAATGAATCGCACATTTTTTTATGTGTTCAAAATGTATCTTAAAGGGAGATTTGTCAAGTAGTTAATACTCTTATCAACATGGGAGTGGGCAAATATGCTTCCTTTATGCAAATGTATGTATATATTTATATTGGAAATCAATTAACAACACAAAACAATGACGCATATTGTCTAGAAACCCTCACAGGTACTGCATCTAGCATAAGAAATATGCTCAAATCATAACATGGCAAACTGCAGCCCAACAGGCAACAACAGCTGTCAGTGTGTCAGTGTGCTGACTTGACTATGACTTGCCCCAAACTGCATGTGATTATCATAAAGTGGGCATGTCTGTAAAGGGGAGACTTGTGGGTACCCATAGAACACATTTTCATTCACTTATTTTGAGGTCAGAGGTCAAGGGACCCTTTTGAAAATGGCCTTGCAAGTTTTTCCTTGCCAAAATTTAGCGTATTTGGAGTGTTATTTAGCCTCCTTCCCGACATGTTTGGTACCGGTGGATTCATTAGGTTTTTTAGTTTCATATGATGCCAGTATTTTCACTCTAGATTTAAAACCCACTACAACCTCCGGAAGATTGATTGCGTTAAAGAAATCAGTAGCATTAAAATGCGTTATCATTTTAACTTTGACAGCCCTGGATGATAGAGAACATTTCACACACATTGTATACTGTAAATCAGTGGTTCTCGCCATTTTTTTTGACAGATGTACCCCCACACAGCCCGGTCAGATGAGCTCATATACCCCTTCATGAACAATATTTCAACCATTTATCCATTTCTTTTTAGCTATTTTAACTACTGACTCAATATGAGGACATTTATTCAAATAAAAAAACTTTAAAATACAAGAAACCAAATGTTTTTGTTTTTCAAATTGGCTGAGCTACTCCACAATCTTTCCATGAACCCTCTGGCAACTGCAGAAGTATCCCGGGCTGGGAATCACTGCTCTAAATGATATGCCCATAATATCCCAATATGGTTGCTAATCACATCAAATGCATCCACGCACACACTTCACTTGGTAAAATTGGCAAAGTCTTTGTCACTGTTACATAACCCATCTGCTACTCTGCTGCAGGGTGCTGCTGAGGATCACCTTACTTCGTTCAGCATCGTGATCCATACCATCCACGCTCTAATTGCCTGTTAAGCCTGCGCCTACAATAACAACGCGATGCCAGATTTCCACGTCAGTTCAAAAATACCACCATAGCGATGTCGACTCTGAAGCCAATTCAGCGACTGTCTGTCAGTGCCAGTCTATCCAGAGGTACGTCAGCGGTGGCCGCAGAACAGATGCTCGCACAGCAGCACGTCTGACGCAGATCACAGCTGGCAGCTCTCTCTGCAGCCAGCCTGACAGGTTACATCAGTTACAGAGGCAGCATTAAGAAACAAGCCAAAGAAGCCTTCCATGTATTTTCACTTTGAAACGACCTGAAGATGCTTTAGTGTTGAAACAGATATTATTTGACGGAGGGGTTTCTGTTAAAAACTGTGATACAACTGCCAGATTTTGGAGCTCAGGCAGAGTCTAAGTCTGATCTGAACTATCCACAAATCTTGAATGCTCTTGAGCTGCTTTAGTTTCTAAAAACCTACATTTATTAAGAATATAGCAACTTTGTCAGGCAAATAGTTTTAATGTGCCATATTTCATTCGCAGCCGTTTGTTGACAGTCACAGAGAGCCTAACAACCTGTCTCGTTCTATGTCTGTAAAACCCGTCAGACAAAGGCTTCTTTTGAGCTTTTCTATTGGAATAAATCCTTCATAAATGCACTCTGTTTTCACTGACACTATTTATCCTCTACAGTAATCTGACTGGACGTGGACAGAAATGCCATTAACGAGCATCAAATCCCTGAAACAAAAGTGAAGCATATTTATTTGTACTTCTGTTTATGGAAAACAAAATTGAAGCTCATCATCAGTATGAAAACAGATTTGTAACTGCTGAACAAAAACAAACAGTTTCCACCTTTAAATATAAGAAATGAATATCACAGAAAAACAATGTCGTTGTTGAAAGAAAAATAACAGTTTATTTTTTTTTCTCCATGCTAGTGGATGAATAAACCATGAAAGGATTGGACATAGTTGCACAGTTAAATATTGATTGATTTTCAATGAGCGCATCCTCAGGTTGACTAGACAAACACAAGGGGGGGGGTTCACATAGCAAAGAGCTAAATTAATAAATAGCGCCACTGCCTTGTTTGCCTTTTTATACAAACAAATAACACCATTTGTCCTTGTGTACAAATTAATATTATACACTAATAAATGAGAAATGCCTTGCTGGACTCTCTATAAGGCCAAATAAAAAGGACTAGCGGTCTTTGACTCTGTGAGCACGAGATATTTACACACTAACTGAACAATTCCCCCGCTGTGTTCCATCTCACAATCAATTATTCAGCATGCAATCCATTTTGAGGCTGTATGAGAACGAAAAAAAATGAATTGTGTACATAAATACATGCATGTGACACACTAACTCTTCCAGCGGCTCGGTGTGCCCCTCAGGTTAGGTCAAACACTTGTTATGAAGCGTGCGTAGATTCACTCAACAGCCTGGCTGTGTGTGTACTGTATATGCACTGACACAAATAAAACTGGTTGTCAGCACAAAAAGTGCAGCGTCTTTCCCTTTTAGTGGCTCGGAATCTCCATATTAGGTTGTATGTTTAAGGCAGTTTTGTAGTGTTGCTAGAATGTCTTGCAGAAGGGCATTTCTGTTTTCCTTAGACACCTAAGTGGGAAAAGAAACAAGCAAAAATAAATAACAATGGCAAGTAGGTAGTCTACAGATAATGTAAAAATATACAACCAACATGACAACTGTGACACATGTCAAACCCTATAGCATCAGAATACACAGTCTCCACTTTGAGATTATCAACCACATGTTGTAATCTCTTACCTACTGTTTTAGAAGTGAAATTACAAATCATATGTTGGCCAAAAATGTTTATACTGCCACATAACCTTGTTTGATATAATAACTACTTCAGCTTAGTGAGTATTTTGCATGACAATATCCATAACTGAGTCTTCCGTGATAAATCATTTTGGCGTTCGAGACCACCCTTTGTTGTTGAATCAGTCACGCATGATTTAGAGTTAATCCCACTATAGGAGAGGGATAATGCAGGGCATGCCCCTTGTGCATTAGTGGGCGGACTGACTGCCCTCCTAAAACCAAGTGGATACAGTGTAAACACTGTCCTAAAGCTGTGGGACTTAAAAGCTCATAAACTGACCTAAATATCTTCAGAGAGTGAGCTGATGTTTGTACTCACAGTGAAGACATTGACATCTCTCCTGCTCCGCACCTCTTCCACGACAGCCAGTGGTTTACCCTTGGGGATGGGGATGGTGCCCAGGACGGTGAAGGAGGAGCTATCTAAAGTCTGTCTCACCGCCCTGACGAACGGCTGGCTGAAGAGCTCCATTTTGCCGATCTCGTCGATGACGAACACCTTCCTGCTGCCCCCATCTGCTGACCCCACCTGGAGACGAGGGATGTTAGCATTAAGCATGAGCAAACAAAAGTGTATGCTTGATAGGGATGGGAATCACCAGAGGTCCCACGATACGATATTATCACGATACTTTAGTCACGATACGATCTTATTGCGATTTTAAACGGTATTGCGATAAGATATATTGCGATATATATTGCACATTTTTCCCTTTTTTCAACCGCAAATTATGCAGTTTGTCAACATCTGTTTTATCTAATAAGATTCAGTTCTCACTCTGTTCATCTCAGAGTTTTCCTTCACATATCTTGAGGTCAGAGGTCAACGGACTGCTTTGAAAATGACCATACCAGTTTTCCTCGCCACTGTTACGTGCCGTGTTGTTTTGTGTGTTTCCGCTCTCTCTCCTGTGTCTCTTCAGGGACCAGGAGAGAGGAACAGCCAGTGCCAGTCAAGGCCTATACTAGTGAAAGAGGCTGGGACACGGTTGTGAGCTCTGGGGTACGACACATGCTCAGTGTAACTGGTGCTGCGCTCGTGCGTTGCTATTGGCTCAATTTCAGCGAGTGCAGATCAGATTTTACTGCGCATGTGTTGTACCCCAAAGATATGACGCATTGGTGACGCGTGACATCTCCTCTTTTCACCCTCCCTAGTGCCTGTGGGCCAAATTACACAGTGTTGCGAGCTGTGTGTGTGTGGTGGTTACGTCGGTGGTGGACGTGTGTGTGCCGGGGTCGGCAGTGGCTTCCTTGTAGGAGGAGTGTGTTTGTCTGTGGGCTGTGGTCTTGTGATTTAAGACTTGCAGCGTATAGTTCATATTTCCACAGTATTGTTTTCCTTCTGGGAAGTAGCTTTAAGTTGGTTATTGTTCACTTTTCATTTATTGTTTATACATTGTCACATTTGTTTGCACACGTCCGTGTTTGACGTCCGTGTATCGATACAATATTGCCACGCAAAATATCACGATAATATGCAGTATCGATTTGTCCCTCAACTCCTAATACAATTTATAAATAAAAGGAAACCAGTTTCAAACCAGCTAGACATTTATTGATAAAAAGATTAAATAGATTTCATGTGGCTAATCTAACATGTGGAAAAAGCTCACCATGTTAATGTCTCGTGTAAACCCGTGACGGTGTTTATATGTTACACGCAACGGGTGATCAGCAGTGATTACAGAGTGAGATGAAAGTGGAATATGTGCCGCCAAGGCACAGACACCTTCCTTTACAGCACATGTGTAGGCGTCACTCCAGGCTAGCTTTACATGCCGGATTAATCACGGTCAGTGACAGCCAGACGGCACCACCGACACTAAAAATGTCGCTCTGGAATTTATGTGTTTGCAAGCTTCCAATTATTCCATCAATTCTGAAGAAAATCAAAGGTTTGATGAGTTGTTAAGTGGAGGAAAAAAGGGAGTGTTTTGCTTGCTGTGATCTATTGATGAGTTTAAAAAAGCATGTGTTGCAGTCTTACGTTTCTGAAGAGGGGGAGAGCCAGGTTTTCAAATGAAGGCAAGTCGACCACATACTGCCCCACTGTGTATTCCCGTCGGCCGTGAGATGAGCCGGCAACATCTCTGGAGATTAAAATAAGGTGAAGGTTACTCAAAAACAGCACACTAATAAAATAGAGCAGGTAGTTTTGATAGGATGACAACCCTGCTACCTGATTCTGGACAGGTGGCCCCTCTCTCCTGTCACTGTGACTACATCAAAGCCGACTCTCCGGCCTCCCTCCCTGACCTCCTCGGTGTAAAACCCTTCAACTCCCACTCCTGATGACACTAAAGCCTCACAGGCTTTCTGGACCAGAGTGGTTTTACCCACACCTGGAAGCAAAAACAAGAGACATTGTAAAACAACATCACAACTTAAAATTGGGGTACTGTAAAAATGTTAGGATATGTTGAGTACATGCATTAGTAATGCTAGCATCCTTTTTCCATCATTAATAGGGAGTCTACTAAATTTACATAACATTAAAGGGACTGTTTGTAACTTCTTAAACGTATAAGTCAATCCGGGTCGGTGTCCCATGCGCGCTCGCGTGTGGCTACGCTGTTCAGACAAGACTCCAACACAAACTACACGGAAGCACCAGAACCGCAAAGTTATATCTAGTGAAGCCCGTCTTGCAAAACAGTGTTGGCCGCGGTCGGAGGACGCAGGGGAGACCGTAGCTTTGGTCTTTAGGGCCGGAGTCTCTGCTCCTCTGCCTGCCTGCTTGCCTTCACTCACACACCGCACCCGTTCTCGCTATTTTGCTCCACACTTGCGTGCATGCGCGCACACTCCACACTGCAGAAGAGTTAGTTTAGCTCTGAGAATATCTAGTGAATGTACAGTGGACGTTTGTGCAGAAATAACTGCTGCAGCTCCTCCAGACCAACAGAGGTTTCCCGTGTCTTGGGAAGTGACGGGGCTCTGCAGCGAGAAACGTTATCGTCTCCGACCAAAACTCTGGTGTCTCCCCTGTTCCCTCCGGCTGCCATCATGAGGCTGAGGCAGGAAAACCAACACTAGGATCAGCAGTGATTCATGGAGAGACCTTCGTCTGGTCAGCTAACATTACTGCCAAGCAGCTGAAATATAGAGTGATATTGTGGTTTTAGCTGACGTGGGTCGCTTCACTGTTTTGAGCGATGCTCTTTCAATGTCTATTTAGAGCGAGCACAAGCGCGAGCCCGACGCTGACTTTCGTTGACTTAACGGCCACAGGTGTCGCTGTTAACAAGCCTTTCTGATTCTTACATACAGTCCCTTTAAAGTATACCGATATATCTTAGAATAGGGATTATTGAGTCATATTCAGAATCAGAATCTGGATCAAGGAATTTGACTCAAGGAATAGACAGGACTATTATGTACACAAGTAGTGGAAAAATATGTGTGTATATATAAAGCATCAATGACCAACAATAAAATAAGAAATACATTTTTTTTAAAATGCATCTATATACAAGTTCAAATGTAGACAATACAAATAGTGCAATAAATAAATACTGACATGGGCTGGATTATGTCCAGTATGTACATGTATACATGTCTATACACTCTATGTACAGTGTAAATAGTATTTAAAAATGTAATTGTTTGTATGAACGTCTCTTAAATGTGTGGAAGGACTTAAATGAATACCTACCTAGTTACTATTAAACATTACCAGTATAAAATGACATATAATCCAGATAAAACTAGCTATAACAAGCTACTTGTCATCAGAACCAGGTTTACTGGTTTACTGACTGGGTTCACACAGCTGACTGACTGGGTGTATTTACAGCCACTGTAACTTCAGCAGTACCGGACTCGCTGGGTGTTGAGTTTTACCTGGAGGTCCTGTCAGAAACACGTGTTTGATCATCTGTTTGCTCCCTTCAACCCTTCATCAACATGCTGCTGCTCTTCCGTACACACCGAGTTGACGCATGCGCAGTATGCACTGGACCTCACAACTTGATTTAGTTTATTTAACAAGCAAATTCAACATCAGTGTTTCATGTAAAACACGAGTTAAACAAGGGGTGGTTTATAACCTTCACATATTTCGGTAAAAAGAGACATTATGTTGTATGTTACTTTTCAGAGATTAAAGTGGCAGTAGGCAGTATATATTTTTGGCATCATTGGGCAAAAATTCCATAATAACCTTTGAGCATATTGTAATTCAAGTGTTCTGAGAGAAAACTAAACTTCTGCACCTCCTCATGGCTCTGTTTTCAGGCTTTAAAAAAATCTAGCCCGTAATGGGAGACTTTGACCAATGACAGGTCATTTCAGAGAGAGAGCGTTCCTATTGGCTGTGCTCCGGTCATGTGACCAGAACTTGGCGTTCCTTCACCAGATTTCACGATGGCGGCGGCGTCACAAAACGTTCTCATTTTACAGCTAAACCGTGCACTACAAGATGATTCTGAAAACATTTGAGGTGAGAAATAGGCATTAACGTAACATAATATTGATTCATATTTGATCAGTGCTGCCTAGTTTGACCGTTTGGTCGGAGTTCACGAGTGATTGACAGCCGGCTCTCATAGACAGCAGATGGACAACAGACCTCAGATCAGCTCTGACTGCTTGTTTTCCTCCGGTATGTGAAATCTTGCAGATGCCGTTAGGAGCACTGGAGGACACCGGAGGACACCGGAGGACACAGAGGCACATGATTTTTTTCAGGTTACCTGTTTCATGTACTACATTTTATAAAAATAACTTTTTTTTTTATCATATTTGCTCCAATCTCGCCTACTTCAGCTTTAATAATACAAAATATAATCAACTAATAAATTATTTTACATTATTATACTGTAGGTTAAGCTACCCAGCAATATATAAACTAAATATTTACTTTTAAATTAGCTCCACCTTTACCAGCTGTAACATTAAAATGATGTACATTATTAATGCATCACAGATTATAATCCATTATTATAACATACTGTAGATGTGATGTGATATGATTCTGAAATTGTCCATTCTGCAAAATTAGTACCTTTGCTTTTTGTATTTTGGAAGGTCCCATATTGTGAAAAGTGAGATGTTCATGTCTTTTTTTATTTTTTTTATTATAAAGCAGGTTTAAGTGCTATATAAATGATGAGCATGATATGGGACCTTTAAGTATGATTTGATGCTGACACTTTTATACTTTTACTTAAGTAATATTTTGAATGCAGGACATTTACTTGTAACGGAGTATTTTTACACTGTAGTATTGCTTTTACTTAAGTAAAAGATCTGGAAACACTAGTGCAAATTAGTAAGGTTCAGTTGCCACAGAAATCATAAACACAACTGTGTCACGCAAAACACACCACACTGGTTTCAAAATGAAAGAATTAGCTGTCTCGGTTTTGCTTATCAAATAATACAGAGGGATAAATGCAAAGTAGCAGGTGGTATTTAAAGGAAATAGCCTGAAATCAGGCGCGGCCCTCGGAGCTCTGGGAGTTTTCAGCTGGCAACAACTCGACTGGAAACGAGAGCTTATTAAGTTGAATGATTTGCATAAACGGTTGCACAGAGAGGTTTTCCATCCTCTTACTGTATATGACACTAAAAGGTCCAACAATTTATGCAAATGTCCAGCAGCCTAGTATTAGCCTATATTTGATTAAGGCACAAAATGATCATTTCCATAGCTTATCTTTATTCAAAGCAGTTGTCAGACATCATAACTAAACGGAAAACACATATACAAACTTACACATTTGCTAGATATGTACACTACAATACTACTAGCTGTTTCATTCATGATGTGACCATAATGTGGATTTCTATATTTTCTCTTTACATAGTGTAACCAGGGAGTTTGTTGGCCACTAGCTCAGAGATATGCCGATACTCCTTTTTGAAATCCAGAGATCCAAGCTCATCCTCCAGTTCCTCTACCTCTAGCGGTTCAAAGGAGGATACTGATTCAGCAGAAAATCCTCGCACAGGACCGGTGTTCTTGGTCGACCCGCTCCTTTGACCTCTCGATGACATGAAACTCTCAGTGCCAGAGCTCCTCTCCACTCTACTACTCTCCGTCATCTGTTTTCTGGAGCGTATGGTTATTAAGGAGGACGACCCGTCTGCATCATCGGAGGAGAAGCTGAGGGCCGAGGCGTGGGTTCGAGGTCGGATGATGTGTGTACCCCTCAGAGCACGCTGTGGAGAGCTGGGGGCTTTGACGGGCACCGGGAGGGCGGCTCTCTTCTGGAAACCTTCAGAGTCTGAGTTGCAGAAGTCGAGGCGGAGGGGAGATTTGGGAGTCTTGGCTCTAGAGGTCTCGGGGCTACTCGCGGGGTCAGGGGAGTAGGCGTCGCTGGGCTCGAGGCTGTTAAAGTCATCAGCGTAGTCCTCCTCCTCGTTTACTTCCCCGCTGGTGTCTGAAAATGAAGATTTTGGGCTGCTGTGTCTGCTGCTTCCTGAAGATTCAGTTTCCTCTCTGTGCCTGTCAGATTCAGACTGTGATTTGACTGGAGTTGATTCACTGTGATGCTCCTTCTTGTCTTTGTTTTGGGAAACATTGTCATTATCCACACTGGGGATGTAAATAGATTTCAAGTCTCTTTCAGAAAGTGAAGGTTTTGAAATTCTCGGAGAGTCTCTGTCTTGTTTCACACGCAGGGTTTTCTGTTTTAGCGTGACTGTTCCTTGTAGTGCAGAGTCCGCCGTGATACTTTGCATCATTGTCTCAACATTTTCATTTAGACTGGAGCTCTGATTTAACGCTGATTTTCGTTTGCTGGACTTCACAATCTTGTTACTTGACTTTGTCTTTCCTTTGGCCATACTTGACTGTGTTTTATTCTGTAGTAAGTCCACGCATTCACGACGGTTGACTTTAAGAGGAATGATTTGCTTCAGCCTCAGATTGAATGTCTTAGTTGTGCCATATACAAGCTTCTTCTGAGGAGATTTACTGGAGCTTTTACTCTCAATCGCAGCCTCTTCTTGTTTGTCTTTCACTTTTACAGATGCAGGCCTAACTACAGGTGTAGAGCAGTATCTGGGGGAATGTAAAAGTTTGTGTGGACTAGTCCCCGGTCTTGTTTGCGCCTTTCGTGGTGTGTTTCCAGCTGAAGGCTCAGTGGAAGCGGACCTGTAAATCCAAGACAGATTGGGATGAATAGACAAGGGCTGGTGCTGGTTCTGTCCGTTCAACTGTGACAGCTCAACAAGAAGAGCATTCAGTAGCGGCAACTGTCGCAAGGTTTCCCCGAGGACGTTTGGAGCACTTGTTTCTTGGTTTCTTGAAGTTGTTTCATGTCTCTGATCCATCATTGGAGAACTTGTACCTTCAATTTTATTTTCACTTATCTCTTCTTCTGAGTATGTGTCTTCAAATGTAAAAGAGTCCAGATTCAGTAATTTGCAATCCCTTCCTTCATTTTTGCTTTTTTCCTCTGCAGAATTATTGTAGAAGAGATGTGGCGGACAAAAAATAGTTAAATCTTCTGTAAAATCGTTTTCTTTGAGTGTCATTTGGCTTCTTGGCTTGTGTTCAGTCTGCATAGCAACACAAACACCATGTTTATCCTCATTTATCAAGCTACTCTCATCTGATAGTTTGTTAACATCAGACGTGTCCGGTGTGTCAAGAAGAGGCGGTGATTCTGTGATGTTTTTCATGATGCTTTGTTGTACATGTCTGTGTCCACCCTTCCTCTCTGTGATATGTGGCAGTAAACTCGCTCCCAGACTTAGCAGTTTATAGCTCAGGAGAATTGATCCAATTGTCTCCCCCATGAGGTTGCATATACCAACAGCCCCTCTTTCACCGTGAGACGAGGGAGTAGAAACACCGTGTTCAGTCACATCCTGCCTGATTCTCTCCATCACTTTGGCCAGTGAGATGAGAGAGGTACCAACTAGTTTAGGGATCTCTTCTTTCACATCCAGCACCATGGCATAGAGAGGGCTGTTACATAGATTGGTGTGCAGTGAGTTCAGGTTCATCTTGAAGAAACAAGACTTCCCTCTCTTAAAGGTGTGTTCTCCCTGCTGATCCTCTCCATGGTGATGTTGTTGGCTCTGCTGAGGCTGATGAATGAGCAGCGTTGGGAAATCCAGTAGTCGCACTGCAAGAGTCAGCTGGTCGGACACTTTACTGTCTTTCTCGACTCGGATATACTCCACCAAAAGCTCAAATGAAAACAGAGTCTCGAGATTATCTCTGTTTTTTCGTCCTGACATCCTGAAAGCCGTGTAACAACCACAAAAAGAGCCCCGAACTAGTTGATTATAAGGTCAGCTAGTTAATCCGCAGCTTTGCAGCTTCTATCGGCTCCATGGAAACAAACAAACTGTCGCGAGCATTCCGCGTCACACAATGCCTCGGGGATACCTGGGAAATGTAGTTCAATATATAGCACTGATTTAAATGTATATTAAAGGTCCCATATCATGCTCATTTTCAGGTTCATACTTATATTTTGTGTTTCTACTAGAACATGTTTACATGCTGTAATGTTAAAAAAAAAATTGAATAATACCAATAATGTATCAAAGATGTAGAATATCTATTGGTAGTATTCAACTTTTCAATGATATTCATACAAATTAAACTCATTAGGACTTTTTCAACTATTCCTACTTCTTCTCCTTCTTCATACAGATTAAAGCCAGCAATGCAGTGTAGCGTCAGCTATTAAAAAAACTTAAAATATTCCACATCTTTGATTAATTATTGGTATTATTCAACTTTTCAATGAAATTCATACAAATTCAACCCATTCCCACTTTTCCAACTATTCCTACTACTTCACCTTCTTCTCACAACATTTAAGGCAGCATTACAGTGTAGCGTCAGCTCTTCAGCATCCAGCATTCACACAGCAATTTCTTCAGAAATTGCTTTTCCGGGATACCTGGGAAATGTAGTTCCACTTATAGCACTGATTTAAATGTATATTAAAGGTCCCATATCATGCTCATTTTCAGGTTCATACTTGCATTTTGGGTTTCTACTAGAACATGTTTACATGCTGTAATGTTAAAAAAAAACTTTATTTTCCTCATACTGTCTGCTTGAATATACCTGTATTTACCCTCTGTCTGAAACGCTCCGTTTTAGTGCAAAGGAGGACGGTCTGCAGGACAGATAATAATGCACACAGTGCACTTTCATAGACTAAGTTACTGGAGTTACCCTGCTCTAAACTCATTTTTAACAGTCTCTTCTGCACTTTTTAATAGTTGTGTATCACAGCTGTTACCCTGCACCATATTCGGTTTTAACAGTTTACTTCATCTCCTTGTATTTTTATATCTGGTATATTTTTTTGTACTTTGTACTACTAACTTTTTTACTGCCTTTTTACTAACATGTTTTGCACTATGGAACTGTGATGCTGGTAACTTGAATTTCCCTTTGGATCAATAAAGTTACTATCTATCTATCTATCTATCTATCTATCTATCTATCTACCCATCTATCCATCTATCCATCTTATAAGCAAAAGTCGAAGGGATATGAAGATGATAATGTATTCAGATATGAGTGAGCAATTTTTCTGCAGTTCACCAGATGGTGCCACTGTAGGGTTTACTGGGCTTATAGACTAAAATAGTCATGCAGAATATAGCAACAAGGCCACCTAGTTTACATGCCAGGCTCATTACCTTTAGCCTGCTCTGTAGTGCATATAATAGTCGGTTAGTGTCCCTTATATATCAACCAACCAACCTATGATAATAATATATCTGTATAGTAGTGAACAGTAGTACAGTTCCTGCAGAGCACCGAGGTGGGCGGAGTCTCTATCCGTGCTGCGTGTTGTCATCTCGGGCAGAGCTGCTGGTGGAGTCTCGCTTCAGTCTGGAGGCTGACACCGACACGGAGAGATGCGAGACTGACTACCACAGCTTACACTGGGTGTTTTCATAGCCTTTAAAGGATAACTAGCAACGTTAACAACCATCGCAGCCTGGAACAGGACACTGCTCACATTATTACGGTAAGAGACTCTAATGTAATTCTTCTCTAAACTAAACTAAACTAAAAAGCTGCAGCTGAAAGTGAGGAGCGCTTCACACACAGTGGGAGAGAAACTCACTTGCATATCTCTGGTAGGTGAACACACAAAGGATAAAGTTACTTTCAGGCACTGAAGCATGTAATGTGAGCCACAAATATAAATATATCTATAGCTTATACTTGTGTTTATTCATTAATTGACTTACTTGACACATTGTTTATTTACCTAGGAGCCTCTCCTATAGACCAAACTCAATGCAAAAAAACATACAATTTTGCTTTCATATTCCTGTAATCAGACATTATGGATTTTTTAAATTATTATTTCTATTGTTAATGATAATACACGTTGTTGTCGTGTTTTCGGCAAGGGTGATAGTTATGACTCATTGTTTATTTACCTAGGAGCCTCTCTTATACACCAAACTCAATGCAAAAAAACATCAAATTTAACTTTCATATTCCTGAAGGCAGACAATATGGATTTTTTTAATTATTATTTCTATTGTTAATGATATTACACGTTGTCGTGGTGTATTCGGCTAGGGTGATGTTGGTGTGTGCATGGGTTTTATAAGAAATATTTTTGAATGAATTTGTTTTAGTGGAGTGCTCACATGAAAACAGTGGGGGGCGATAAAGACATCATTGTCCAACTGGTCATGGTGTAATAAAAGCCTGGGTAATAAAGGTGAGGCCCACAGATAGTCTTACAGGACATTTTAATTGCTTTGGGAAGCCCAGAGTGGATTTTTAAGTAGTGGTCAACAGTAATGACACACTGTACTGTATTGTGTTCTTATTTGGGGTGCTTTTTGCAGCAGTATGTCCAGACAAAGAACAATTTCCCCTAACATCAGAGTTGTTTTGATTATCTATACACAATATCTGGCAGTCTGCTTGTACACAGCATGTACAATCATGTTTCATTACTGTGGCCTATTCAACATACTGTAAACTCCACTGGGAGAGTAAACAAGTGAAATGTTGTTTGTCTTCCAGCATCATATCCTTTGCTGTCTTCCTGCAGGAAGTTTAGCCTCCACGATAACTAACTTCCCAATAAAAGGGAAACAAATAGAGCCCATTCCTATGCTGTTGTTGGCTAGCTGCAGACACAACAACTAGATCTCTCTTAATCTAAGTTTCCATTGTTTCATTTCCAAGTGCTCTGTCCTCCTGGCTTCACAGCTCCCATCTGAACAGATCAAGCATAAAGAGTTCTTTTCTCTCCCGGAGCGTTAAAATCAATAAGACACCATTATTTTTCACAGGGTTTTTATGTCTGGGAAAGATTAGTTTTCCGCGGGGCTGTGCTGAACTAAGTAGGCACAGGAGTGCTTTAAGATGACTCCAGTATGTTCATTCATGGCCTAGCTGGTATAACATTTAACATATTTTCCTTTAACACCAAAAATGTTTGGCTTTAACTCGAGCTGTCAGGTCTGCAAATCCGGGACTGACCACTCTCCTGAATGATGACATCTGTAGTGATGTGTGATTAATTTGCTATTATTGTGCACAGAAGCAAAAAAACAACCTCATTAATCTGCTCATTCTCGCTGTCATCATGCAAATGTCTATATTAGTTGTTGTCTTTTGATGGTCTTTTTTCCACTTTGGATTCTTTCCTCATTATGTGGTTGCACCCAATACTATAACTTATATGATCTTTCATTTTGAGTGATTTCTACCTTGTTGAATTTTCTGTATGAAATTCAGTGTTTTTGATATATTACAGAAGGGTTCACATACTTTTTTTCCAGACAGATGTAAGATAGATTAAAGACAAGATGTAGATGAAAGTGAGACTACCTATAGGTACCCCATCTAACCTGCTGCCAGCAGCGCACTCCTAGAGGGAGACCTATTCAGCAGCCATGATAATAATGACAGTGCCAGAGAAAAGTCTTTCAATCTTAGTTTGAATAGAGATCTGTTGCATTCTGCCATCAATAGGGAGCAGCAGACAGGGCCCTGAAGAAGAAATCTGTTCTCATCTATTTCTAACGGTGCCTTCTGCATGGCTAACCAGACAAAGGGTAATTGAGCCGGATAGATATGTCTTTCAAAATAAAGTTATGAGCACAATGTGTGCTCAGCTGAACAATAAGGTACCTGTCACGATTGGCAGACGAACGGCTTCCCGTGACATGCCCACAGGCCATATCCAGTTGTTATCATTCCAGGTTAGGATGTCTTCTGGCCTAGTGGGCTTGGAGACGCCCCGCTAGAGTTACAGCCGTTGTGTTGTGTTTGCCTGTAAAGACATTAGCATAACAGAACTGTTTGGGAAATTACTTAACAGTAGTGGCTGATCCTACACTCCCCCTGTGTGCCTTTCACTGTCTTTCCCCTTGTTTGTCTCTGCTCCCACGGTGCTTTGCTACCGGTGCGCTGACTGGTCACGATTTGGAGAACAGTAGAAGGGAACAAAAACTGCTAAAGGACTTACAGACCACGTTTGTTAGGAGTGATGCATTTCTCCTCGTTGTACCATGCCAAACCATGTGGCGCACCCCTTTCCAACAGATCCCACACTGCATGCATGTGACGAGGATCAGGAAGCCTGGTCTGTGCGGGCTGACCGGCTGGCTGGGATTCACAATAGGCCTCCCAACCAAATCCTGTTGCTTCAAAACCAACCAACCAGCAGACAGGGGATCACATGCTGCCTGCTCCTGTTGTGAGAGCCAGACTCTCTCTCTCCGTCTTTTTGTCAGCCTTTGTTTTGATTGCAGTCTGGATTTATGGAAGGATTTAAGCCCACTCATCACTGTCAGGGAAAGCACAGATGCCGTCATTAGGTTGATGTTTTTTTATGAATTGATCTCTTGTTCCACTAGGGGTCTGTTTGTGATGGATGTGGGTGGTTTACTAAGCATAATGTGTACAGTACAGGTTTTTGATTTGGGGTATCGGTTAGATTTGTAACATTGATGATCACTTTAAGAGCTCCTGACACAACAAACCCTCCGTATGACTCTCTGACGATGCCTGAAACGTGGTTACCAAAGTGACTTTAACTGCTCCAAAGTCAGCATGTTGGGTTCTCTCCGGGTCATTCATCATTTTTGTCTGCGCTGCACATTATACGACTTCTCTCATGCGTAATCAGTGTAATAGCCTTAAGACGGCGTGTTTAACAGCTTGCTTGGGCGCTGGCGTATGTCAGCACGCATTCCGGGGAACCACAGGAAGACGCCAACAGCCCTTCACAGCGCCATATTTTTACTCTTTATGTGATACGCACAAATGAGATGTTAAAGCCTGTGGCGTGCTTCTTGAGGACATATGTGGACTGTCGCCCTCCTGTACCGCTTTGCTTATTTATTTTGGTACTGATGTGTCGTTGTTGGTTAATTTTACAGTAGTGGATAGAGTAGATTAGATACAGATGGGCGCTGCGGTAATGGACAGATGTAATGCCTGCCATTACAAAGCATGTTATTAAGGGATTTCTGCGTTGTACCTTATGTGGTTTTAAAAGAGAAATGGATCCAATGAATAATTTCATGGTTATCTTGTTCAGAAGTAGATGTTAATGCAGGGCTCAACAATAAGGATTGACTGCTTGCTCAGGGTAAGTAAAATGCAACATCGGGCTAGTAAATCTTTTAAACACGTTGTTTTTTTCCAGAGCTGATAATAGAAGTAGCTAAAGAGTGAGACATCTTGATTCCTTCTCATCTCTGTTGAGAGTTGCACATGCGCAAAGAAACGCTTATTACATTTTATTGTTCAACACAGGCCATTTTGGTAGAATATGACAATAGAAAAGATATCATTTTGTTTTACTTGTACGGCACTTTTTAGGCGGACGTTTTACTGGCGTCCGATAGTCGCTTTCAGTCCAAAATTGCGGAAGAGTGGCTTTGCTGTTGGGCGCTGATGTTGCAATGGAATGACCAATTGGCTTTCACTTCTTATGGATATACTGCACGTTCTTTAGCCGTACCAAACGGGCAATCGCGAGACAATGGTGTTGGGTAAAGACAAAGTTTATGAGCTGAAGCGTGAGCGAGCAGTTCAATTATCCTGGAAACAGGAGTTTAGTTGAGTAGCGTTAGAGGATGTGGGCAAAACTCCAGATTAATCTACTTAAATAAATATTAAACATGACACTTAACTTTGGTCTGTTTTGTTATTTGATAACCGGTAATAAATTAAACAATTTGTATTGGGGCTAGTAAAAATTGACTTTGGGCAAGTGAAAAAACATTGAGGTTGAACCCTGTAATGGTATTAGTAAATGCTATCATCTCAGTAAAAGTGGCTAAAATTGCTTCTACACCAGCTCTTCCCTCGTGTCTTGTACATCTTGTATCTTGCCACTCATCCAATGGCTTGCTGTCGTGCCAGGCGCATTTGAGTGAAAAAGCAGTGCTATGGCTGGAGGGGAAGCTGCTGGATGGAGCAGATGGTATAGTGACAGAAGTCAGCTGCTGATCGCGCCGTCGCTGGTGAGGTCCCTGTCAACCTCTGGTGACACACAGCCGAGTGTCTGAACGTCTGAGGAAGAGGTGTTATGTGAGGGTAGAATAAAGGTTTGAGCCCTCAGATGACCACCACTGCTGGGTCATGTGACCATTAATGGAAAAGAAACTCATAACTTCAGCCGGGGCAATTGACGATATACAGTATCCTTATTACAGCTGTTGAGAAGCCTTTTTGTTGCAGTGCAGATGGTGAATAATCAGTGATATCCTGCATTATATCCACACATTAGATACTATTACTGCTTCTTTTCATGAAAAGAAAATCACATGACCCCATTAGACCAGCCTTACTGTTCAACGATGACCTTTTGAAAACTCACATGATATTCAGGACTAAGCTCCATCCTACACATGACTGACAGACGGAGTTACATATGATCTCAAATTATGGCGTCGGCTTACAGATGTTCGCCCCGAGAGCCAACACAGATGTAGCTATAAGATATTTCTCCGTCTGAAAGAAAATCATTAATCCTCCAGATAATCTCTTTGATGTTCTGACACACAATGGTGAAATGTGGGTCATCTCAGTTTATAGAGGAGGAGCATTATTGTCATATTTACCAAAGATTTTAACAATGAAGATCTTTTGCTGTTCACTCACCTCGCCCCACTGGTTGTCCATACTGGGATAATGGTGCATTTATACCTTTGGCTTGATCGTAACAGCAAAATGGAGGCAAACCACAATGTTCCAGCTTTGCACTAAATCCATTAGTCTCGTTCCTGGTGTGAACGCACAATAATTCTGTTCAGGCATTTCTACCCAGTGGACGGCAATGCAAATACCACTCAGGGGAGGGTCACTCTTTGTTTCACCAAGCCAATCCTTTAACCATGTCACTCCAAAAAACACCATGTTCATGCATTATGGATTTGCAATAGTCGAGCATATAGAAAAATGTGTCTTGCCAAGATGAATTATGTCTGCGACTCCTGTTCCCTTGGGGACTCATTAGTGTCCATATCAGGAATGTTTGGGGAAAAGGCCACCGAAAGTTGCTGACCCGCCATACATGTTTTGTCTACGTGCCTGTCACCGGGCCACAATGGAGAGAATGAGTGCTGGCCAGTCATTAACCCGATTGCCACTGAGTCCAAGGACCAGTCGTGACCCGGGGGGTTAACTCGGCCTGTGTTCCCCTCAGCGGGCCCAGACAATCGGGACAGCTGACCTCTGTGGTCGCGGCCAGCCTCCAATGGGAGATAAGAAGGGATTTGGTTTAGTGCCGATGTGCATACCTCCTTCCTACTGTAGCGAAAAAGAATGGGCCTGTCTGAATAGGCAGACAGGACTGGGTGTGGGTGACACGGCCAGAGACCTGACTGCATGCCATTACGGCTTCTGTAGACTCTGTCTATTCACTCATTGGTAAATGTGTCTGGTATGGAACTTTAAAATGACCAAAATTGAAACAAAAAGAGGTATAAAATAAATAAACATGTGCATAAATAGTTAAATACAGGAAAATACGTAAATGAACCAATAAGTTCCCAACCTGCCCCCCTCAACCAATCACCTCCAGAATGATTTTGAAGGTTTTATGGTTAGACGGGATAGGTGGATGGAATTATTAAACACTTAAGGCCTTTACACAGCGGGGTTGTGACGAATAAACGACACAAAAAAATGCAACATACTCAAATATTATATGTCATGGGCTTTTATTGTGAAAGGGAATGGAACAAGTGGATCTGGGCTGCGCTTTCTTTGTCAAGGTTGAAAGGATTATAAAGTTTGCCGTCTTGGTTTGGGCTACGGAGCCTCCGTGTTGATTGTTTCATAAATATAGGCGCAACTCAACCTGTTTCGCACATCTTGATTGGTTGATGCCTTTATTCACGGTGCGAAAGCTCAGAAAATCGCCCATGTCCGTTTTTTGCTGCATAATGTTTGTGTTATGTAAAAGTACTCAAAAGACAGAAAAAATATATTGATTTGTCAATTAATCGCACGAAAAAACACCCCCCGGTGTGTAAAGGCCTTTAATTGGTTTATTTATGTATTATTCAGAGGATTATTTATTTCGTAATCTCTATTTATGTAATATTATTATCCATTTTGGAGTCCTCGAAGGTACAGTACATTAAACCTGTAGTCATAAAATGTAGGCCAATACTGCGCGAAACCCCCCTCCTGCAAACATCTGCGCCCTTGACTGTCAAATTGACCCTGGGTGATCCAAGGAGCAAACGGCCATCGCATGAGTTGTTTTAAGGCGTAAAAGCACGCCGACTTGTTTCTGATAGAGGTTGATTGTAATTAACAAGTCAAATGAAGCAGAGCCGTGACAGATGTGCCATAAAGTGCTCAGCTTTGGGGTGTTCGCATGCGGTTGTGTGAGCCGATGAGGCGTTGCTGCTGGAGCCAGTATCCTTCACTTAACCTCACTGGGACTCTGCAGCCTCACCGGGGCTCTGCAGCAGTGCTCCCACACTCTCTGTTGATACATGAACTATTGCATCAATAGAAAGTACACTGTATGCTGTTAGGCAGTTTCCTCAAGCATTAGTTCCTTAAAGTATAAAGAATAAATGGAGCTACATGCTGTTTAACAGAGGCTGCTTTGTGTTGTTGTGAGACCGTGTATTCTGCTTTGTGTGCAGCATCGACGGGAATGTACAAGTTTTTCTGGGTATCAGCCCTTTTTACAGGAAGGAACTTTGTCCTAAACAACCCTTTATCAATTGTGAGAAAGTGTCTGTTTTTTTGTTGGTTCCCTTCATGTTGCCAGCTCACTGACATGAGACAAATTAGAAAGGCTGGTCATGGTCTGTAGTCTGTCATTGTGTTTTTAAAAGCGCTGACGAAACATGTTGGGCGGAGGATGTTATTCTTGTTTGTGTCCATAAATCAGATGATAATGAGTTTAGTTTACTGAATATATGTGGTTTATACTGGGAATCGCAGAGCTATAACAAAACTTTGGCCATTTGCAGTTTTTTTTTTTTTAGTGTTTATTTCAAAGTGGTGCGATGCGATGTATTACTCTGATTTTGTTATTCTTTCATTTGACAGCAGCAGCAAAGTGTTGGCTGGAATAAATAATTTCTCTAGAGCTTCATTTGTTTCAAATACACATTATACTTCCTTTCAGTATCCTTGACACAGAACTATTTTGTCTCTTAGTTCAGTTCAGATTGTACTTTTGAATTATGCACACCATTAAACCAGGACGTTACAATGCAGCCCCTTGTATCCACTTACTGAAGCACAAAAATGTCTGTACATGATGTTGCCTTTGGCCTATTCTTGTAGCTTGCTGTTAGCAGAGACATAGTTATCTGTGACTATTTTAGACAAGGCTGGGATACTGGAGTTACTGGTGTGTATGGGAAACCCTTTTACACAAAGTGGAAGGGAAGGCTGAAGCGGAGAGGAGCTGAACTGTGCAGGGGCTGGCAGTCGGCCTGGCCTTTCCTTGTACTCTGGGCTGCAGCAGCAGCGGCGGTATGATGTGTTTAAGGAGCACCGGCCCAGCCAAGCAGAGCTAATTCGAAGCTAGAGTAGTATATTCCATCTCACTTGTTTTTTCTTTCCTCTTTCTATGCAACATCATTTTGACTAGCCTTCCTTTTATGCGATTTGTAAAGGCTGTTGACGGAGGATAATGATCTGGAGTGACAGTGGCCTGATTTTTTTCCTCTTTTCTCTTGCTTCTGTAATCGCACGTCTGTCAATGTGAAGGAGATCAACCGCTCCCCTCCTCCGCTGAAGTGTATTGAAGGCTTCTGTGGACGTTTGGAGGTTAGCCACAGGGGATCCAGAGCTAGGGGGGGCAGCACATTTGACACTGAATGCTAGTCTTTATATGGGTCTACTGCCTTAAAAGAAGAAGGAGCAAAGGAAAGGGAGATTGCATAACACAGCCAAGCAAACAGTGTCCCAGACACTATCCTAACAAGAGGTCTGTAATTCTTACAATGCCTAGCAGCTCCACTGTGTGTTCATTCACTGCTTACCTTCCCCAGGCTATGTTTACTGGAACCTCTCTGAAATGTAAACAGGACTGTAGGGCCACATACAGTTCAGCGCTGAGCTTCATGGGCTTCATGGGCTCGAGCCAAAACACAACGACGAGCACACACAACTGCTGGATACACAGCCAGGTGCTGCGTATCTGACCACAGGAGCAGCTGTATAATTACACTGTTCTCATCTGTCTCCAGATAATCTGTGTTTAGGTGGAGGAGCACACAAACACCAAAGGTCAGAGGTCAAAGTAAGCGTCCAACTTGTTGATGGATTTACTTTGTAATATATTTACTCTCTTAGGGTTAGTTCTTTTCTTTCCTCCACAGTTTGCATGGCTGAGGTCTTTCCCATACACATATAAGGGCGCTTTCATAAGCCATAGTCCGTTTGGTTAGTCCGAATCAGAGTGAAATTGATACTTTTGGTTAGTTTTTCAATTTAGTGTGGTTCGGTTTCACAGTGTACAAATTATATTGGACCAAATAAAAAGACTAATTTGCTGAGGGGCGGGTACGTCGGAGGGAATTTATCTTTTTCGTCTCGAGAGCTGCCACTTTTATGCAGAGAATTGCTGACTTTAATGCTGTCAAAGTTGTTTCACTTTGACACTGATCTACTGTGCACACAAATCCCTTCTCCTGCAATTTATCTCAAATTACTTTATAAACGTCACTATATTTGTGGACTGTGTTTTACATACTCTGTATGTTCTCATCAGCCCAGATGTCAAGCAAACATCGGACTTCTGCAGAAGTCCAGGTCACTCTCCTACTCATCGTAACCTGTCGTTTACAAGCAGTCTGCGTTTTGGTTCGCTTGGATGGTTACGTATATATATGCCAAGAATTCAGCTTCTTCCAGCAGAAATCTTGCTGAGTTAACCAGATTTGTCCCAATCCGCTACCCCCATTAAGGAAACAGTTTGCTATTTACATGACTCTAAAGAAACTGCAGAAAGCCAAAAATAATCAGGTTAGTTAAGTGCATGTAAACACACAGATTCTCCTCGGGTCACACACGAAGATCCGTTCTCTCAGGTGGTGACATTTGACATTTTCTGGGGGAGTGTAAAGAGAGAAATGAGTGTAGGTTAATTGTTTCCTGTCATTTTGTTTAATTTTCACTGAAAGGCGGTCTGGGTCCGGGGTCCCCGAGGACACTCCTTGCATTTCCCTCACAGACTCTACTCAAACATGCTTCTCTGTTTGTTGACTTCATGGATTGCTGCTGCGCCATTGCTTTGTCACCTCGGGGTTTTTTGTTGTTGCGCTGCAGAATCAACAACATGCCCATGGCTACGGTTTACAATTTAGAATATGATGATGGGGTTTGCAAACATTTTGCCGTAGATGCTGAAAAACACACATCTAGCTATGAGTCTGCTTTGATAGGATTTTGCCCCAGGGAGTCCCATACTGGAAGACTGTGGTTGTTATTGCTTTAATATTACTGTCTGTGCTTTCTCAGGCACGATAGTAATGGTGGAAATCCAAATATTTCATATTTCTGGGATGGTATTTCAAGGTCAGACTCCAACAAAATGCTAAAAGACTCTTTGTCTTTCTTATTAGGCAGACTGACTAAGATCTTATTTATAGCTATGGCCTGTGGGAGTCATCCGTCCTACCAAACCCCGCTGGATATAACGCCGCGTTTGCAATCTACTTCAATGAAAGCAAGATATTCCTCTTGATTCTGCGGGGTTGGTGACCCTGAGTGCATGTTTTACATCTGCCAGTGCCTGGTGCTTTCTCCGAACGCTGCCATCTTGATGACATTCTTCAGAGCCTGCTGCAGTTGAGAGATAAGGAAGTGAGGAGTAAGGAAATCGGTGCTTATTTGGGATTCTGTTGTAAAAGTCTGGCCAGCTCTGTGATTGAGGACAGACACCTTCCTCACACATTTTTCATTTTGCGCTTGATCTCAGCTTGAGGGGGGTGGAAATACATTTAAAGATGCTCTTTTTATGTCACTCTGAATTGCATAAATATTAATGTAGATGGACCTCCATGCGGATTCCCCGGTGAGGTCTCTGAGGCTACATCCACACTAACACGTTTTCATTTTAAAATTGTGTTTTTAAACGATCTCCATCCAGACGAGCGTTTTACGGCCGTTTCAGAATGAATCCCTGTCCGTACTACCACGCCTGAAAACGCATATAACATGACCATTCACGTACAATAGCTTGCCTCCTGCGCATGTAGGCAGTAGTTGGGTTATAAAATGCAGAATTGAACAGCTGCTAGGATAGACAACAAGGTCAGCAACGCTTGTAACTCGTTATCCATGTTGACATTAACCTCTGGTGGTCGAGGCTGATGCCGTTGATGTTTTCTTTCGGAGAAGGTTCACGTGATAGAGGCGTGATGAATCAGGGTAGGACGCGTTGTGACTGATAAGACCCAATCAAGAAGCGAACATGTCAGCATCATCATCTTCAAAGGTCTGTTTTTTTGTCCATCCAGACTAAAACGCAACCCTGGGGTTTTAAAACTAAAACGGGGTCAGCAGCGTTTTCAAACGTGTCCGTTTTAGGAGCTTGAAAACGACGAAGTAGTGTAGGAATAAACGTAGTGCATTTTAAAATGAAAACATATTAGTGTGGATGAAGCCTGAGGAAATGCTACAGTGTGCAATACAGCCTCCTTATGACTGTTGGGACATTTATTCTTCATCTACCGCCCATTCTTTATACACTCCCTTCCCCCCTTCATAAGAGCACCTCATCAGATCGTTGGCCTCGATCAGCCCTGAAGGTCAAAGGTCACCCGATCACCGGGGGCCCTCACGTCAGGTCGGATCAGTGCACTTGGCTCCCGGTGTTGAATTCATCCACACTCGTCTCCCTGGACACTTTTTTCCCCATTTGGCATTCAGGGAGGGGGATGGTAAGATGGTGGTGTAACGAGGTGGGGAGCACTCATATCCCTTCCTCCTCTCGACGCACTTTGTTCACGTACAGTATGTGTGCGTGTGTGCATAGATATTTCGCAGCAGATGACCAGTCGACTGGAGGAATGGGATATGTGTATGTACTGTATGCGTTTTGTTTACGACAGCTGACTCCTCTCTAAATCAGTGAGATTTTAGAGCGCAGCGTTTCCCCCGATGCTTCGGTACGTCATTAACATTATTAATCTGTACATGGAGACAAAAGCACACCCTGTGATTGTGAGCGCGTGGCCGGCGTCCGTGCACGTAACGCCGTGTGCATTTGTGTGTGTTTATGCTTAGGTGCGCGTGTGTGGGTGGCTCTCAGTGGGAGGTTAGTCTTCTGACACCCTTTCAGCCGCCACACCTCCCTTAAACCCACCCACCACATGCCATGCCAGCTGCAGCTGTTGTGCCTCAATGCTAGAGATGTAGAAAATTCCTCTCGCTCTGCAATTAGAGCTGCAGATTGCTGAATAGCGCACATTGCGATGTCCTAAAATTGCACTTGGTCCCCTTTCTACACTGAGTAAATAGAAACTGATGAGGGCGAATGGTGAATAAACCGGCCCCCGTCTGTCTCCAAGTTGACAGATTGTGTTTTGTGCGAGCTGCTCCTTGTGATGTGCTGTTACCCCGGCTAAAGAAACCAAAGGGTGGAAAAAGGCCTCATTGATGGGGTGGGTTTCTCACGCCTGACTGAGAATGTTCGCTTTCCATCGAGTCAAGTGGTGCATTGTGATTCAACCAAAGAAATGCAAATATATAGAACAGATGTACTATTTCTTTTTGCCCGTTTGTCGACAGCAGTAATCCCTCACGGCACTCTGGGTGCAAGACTAAAGTGTTAACAAGGGAAAAGCCGTGTCACCCTGGCACATGTGATGGCTGCCCGGCCTTTCAGAGCCTCCTCTCAATAAGGATAGATGCTCAGGAGAGATAAATGGAGGCTTTTGTGGCCTTTGCCAGAGGGACAACCACACAATGAAGGACACACACGGAGCAAGGTCTTTTCCAGAGAAAACAGCTAAAAACAGCATTTCTCCAGTCCCTCCTCCTTTTTTCTCTTTCACTCCCTCCTTCACTTTCTCCTGTCCCTCACTCTTACTCGCTTCCTGAATCTTTTCCTCCTCCGTGAGAACTGAACCTTGCTCCAATAATGTTTCCATAAACGGGCTGAGGGAATGGAAATAACTCGGACCATTTCCCATCGCCTCCCTCTATCCACTCTCCCCCCGCGAGTAGTCGCTTTACAGGGCCGTGGACACTACTTAAGCACACATCCCTTAATGATGCACAGTGTTTTACACTGCTCTGAGCACTGGCAGAGTGCACATTTAAGGCATCTCATACGCCCCGGACACAGCAGCCTTAATATAGCTGTGCTAGTGCTACTTCATCAGGCATTACCAGGCCTCTCCACTAACAGGATGGACGTCCAATTGGTCTTCTGCCTGTACATCTTCCAACATGGCCAGGAGGCTCAGAATTACTAGTCTTTGTACTCCTTCACTATAACCTATCATCTCTTGTTATTCAGGTTTTCTCCCTCCTTTCATTATTCTTTTGAGTCATTTTTCCTTTCAGTGCAGCCCATTACTTCTCGGTCCTTATCTTTCCCATCTCTATTCGTCTTTTCTTCTCCTTTCCCCTTTGTGAGTTCTGGCATATTGTTGTCTTAACTGTCACAACGTGGCCGTCTGAGGTTTTGCATGTACATTTGCATGTTGGTTGTTGCTTACATCTGCAGGCCATACTCCTGCCAGGACCGGGCAATCTCTCATGTGGGTGGCTGCGCTGCTCTGCTCTGGGAACAGATGTTTTTGATGCCACTTGTAGGGGAATAGCTTTGAAAGTGACTCCATATAAAAAGAGATGCCAGCTGCATGACAAACCAGGGCCGCCTAGTTCTCAGGAATGCTATCGGAGCCCATTTCTCTCGGAGTAACTCTGGTAACACGGCCTGTGGAGAATAAGAAGAGTTTTCACTTAATCAGATTGTTCCCTTTGGAGAACTTCATTAATTACCGGAGGAAGTTGCTGCACTGGAACATGTGCTCCAGATGGCCACGGACCGCACTTTGGAAAAAAATGCTCTATCTTGTTGTTGTTGTTTTGGTATCTAGATCCTGCACAATGTTCTGAGTACAGCCTTTCTCTCACTAGCCACAGGTCGATACGGTTATGAATGTAACCGCTACATCCACACTAATATGTTTATGTTTTAAAACGCATACCTTTTGCTACATTACTGCCTAGCGTCCACACCACTTCAGCGTTTTTGAGCCCCTAAAACAAAAACGTTTGAAAACGCTGCTGACCCCGTTTTAGATTTAAAACTTTGGGGTTGCGTTTTCGTCTGGGCGAACAGAAACTGAGACCTGACGATGACGCAGACACCCACGTTCGCTTCTTGATTGGCTCTTATAAGTCATGACTTGTCCTTCCCTGATTCATCACGCCCCTATCACGTGAACCTTTTCCAGCAGAAAGCGTCGACCACCACAGGTTAATTTCAACATGGATAGCGAGTTACAAGCGTTGCCGACCTTCTTGTCTATGCTAGCAGCTGTTCTGCAGTTAAATTCTGCATTTTGCATCAATTCCAGTGTCCAGTGCTGCTTCCCGTATACACCGGCACGTGCATGCACAGTGTACATGAATGGACAAAGATTAATTCTGAAACGTCCTAAAACGCTTGTCTGGACGAAGATAGTTTTTGTTTTAAAACACAGTTTTAAAACAAAAGCATATAAGTGTGGATGTAGCCTTAGACTGCTTGTTTGTCTGTAGTGATGCTTCTCGCGCCAGTTGTGGTGCATGCATCTGGCATCCTCCACGGTGATCTAAAAGCACTGGTAACTTTGCTCATATGGCTGCTAACAATATGGTTTCCAGTGTCAACTTCCCTTTGCTTCCTGCCTGCCTGCTCCCTCTGCACACATCCGTACAGCAGCACCCCTGATCTGGCATCCAGCGTGCTCTCCGCTGCCAAACTTCCAATGAAAAGCAGCTCTCTCTTTCTGGCCAGTGATTATTATTCACGTGCTAATTTTAGCCCCTGCAATCGTCAAAAAACCCTCATTATGTGCCCTATGGATGAAGCACGTCATCTGCGCCGCACACAAAATGCGCTGAGCCGGAACTATTGGTGTCTGCCAACTTTTGCCAAAGTATAGTTTGTAGGTTGTGGTGGTAAAAGCTGGTACTCTGCCTCTGGAGTTTCTTACAGATCTTAATCATATGTTCATCAGAAATGAAAGAGAACCGCAAAATATAAACAAGACTTGGATAAGCACTTAACTACTGAAGACATCCTCAATGTGCCAGTGGCGATGTTTTAGTGTTCAAAAATTAATCCATTAGTTTGCCCTGCAGTGTGATTATAGCAACAGAAATTAAGTTTTCTTTATCTGGTAGAAACCGAGATAAAGTTGTTTTGGACAGAATGTTTTCAAAAATTACTGTTTTGAAACTCTGGTTCCCAACCTTTTAGGCTTGCAATCCCTTGAAACGATGCAATATCCACCATCACCAGTTGCATCTGGCTATGTGTAGTGACCAGAGAGTAGTTTCATTGTTTAATTTGAATATTTTTTTAGAGGAAAACCACCTAAATGAGAAGCACACGTGTTTTTCTGCTTTTTTAATCTGTTAATTATGTTGTGATGCCTCAGATATATCCTTTATCCGTGGTGGGTCCTGACCCCAAGATTGGAAACGACTGTTCTGAGATCATCTTGAGCCCTGTTTCCACCGCAGGATCTTTTCCCCGGAACCAAGGAGGGTGGAAAGAGGAGATCTCACGCGTCATCATTGCGTCATATCATTGGGGTACAACTCATGCGCAGTGAAATCTGGTCACACTTGCCGAAATTGAGCCAATAGCAACGCACAACCGCCGCTCCGGTTACACTGCACATGTCATACCCCAGAGCTTAAGGCCAAAAGGACCCCATGTCCCAGCCTTATTCAATAAACCTTGCCCGGAACTAGGAACCTTTTTGAGGAACTCATTGCGTTTTGACCGCAGGGACGAGGGTCTAAATTAAGTTCCGGGGACATTTTCCGGGGCTTTTTTACCCACAAAAAAAAGGCCCTGGTCGGGGGGGATGACCGTCGCTGATTAGTCAAAACACACATACAGCGCCGGTGCTTCAACACCTTCAACTTGTGTACTGCTTCATTCATAAACAAGGAAACAAGGAAGTACTCTAGTATCGATTTAGGACCATTTTAGGACGAGCATTTCTCTTTGTTTGATAACGTTAAAAGTAAAGTTAAGCTTTGCTGTCGACTTTTTTGACTCATTTATCAAGACAAAGAGAGAGATTGCAAGGACGAGCGGTAACATTAGAAGAGACAGCGCGGCGGTGCCGTGCATGAGAGAAAGAATAGTTATTTTCTGGTTGTTTCATGGCAGTTACGTTCTAAAGCACAAATAAATAACCATCAAACACTCAACAGATGATTTACTGTGGAGACGGACGCTCTTAGATTCATTTTTCTCCTCTGCATTTCATTCATTACATCCAACGTGCAGCAGTAAATATATGTAGCAGTATATGTCGTCGCAGTGAGACAAAACCTAATATTTATTTATTTTCAACGTGTAGTTTAGATGAAACAGGCGGACACACTAAACGATAGGTTGCAGAGTGTGTTTACCGCTGCGACCACCTGCAGTCCTCGTCACGTCATGTTGCTTTTTCATACGCCAGCGGACTAATTTGCCTGATCTTCGCAGGTCTTTAGACCGCGGTGGAAACACAGACAACAGTGGGCTGAAGGAACCTTTTAGTTCCTTGAAAAGTAGTCCTCTGACTAAAATGACCAGGAACTTCTTGGTGGAAACGGGGCTTTAGTTCACCTTTTCGTAAACCGTTTATTTTGTCCAAATGTTTCATTATGTTGCTTTAAACTCAGCAACAATGAGTCTGTCCCTGTATTCACCAGATCACCACTCATCTCTGCGCTGCTCTCTGCTCCTCTCCTTTCCCGCCCTCAACTTTCTGTCTTTGTTCCTGAGGGAGGTCTGCTGTCACTCAAGGCTGTCATATGCAGAAAAAGTTGCCTAGCAACAACATAGAGGGATGCGAAGCCGCTGTTTACTCTCCACCCCCTCACCTCGTGTGCCCACTACCCCCTTCCCGTTCCCTGCCTCTGTCGTTGAGATGGGGGGGGGATAGTGGAGGCAGCTCAGCCTCCTGCTCCCTGATGAATTCAGACAACAGATAGAGAACAAACTGAGAGGAGGAGAGGAGGTGGAGAGAGGAGGAGGGGGGCGGATCGAGGAGAAGTGACATTCAGAGATGCTGTGTCTGCCTGTTGCCTGCCAGCTGCTTTTCCTCTCTTCCTCTCTGCAGGAGGAACAGGCCATTTCCCTAAACAGCTCCTCTCCCACTCTGCATAACTAAGGAGAAACTTGCCTCAACACAGCATGCCGTTATCAGCAGGGCTAAAAATACTGGACAGCAAATGCATCACATGCCCGGCGACCGTCAAACCCTCACGAATGAGAGCTTAATCTAAGCGGATACAGGTGCCTTTTGTTCTTGGTGGATTATTAAATGTCCCCTGGTGGAAGCCCTAGTTCCTTATCACATTATGCTGTTTTGACTTGTTTAGTACTGTAATTATGAAGCACGCCTCAATGGCTCCCGTACTACCATGCAGGGTTTGGCTGTCAATTCAGATTGACCGCAGATTGACAGGATTCGCCCTCAGGGTAGTTTTTTTGAGAAAGAATAGGCTCCACTACAGAGATAATATGTGATTTAACACCAGGCTAGAATCTCCTAGACAATGTTGAGTGTATGTGTATAGTTATCAGTCTGATCAGATTGTGCACAAGTAAGGAATTACATTGATTACATGTTGATCTTGCCCAATATGATGAAAAAATGGCACCAAAGTCATCTTTTTCATGCATCTCCAGTTGAAAGTTCTGGCTGACGCTAATGTTTAAAGGTATAGTTTGACATTTTGGGAAATACACACATATTCCCTTTCTTGAAGAGAGTTGGATGAAAAGATTGAGACACTTCTGATGTCGGTACAATGAAGAGGAAGCTGCAGCCGGTTATCTTAAATCTTGATACCACCCGAGTCTATCGCCCTAGTTTTTGCGGTGTGTCCCGCACAGTCAGCTGTTGTCTGCCCACGTTGGAGGCTTTTTGGCCGATTCAACATGTTGAATTGGCGGCGAAGCCTGTCGGTGAGAGAAATCACTCGGATTGGCGGTTCAGCTTAAATGAATCGGAAGTGATCATCTTCCTCTCTTCTGATCATTCAAATACACGGATATTTTCACAACGACATGGCCATCTGGAATAAAGCTAAATGGTGAAGCTTGTTTATCTGCCGTACCTGATCTTACAGTTTTCCTTTTTGAATGACGAATATAGAATACCACTACCTGCTGGTGTGGAGAGTTATTTCATCGTATGTGGTAGTTGGCCGTCGGCTGCAGTCTTTGTGGTGTGTTCGAGTGCAACTTTTTGGCCAAGACAAAGGAGATGTTAGGCGATGCAACAGGCAGCCTTCGTCGCCGCTAGTTCTCTGATGTCGGGTTGGTGTGTCTGGGCCTTTAGGTTAGCATAAGAACTGAAAAAAAGCTACCATGACTCTGTTCTGCCTAGCAGGACCTCTAAAGCTCACTAATTAACATGTCTAACGCTAATTAACACGTCTCTGTTGTTTAATTCATACAACATCAGAGGTGTAAAAATGACTTGTTGTGCTGCACTGTTTTTCGACCGGGTGCAGTAATTTCCTAGAGTCAGCCCGGCCAGGAAATGCATGCCATCAATCCTCCTTTATTCTTGTATTTGTATTTTGTATGGTATTTTAATGTGTTTGTATGTGGTTAATGTGGACCCCAGGAAGATTAGCTGGTTGATATGGCACCAACTAATGGGGATCCTTAATAAAATCAAATAAAATGTCATCTAAATCTCAGTAAGAAAGCAAATGAGCATATTTTCCAAACTGTCAAACTATTCCTTTATCATGCAGTATGTTAAGACTATGCACTACACAACTCGAGTATAAAGCGAAACCTTTCCCTAATCCAAATGAGATATGTTTCAAGTCTTGTCATGACAGGGAAATCAACAAAAAGTTAGTGTCTGGCTAAATATTCCCATTTTCTATGTGAATAAAACAAACTACAGCTTAAGTGTCATAAGAAAAACAATCTCCTGCTGTTCTTTTTGTTATATTTCAGCCTGTTTTTATCAAATTGAGTTAGATGACAGTCTGTATATTTCTTTAAATCAGTCAAAACATTTGAAAGATGAGCTGTGAAAGATGTTTTTTAGTGTTTGTGAATGTAGGTCGTTCTGCGTGTGTTTCCGTTTGTGTAATGACTACCCTTGGTATGTAAATTACCCATCAGGCCCGGACGTCCATGTGCAAACGAGCCGTGTTTGTGGGATTGTGTGTTTCTCCACAGGCCCCTGCTGCACATGTGTGTAGGCTGATGAATAGTTTGTCTGTTTGCTGGGATGCAGTGACAAGAACGCTTAAGTGTTACCTCCTGGGGCTTCCCACTCTTTAAATAAAACCCTCTCCTTCCCCTCAACTCAAATCAAAGCTGAGGACCTGCCTGCAGAGGCTAGATCAAAGCACAATGTGGCACAAAGACCTGTACTTGCTGCCATTCATTCAGCTTGATTAAAGTCTGTCATTTCCTGCCATTAACATGCTCCCACCTCCAACCAGAAACAGACAGAGCAAAGCAGTCATCAGGAAGTGGTTACAATGACACTCTTTTAGTGTTCTTCCAATTAGGTTCCCTGAAACTCAATTATGTTGCACTATAAGAGGAGAAATATATCATCACAACTCATTTACCTCAAAGAGTTGTTCTTTATTTAGCCTTTATGTGTCTTTGGAAGCCTCGGAAATAACTGGCTTCACATACTCACATTCATACCTAGTTATTGCAATGCTCAAGTAGTTAAAAGTGCCTTGCTCAGAGCTTTTATTAGTCTCCACACCCACATGTCCCCCCCTGGTTCACAGATCTTGACCATAAACCGCTCAGAGATTTGCTCTTCACTCACAGCGAGGTAGGGCGCAGAGACTTGCAAAAGCAGCAGGTAAAATATGTCACCAAAAAGAGCGCAAGGAACGGCATTCACTGTTTCTAGGCAACAACAGCAGTTGCAGCTGTTCTCATTGGTTGTGCTTTTGAAAGGTCAGCAGCAACCAAGGTCAAAGTTAAAATAATTTGAACTATGAGCGCAGCGCTCTGTGGCGATTTTGAGCGGTGCGCCACATCAAGGGTGGTTTTCCCCGTAGGAAAACAATGGCACAGCCAGCGCAGAGCAATTTTACCACTGATCACATGTGGGTGGCTTTAGGCAGAGTTGTGCAGCTCTGGATCGCCACTTACATGATTGGCCACGGCAGCGTGACGTCTGGTTGCATTTCTCCAAAAGTTGATTTATGTTTCAACTTTTTTGCCGCAGGGCCGCTGCGTTGTTTTTTCTCGGCATCCCCTGCGGTCCTCACCACCGCAGCCTAAAGGCATTACCCACATTCAAATGAATGGGAGGGAACGCCTGATCTGGTGTGAATGCAGCCTTACGGTTGCACGTCTGCTTCAGTAACTCCACGTTAGGGCCATGACCCGCCAAGATGACCTCAAACAACTAGCGTCAACAAACAGCAACTGATTAAACACTTAATGACGGCTTTACCTAACGTTCCCTGACGTCTTGATGAATTTGAACGACACAAAGACTACAGCTTACAGCCAGCTGACCTGCGCCTGCATAAGAGGAAATCAATACTCAGAAGTCTGTAATTGGGGAAAAAGAAGTACTACCTAAATGTTTGAAAAACAAATTGAGACTGTAAAGTTTGACCACTCAGTGGCTGTTAGCAAGTTGTTGTTTTCTCCAATTTCATATGGGTTCTCCTGATTTGTTATGCTTTTGCCTCTTCTTCTCCAGGCAATGCATAGCAAGTACAGCAAGCCTTTACAATGCCAGTTGCAACTTACTTATTATTTCCCGTCATGCAAGCGCAGAACGTACATGACTGTTAGCAGTCAGCTTGCTGTCAGCTGTAGTCTCTGATGCGTTGCCTCACATCTTCTGATAAAAGCTGCACTTGAACACGCCGCAGTCAGCCTTTGTTGGTGCTCGCTCTTTGGCTTGGTGTGTGTGTGCAGGCCCTTAAACCCACAGCTGTTTGCAGTGAAGCACCAGAGAGTAGCGCTCAGCAGAGATGAACTCCTTTTTTCATATATTTTCCTTCCATCACAGCTTCTCCCCTCCCTACATCCCTCCTGTCTGCTGAAGGTAAAGATATGCAGGCTCAGCGTATGGCATGTGGCTGGAGGGATTATCAGTTTTGAAAGAAGGGCAATTTCCCTCTTTGGTCGTGTCTTTCTCTCCTTATCTTAGTGTGTTTAAAAGGTGGTCATGGTTGCCTTTGCACCAAGCTGTAGTTCATAGGACGGGGAACAGATAAGTGGATCCCTCCATCTCCCGTTGCTCCAAATGTCAGCCATCGCTAGAAACTTGGAAGGTCACAGGCTTGACCTGGGCATCTTTTCCTGGGAACAATAGCTTTCCCCCCTCTTTTTTCTTGTCCTTCCTGTCAGCCAGAGAAGCTCTGAATGTCACGGCCCACCCCTTCCCCCCAACCACCAACACCCAACAGTCTTCCCCCCAACTCAGCACAGCCACCTACTTTCCTTTACATATGCTAATGTTGCAGGCCCATTCATTCTGTTGGTGGCTTTGTCACAGGGGGAGGGAGCAAGTTGTGTGTGCATTAAGCGGCAGCTGTATGCATTTCATTAAATTGACTCCCCGATGGCTGCCAGACTCGTCCTTATTTTACTCTTTTCTTCCATCTTTCTCCATTTTCTCCCCAAACTAGTTACTGGATAAAGGAGCAGAGTGAAGGTTTGCTGTTGTTTATTTTAGAGCCTTTCTGCTGTGAAGTGTGGCGGACTTCTCTCAACAAGTGGCTGACGGATTTAATGCACTCGGAAAGCATCTCCACAGTGGGCTCATTACCACAGTGGCTCACAGGGCTTTGAGTCATCTGCTCTTAGGATTTATGGCTCTGACAAAAAAAGGAGTCTCTTAATCAGGTAAGCATGGCAGCAGTTGATACCTAATGTTTGTGTAAAGGCTAAATAATACATATTGACCTCAGTTTTACATGTGCATAAGAAGCATTATATTAAGTGAGGAAAGTCTTGTTTTTAGACAATGGTATTGAGGTTTGAGTGGTCTAGCCTGTGGGGTGTATCACAGGAGGAATTTGTGAGTGCATGTCTCTGGCAGACGCAGCACAAAAAGTTCTTGCGGGGTGAATAAACCAGTGATTCATCTGTGTATCAGTGCTTACTCCTGTCCTCCCTACCCCTTCGCATCCTCCGGTTGACTAAACCCCCAGCTGCTGCCCAGGAGTCAAAATTGTCTCTCTTACGCCAGATTTCTGTCAGCAACACCAAACCAAGTGTGAAAAACAAACTTTGTAAAAGACAACGAGCGCCGTTGAAGTGAGTAAAAATGAGGGAGAGATGCTCCGTGGCATCGACGCGCTCTGAGGTTGCCCTGCCGGTCAGGGTTTTATAAATGCCGCTCCCTGAGTGATGTGTGTGAATGTGTTTGTGCGTTAGTGTGTCGGCTCTCAATCTTAACAGTGTCACACAGCTCACCTACTCCGCTGCGCTGTTTCTCAGTGATAATGTGACGAGGTGGACTCTGACTGACCTCAGCGGAGGAGCGGAAGCACGCATGTTCTCAGAGCTTTCGATCTGAACTCCTCGCAACTCTTTTAACAGCTTCCCTTTTGCGAGATGAGAGCGCTCTTCTCACCATATCTCCCCTCCTTGTTTTGCTTTCCCTCCTCTCCCTGAGAGAGTGCACTCTGCTGACAGGCTGTCATTGGTACGGAGGTTGCAGTTGAAGCAGCAGCAGGCTGCTGGGAGGCGGTAGAGGGAGGGATGTGTTCTGATGGAAATAGGTGGTGGTTTATTCTGGAGGCCTGCTGGGCCACATCAACCCTGCACGTCCCTTTCTGTCTCACCATAGCAGTGGAGGCCGGCCGGCGTGGCGAGGCCAAGTTCGGGGGACAGATGGTCCCTTTTGGAGAGGGGCCACAGAACAGTGCTCTCTGTTGGTGGGGCTCCACTGGAGCAGCCAAGAACAAACACGGTCTCCTTCTGTTGGGAACATACAGGAGCTTCAGTCTGCGAGGACTGAATAGGCCCCGGGACTGCCATCTGAAACTATGCATGTGATGCTAATGCTGGTTGTTGCATAATGTTACCTGACATACAAACTAAGTGCTTCGTGCTAGCCACATTTCTAATAACACGGTACGGAAACACCATTAGTCATATTAGTCATTAATTTTGTATCAGAATGGGGACTCTCTACGTGATCCACCGCCAAGTTAACAACCTCGCTTAAATCTTTTAACTCGGTGCATCGTTGGTCTCTGTTTGCCGCAGTGCTTGTTCTTCATTCTCATGTGTATAAACTGGGAAAATCTGTTGTCCTGTCTATTTTAATTCTCAGATCACCCTGAAACAACTAAAGGACAATGGCAGTGTGCTGCCTGGCAGGCGCTGGGCAGATAGCCAGCTGGCAGGGCAGCAGGGCAGGAGACTCCCAGTTTCAGTGGAGCCAGGAGGAGGCCTGCATACAGCTAGCACTAGCACTATTGTGCTGTTTTTATATGACTCCAACTCAAGAACAGGGGTTCTTTTCTTTTCATAGCTCCGCTCTCCACCTTGTCAGTGTGATTATTTGAAGCTCCCATCAGCGCTGTGACTGTGGTTAAGCTCCCACTTGATGGATTGCTGTTAGTAATTATGTTAATCTTGGCACGTAAAGGTCGTCATTCCAGAGCTGCAGTGGTAATTTTATTTTTATCAACGGCTGTCATCTTAATGCATACATTGGAATTTAGAAACTGTAGAACCGGCGCATAAAGTGTATTTTATGTTTGTACTATAAATACTGTCACAAATGACTTGATGAGTGACGTATCTGCTTAGTTGCAACCAACTGATAAGAGTCAGGTCTCTTAAGGCCCAGGCACAAAAAAAAAAAATAAATCAAGGAACGCCTCACGACGCCTTTGTCTTGGCCAAAACGTTGCATTTGAACACACCGCAAAGATAACGGCCAACGGCCAACTACCACGTACGTCCTGCACCTGGGTGAGATGAAATAACTCTCCACACCAGCAGGTAGTGGTAGTCTGTATTCATCATTCAAAAAGGGAAACTAGAAGAAGGGGATATACTGTACAAGCCGTTGTTATGATACGTACATGAAATATAGTAGCATTTGCCGACCATTTTCTGACCACTCTCACTCACCACTTAGCTTCATTCCAGATGGCCGTGTCGTTGTGAAAATATCCGTGTATTGGAATGATCAGATGAGATGAAGATGAAAAATGAGAAGAGCCTTCTGTGTTTTTCCTCTTGACTTTACTCGTCGGCTTGCTTTCCTCACTTTCATTTCTCTTCTCGTGCACGGATTTGTTTAAGCTGAACAGCCAATCAGAGTGATTTCTCTCAACGACGAGCTCCGCCGGTGATTCATCATGCTGAATTGGCCGAAAAACCTCCATCACGGGGAGACTAGATCCGTCGATGCGGTACACACTGCAAAAACTAGGGCGACTAGGGCCTTTTAAAGCACTTTAAGAACATCTGTGATGGATATTTTCTGAGCATGTAGCATGCCAAAACACTACTGACACGCTGAATGTTTTAGAAGCAAAAATGTAGTGCTTGAACCCTTTCACATGCATCGCTTCAAAACATGCTGCGGTGCTTCACAACACGATCGATTCCTTTTGAAAGACTCAATTGACGTTTCCAGAGAAACAGAGGTGAAAGATATGTGCCTTCATGTTGTGTGGATTAGTATACACGTAATTGGATTCCTTCTAGTGCCCTGTCTTCTATACACAATCATCAAACCACTCTCTACTGGCTGACCCCTTTTCTTTGTCTCTAACTAAGCATATGGTAGATATTATGAGATTTGAAATGTGTGCAGGAAATGAAAAGAATGTAACATTTTGCAGTTTCTGTTGGGTAAATACTTACTGCTCCCTGAACCAAGTGTAATAGAGTCGGATCACGGGTGACCCCTGCACTTTTAGACATTCCAGATGGAGCTACCGCTAGCACGAAGCAGAGCACACCCAGGGGTGCACTCAGCTGGTGTAGAAAAACAGACTCAGGTTCATGTAAGCTGCCTCTATGATAAGACTAGAACGGCTAGAAATAACCACCAGTCCAAACCGCAAAGTCTGGAGCCAAGCAAACAGCTATCTTTTGTTTAATTTTACACGTGAGAGCGCAACTGTTGACAGATGAGGTGTGGCGAGATGGCTGCTGGAGGGCAGTGACCTCGGGTCAGCGCTGGAACCACAGGAGCAGATATCAGCAGACAGTGCAACTCAGAGAATCGCTGCATCTCTGTAGCCTCTTTTAGTCCAGCAGCTGTCTCATATCTGTGGAAACGCTGTTATGGAGGTATTTCAAGGCGTATTCTGGTATGAATCAACTTCCTTTTTTGCAGAGATTCCTGTCTAGTCTTCTCAGCCCAGAAGTGAAACAGCTTTTTTACTTGACTTTTCATATATAGATCAACATGCAGACAGAGTAGAAAGAGACTCTTTTGAAGTAGCGCTCATGCCAGAGGATAGAGTCCTGGATACACTGCGGTGCTTGTTTGATAAGTCTGTGCACCTGGGGCACTGACGGGGCATTAGTGAATTTGGGCATTTCCCACAGTGCATTGTGAGGCCCAGCGCCGAGGGACGATGAGACGATGAGACGATGAGTGTACATGTTTACTCTGTGCTGTCTGACCTTTTTTATCTCTTCTACTGATTGTTCTTCTGCCGTTGGGTCAACTCGGGTCTGTGTGCTCTGAGATGTAAACAGAAAGCTTCTAATCGTCCCTTTGCTCCTGCAGAAGCTGCCTCTGTTCAGCTCCCCTCGCTCTACACACTCATATGTACACACACACTCGTCTCCTTTGTGGTATTTTTTGTTTTTTTCTTGGTCTCCTCGGCTGCTGTCGTGCCCATCGTCATGTTGGTCTGAGCTCTGTGTGTTTGTGTGGATCAGGTCCGAGTGGTCAGTGGTGAAAATGTGACACTTTTGTGCTTTTTAAGCTTTTTTAGTTTTAAAAGACAGAGTGCACATATGCATATTGTCAGATTAGTAAACCATGGAGTACTGATTGTACATTGAAAAACAGAAATGTTCTTGCAGGCGATATGGCAGATTTGCAACATATAGAAAGCCCTGCACTGGGCTTTGGTTGATACAGTGTGTTTGGGCCTCTAGTTATAACCAATAGGCTACCTCCGGGTCTGAAAAGTGAAGCCAATGCGGAAGTGCCTTAAACTTGCGTTCTTTCTAATAACCAGCAGGGGGCGACTCCTCTGGCTGCAAAAAGAAGTCTGATTGTATAGAAGTCTATGAGAAAATGAGCCTACTTCTCACTTAATTTATTACCTCAGTAAACATTGTAAACATGAGTTTATGGTCTCAATCACTAGTTTCAAGTCTTCTTCAATACAGCATGATGTTCATTTAGTAAATTATGGTCCCATTTAGAGTCAAATAGACCATAAAGCAGGGTAGGCTTTAGGGCGTGGCTACCTTGTGATTCAAAGAATCTCCATGTGGTTTAATAATGTCATGTGTTCAGCTCCACATTTTAGGTGTTGGCTTTGGGGCGCAGGTTCCTTGATAAGCTATTGTTTACATTATTTCCAAACCAGGTAAATACACCAAATTTGGCACCAAGATGAATAATTTCCAGACAGCTTTGAAAGAAACCCATCCTGTGAATATGTTCCATGAATACAAGGAATTACTAAGACTGTTGCTGTTTTTTACTATGAAAACTAGTAGAAAGGAGCTGGTCCTTGGCTGTACTTGTCACTTTTCATGTTGCCTAGATTAGACAAGAAGTACTTGTGAAGTAACTTGCAATTATCTTATCTGGTCCTAAATCGTGGCACATATATAAAATACAAATGTCCAAATGTAGCATTTGAACATTTTCTCATGCAATGAGTTAAATGACATTAAGTTGACTCACTTAATTAACTTAAATGTTAATTGCTTTCCTGCCTTTTGAACAGGATAGATAGGAGAAGACTTCTAATGAAACGGGAAACTCATTTTGGCCCATCAGAAAAGCGGCTGGCACACATTCCCCTCCTCCTTTGAACCCTCCTCTGTTGTCAGGAAAGAGTAATCTCTCCACCCGGTCCACTTGTTTGGTTTAGGGTACAAACATACCAGCTCTAAGTCTGCTTTTTGTCATTGTAAAGCAGTACCAGGACCAGTTCTAAATCCTCCTGTAACATAAACTTTAAGCTGCAGCCGGAGCTTGTGCATCTATTCATTTCAACTTTCTCTCACGATCAGGATGCACACCCTTTTGCGTGGAGGGGCAGACCTCCAGTCACACCCGGACCATCAAACGCCTTTGAGGACATGCCATATTTGATTTCAAATTGAGTATACTAGATAGAAATAGAGTGACGTGAAGGAGTTTGGTTACTGATGGTCCCTATATCCTCTCTAATGGATGATGCTGTCACTAGTGAAGTATTTTTAATTCTGCAGATTATGCAACCTCGCTTAACCTAAATAAATATTGTCATCTGCGGTTGTTAAAGTCCCATCCATGTAAATATCTGTAAAGAATAACTAGGCTGCATATGTTTTGCTGTTAGTTTCCACATATCGGGCTCGATAAGGCAGCCGGCAACTCATTTCATTGGTTTCCTTACCTCCCACTGAGGGTGTGACCCTCCATTCACACTGCCCATTAAAATCTCAGCATTACTCCCTGCAGGCAATATTGGCACATCGGGGTGTTCAGTTGGTGGTCTGACCACAATAAGAGAGGGTGGAGTTGGATGATTGGGTTCTTACCGGCTCAGATATAGGGGAGTTATCGCCGTGTACAGGAAGGGGCGGGCTCGGCCGTTAATGGCAGGGCTTTAGCATCGGTGCTAATTTGAGGGTCAGCTGGTGGGAGATTCCTCCCCGTTGTGTGGTTGAATTAAGCGAGCAGCAGATGAAAGCGGAAGATGTTGAATGGTTTTCTTTGCTCCATACTTTCATCACACAGCCTTAACAAGTGTCCTTTCTGGTTATGGAGGCACTTGGGGAAGATGGTATTCCTGGTTTCCCAGGCCCCGGTAATGAACTCTCAAGGATAACATCGCCCAATTAATTGGTTCTGTGGTTTAATTGCACAAATCTCTTTGAGCAAGGTTTGGCAAAACTCCCATTCCTTTCTTTTTTTCATTTCTTCCCCCTCCACCACATTCATTCCTCTTCTTAACCTCCCATTCTCCTTTGCTTTAACCCAGTTAAGGTAAAAGAATCGCTCCAGTGAAGCAGAAACACGAGTGTTTTCATCAGATTGGAGATGCCCGTGTCTGGTTGCAGTCCTCCTTCCCTGCCTGAAAAGTGTGATGAATTTAATATCGTTCCTGCCCAAAACCCTCGCATACTCACCTCCAATTCCCACCGCAAGGTTGGAACAGCTGCTCTCAATAGCGGATTGAAAACAGAGCTCCCACGTTGTTTTAAATCAACTCCTCGGAGGACGAAACACTAAAACCGCGTGCGGCGTAAATTTGATTGCATTTGAGTGTGATGTGACATGGAATGTGATTCATTGTTTTTACTGCGAGTTTATTGAGGAATCAAATGACGGGCAGTGACACGTATGCAACATGCCTTCAGGTTTGTCGGCTTTCCGCTTGGATTTCTTTCCTTCCTCTGTGTTGATGATGAATACGGTGTGACACATCCAAATGTTTGACTGGCTGCAGCCTGTCAACACAAAACAGTAGAAGGCAGGTAACAAGGAGCTAAAATAAACGGGGTTGTGAATGCACTGAGAGGGACTAGTAAATTTGCTTCACATAGTAACACCGCCTGACTCACTATATGATGAAGTCCATGAGCTGGAAAATTGGTGTAATCATCTTGGCCTCTAACCTACGTTGCACCCCAATTTGGCTGCGGGATGAGAGGAAGACTGCATCGCAGCTTGGCCTCGGCTCTGGAGGTCGCGGCGTCTTGGGGACGAGGCCAGCTACTACTTCCTGCTTGCTGAGAACAGAGGAGCATTAATATGGCTCAATTACGTCGGGCTTTATTAAAGATAATTGGCCATAATCAGGGGTCTGTGTTCACCCCAGGGCCCGGCATCGTGGTAGGAGCTGAATAAACATGTTTGACCTGAGGTGCAATAGGCTGGGCACCGTGGAGGAGATTTTAGAGGAATGTGAAAAGCCTCATTTGAGAGCCTTCTTTTGCCTACAAAATGCTCTTGCTTCAGCTTAGCAAGTGTATTTAATAATATAATAACACAATGCTGTGTTATGATATTCTTAGATCATGCGCAATGGGTGTACTTGCAGAAACATACGGCTGAATTGTGCCTTTGATGGCCAAACATATGCAAATCTTGATACTTTGTGATGACTTCTAGGTGACTTTTTTCAGTTTTCAACACACAATTTACTAAACCTTTGAAACATCAACTAGTTTATGCTGCACTAGATATTTTGAAAGGTAACCTTAGGTCTAAGACAAGTGACAAGTTTGGCTTTTCAGAGAATCGCGGCTACTTGAAATGGGCCGTGCTGCCAACAAATGAGGCGCGCAGAGGACTTGGCATTCCTCTCAAGAATATTTTTAAAAGGGCTTATGACACAGCCGTGCTTTTTGAGCGTGTGTATGCGCCTAATTTTCTTAAGTGCTGTCAGCTCTGAGTGGAGTAAGCTTAATAATGTTGTGCATAAAATGTGTTTGCAACTGGCATCAAATAGAGCTTCAGTGTTAATATATGCAGTGCTGTTTTGTAGAACATCCTTTGCATTGTGACTCAATTTACATAAATCTCTTCTTTTTTTTTCACTCTCAAGTCGCTGAGGATTATTTCTCAATGTGCCATACTACCCAGTTTGATCAATCCGATACTGTAAACGACGTTGGAGGTGGGAATCACCAGAAGATTCATGATGCAATATTATCACAATACTTAAGTCACGATATGTTCCTTTTGCGATTTTAAACATTTTGGGATATGCTGAGTATTTTGATAAGATATATTTTGATATATTACCTTTTTTTAACTGCAAATTATGCAGTCTGTTATTTGTTTTATCTAATAAGATACAGGCTTCACTCTGTTCATCTCAGAGTTTTCACGTCCGGGTATCGATACAATATTACCATGCAAAATATCGTGATACTACGCTGTATTGATTTTTTTCCCTCATCCCTAGTAAACGTGGATGATTTGGAAAGCTGCAACCAAAACCCCACAAAAAGACAGTGCACGGCTTTGTCCAGAGGGACTTGCTCTCTCTGAGCACAGAGACCGTTGCGTAGGAGTCGTAGAAGTGACTAATGAGAAGTCAGTCAGGCTGGTGAGTCTGTCAGAGTTGGCTGACACCGAGCCGTGTGTCCTGCTCGGGTGAAATATCAGTGATAGTGGACTATTAATCTCAGGACGATGGACAGAACGTGCTCACTTTTCTGACAGCATATTAATATCTGCCGGGCCTTTAATCAGGCCACAATGTCAGAGGATTATTTTAAGACCTGGCAGAACCGCTGGGCTGCTCCTCTCTGGATGAACCAAGATGAAAGACAGACTATCCAACATCAGAGACAGAAAATGAGTTCATTACTGTAATTAGGCCTCTCTTTCTCTCCCCATCTTTCCTTCGCCATCCCCCTCTCCCCCTGTTCACCAGGCCTTGTGTCTTAAACACCCATAATGGCGATGCATTACTCCGGTAATAAAGGGCTGTTAGCACAGCAGACCGCCCACCCTACATCTGCTGCTCTCCCCTGCACACACAGCCACAAAGGCAAGGACAGAAAACAGCCTCCTTCAGGTCACACCCAAGATAGATTCTGCTGACCAAGTGGCCTGTGGCACTCTCTATTGGTTGGGGGGATGGATGTGGAGTGAGACATGGTACAACTGTGTTCATTAATCACTGTCGCAGGGAGAGTAACTAATAAGAGGCAGGAAAAGGAAACACAGACCACCATGTTCACTGGTTTATCCCGTCCTGTCCACAACGTGAAATAAAGGCCGGCTAACCCTCTGCTGACCCCGTGTTGCAGCACAAACAGGGAGAGGCTAGACAGTATGAACATAAACACGCTAGTCTCCTGTTTCTGTTTTTTTTTTACTATAAATTCACTCCCAGGGGGAAACGGATTGGAGGTGAAACAAGGACGCTATATAACACTGATGATGTATTTACTTTTCTTTTTATTGCTGAGTTTATATCTTGATGTTTGTGCTTTTTTTATTTTACGTGATGACACAAACCTGTTTTCTCCCAACAGTGATAATAAACGCTAAGCCATGATTTAGGGCTGGGCTTACATAGCCAAAATATTCTATTTCCGATAGAGATAATTTCATATCTCAATAAATATCACGATATAGCATGTTTTCTGGTAATTCAATAAATAAATAGTCTATATGAAATAACCACATGGTAAAGCCTATTTTCTGTGTGAATTAAATACGTGACAAATTAAAAGTATTTTCTCATTTGATTAGGAACTTTATTAAAATATGAACACAACAGTGTCAAGTAAAATTATAGAGAATAAAAGAATATTTCCAGCTATACACTGTTTACATGCATGCACACAAATACAGAGTAATCCGATTAAGACAATAGTTTGAATTAACTGAGTTTGATCAGATTTTCTGAGAGTTAGTATTTGTTATTATCAATTTAGACGACGTGATTGTGTATCAGGATATCTCGATATATGATTTCATCACGATACAATTCCATTGAAAGGCGATAAATTATCGAATTGAATTATCGCTCAGCCCTACTTTGATTGTTTTTTGGTTTGTCGACAGCATTACACCCGTCTATTTTGTTTTTAGCTGCTCGACTGCTGTGAGTCATTCATGCTGTTTTGTTGTCATGCGTTGAGATTACAGTATGCCAGTTTCTTTGTTCTTCTTGTTCTCAGTCATCCGTTAAAGCCTCTGTTGGAGTGTCCCCATTGATAAAGCTGTTTGCACAGGTGGCACATTTTGCTGTCACTAGCTCTAATTGTGTGAAAGGACTGTGTTCAGTCAACGTGTGACATTTGGGTGTTGGTCAGCAGACGGCCATATAGTCACCTCTGCTCCCTGTCTGGGAAAGAGACCTGAGATAGATTTTAGTTGACATAAGTAGAGCTGCAACGATTAGTCGACTAATCCATTAGTTGACCAACAGAAAAATATTTCGCAACTTTTAATAAACAATTAATCGTTATCGTTATTTTTCATGCAAAAATGGCGGAAAAAGCTTTTTTTAAGCCTCTCAAATATGGAGATTTCCTTCTTTGGTCTGTTTTATATAATAGTAAACTGAATATATTTGAGTTCTGGACTGACAAAACAAGACATTTAAAGACATCACCGTGATCTTTGAGAAACTGGGATGGATATTTTTCACTATTTTCTGACATTTTGTAGACCAAACAATTAATCTATGAAATAATCAGCAGATTAATCAATAATTTAAAATAATCGTTAGTTGCAGCATTAGACATAAGCCTCGGGCGAGGTGCTGTTTTTGTTCGGTGCCAATGTTCTTGTAATGTATTTAATATTCAACAAGTTTGTGAGACAAGTAATGTTTTAGTTATCAAAGCAAAGCATCGGCGTAAATGCTAAACTGAATAAGTCGAGGATTCAAATGCGTCATCAGCGGAGTCTTGTGATTGGGTTGCTCGCACCATGTGCACGCATCTTTCGTCAGATCTTAATAAGTCTTGAGTAGGGACAATTTTACATGGTGTCTTGGGGTGATTAGTGTTGTGAAGCAGTGGATTTGGCAGAGGTCACTTCTTTTATTTACTCTTTTGTCATGTCGAGAAACATCAGAAACATCTATCATTCTTAAAGTATTACCAAATACACTACACCACATCTACACATTTAGACTTCATATAGTGGTCATTTGGGGGGACATTGGTATACATGAGTATGATTCAGAAATTAGACCATATCCGTTATGGGTGTACCAAATTTTGTAATTCATTGCTTTATGTTGAAATAATAAAACCAAAACCAACTTCATACCCAAATCTAACACTTTAGCCTTTTCAGACAAAGATGTTGTCTGCATTGGAAATGAGGCTTTGACATAGTTCTCTACACTACAACCCAGCATATATTCCATTATTCATCATTCGCCAACTCTAACGGACAAACATGTTTCCCAGTAGTGTACGGCGCTACATTATGCATTCACATGACACAACACACTATCTTGCTGTCCTCTCTAAGCCTTGTGTTAAATACAGTGGCACTACAGTTCCCTGCCTGTGAATGAAGCTGTGTTCATAACCAGACCAGTCCGTAATGGGAGAGAGAGGATTGTGGAGAGTTTGGCAGTAGACCTAACAGAGAAGGGTATCATTATCAATCTATTTCTACACATTTGGGTCATGCATGTATTAACCTGTATTTGGCCCAGGCTGAAGCGCATACTTTATTATTCCGATGTTTCCGAGTCATCCCGAGTGTATTTGGTCTAGTCTGGTCTGTAGCTAATCTTGATGTGACCCACATTTTCATCCTGAAATAGTTTACCCTCCTAAATGAGAAATGTAAACAGTTGTCTGGGAACAGAAGATATCATGTTAGAGGCCAGTGGACGGAGCTGAAGCCAAGCTTGGGACGCCAGGCCCAACTTCATCTATCAAGTTCACAGTGAAACCTCACAATAGCTTTAAAGTTGGGTTGGTAATCTTGAGAAGCTAGCAAGAGTACGCTAGATTTTAAAAATGATCCAACTGAAAAACCCAGCCCAGTGTTGCCAATGAAAGTAGCTAGCAGCACTAGCTCCAAAAGTCCCTAAATCTAAATGAAAGGGTCGGCAACACTGACAGTCCGTCGCGTCAGGGCGACCAAAAGAAATTCGTAATCGACTAACACTCATATGATTTTGTCGACTTATCAATTAGTTGATTTAATTGTCAGATCCGTGAAACTGAGTTCCTCCACGAAGAATTACACAAAAGCACCACTTTAGATCTCGTGTTTACCAGAGATGTGCTCATAAGTTTCTTGGAAATAAGCTATTCAGCATGAAACAAGCATAAAAAACAACTAATCGACCGTAGAAATCTTAGTCGACTAAGATCAAAACGGCCGACAAGTCGACTAAGAGGGGGCAGCCCTAGTTGTGATGTTAAGAGAATTTCAACAAATATAACAAAAAACGTTTTTGAATATTACCAACCTTAGCTTTAACAGGGTTTCTCATCTTCATTGAAGCAAAAAGAACAACTAGCAATCCAGTGCCCCTGTTCTCTGTGATATGGAGGGTTTATTTGATAACTCACAGGGTTTTCACATGATTGCAGTAACGGGGGGATTGAGGCACACCAGCAGCCTCAAAGAACACGAAAAAAGCATTTAGGTCAACGTAGGAAGACTTGTAGTCTCTATTGTGACATGGTGTGGTGTGATCTTCCATGCAGAAGTCAGTGTTTGAGGAGATGAATCCAGTGTAACACCTCAGTCACTTAACCCCCACTGGACCATACAACATATCTGATAGCATGGGATGGGATTGATGAGACACTCACTTCCTCAGCATCAGTATACAGTACAGTCTTTGTTTGTTAGCGTCTTTATTACATTGTCCATGTCGAATCGTTTCCCGCAGTTGAACGAGGCTATATGACCAACTATTTAACAGCACACGGCTGATATACAGAAACATTACTCATGGATAAAAATGGAAACCATGTGAGTTTGCAACACGAGTGTATCTGACATCTGGAATCCCCAAGAGGGAACAAAGCTGCTTTTTCAAGGACAAGCTGACTTTCCTTCCCTCTGTCCTCAGACGTTCAGGTTAATGAGTAAAACTGCTGATATCAGCTTTTTTGTCTGTTTATTATTCCCCCAGTTGAACAAAACTGAACAAAGGGAAAGAGTAAACTTGCAAACGTTCTTGTAGTTATTGTAGTGGAGTGGACCACAACCTTATATTTCAGTGAATTTGTGGCTATTTTATATATATATATATTATATTATGTATATGACTTTTTATTTGTCATAGCCAATTAATTTTCCTCCTAACCAACTACATCCAATAAAAAGGCGAAGTGGCATTGGCGTTGAATATGCAAAACTATCCCTCCTGTATAATTTGCAGGCTCGATGAGGCTGCGAGCGGTTGGATCAGATATTGGTACATGTGAACATTTAGCTGAGCATCTGCCTCTTGTTGCTGTAATTTGCTTCACCGCCATCTGTTAGGCATTGGCTGGAAGCACCAACAAAGATATACATCTATCTTGTTATAAACCCATAATGGCACCAGCTCCTCTCAAATACACTAATTAGCCGTATTCGATGATATGCTTTGCATAGTTCCTGAGCTAATACAGCCCTACATACCCCTGAGTGGGAGTTTATTACAAGATAACAGGGTGCAGACAATTTAGGTCAGCAGTGTGATCATTTTTATAGCTGAACTGAATGTGCCGTGTTTCGGGGTCATTTTGAGGAAGCGTTTCCCTGCGTTTTAAATGAAAATGTCTCTGTTGCAGCGTTCTCTTCCTCTTGCCGTGTGCTAACATTTTCTTCTGTGTTTTTGTTTCTGTGCCATAGATCCAACTCTCCCAGCTGTCGTTCTGCATTGGCGGCACGCTGTGAGAAAAGACTCCACTCCGCTGTGCCTCAGCGCCCCTCAGACACTTGTCCTTGACATCCAAATGCTGTGTTGATCGCCGTGCCAGCCGCCTTCTGTGAGTTATGACGACGGCTGCTTCATTGACTCAGGAACGAGGCTCCTCCTCCTCCTCCGCCGCCGATCACCAGTGAGCAAATCACATGATGTAATGAAGAAGGGTCCTGAAAGTCTGCTCTTCGAGGAGTCTGCCAGCAGGATATGAGTATTTTGAGTCCTGTGACGGATAACAAATCAAACCTCGTGGGAACTGTGGGAGGCCCAGAAGAATACTCCAGAGCGATGCAGTCAGAGGAGCTATTCAACAGGAAACTCAAAGCTCTGAATGGTAGCATGGGACCACCAGCCCCCAGCATGCAGGGGAAACCTGACGGCAAAACAAATGGTAATCCAGCCATGCCTAAAATGGGCGTCAGGGCCAGGGTGACAGACTGGCCACCAAGGAAAGATGGATGGGACGGACGGCCTTCACCGAACTATCAGAGTGTGATACCAGTATTTCAGAACGGCCAGCAGGAGCACACTGTGGAAATACTGGAGCAAGGTGAAGCAGTCTGCCTGGAGGTGGACTACACTGACAAATACACACTGAGTGACCTCCTCAGCCACTCCCCGCTGAAGGGCCTCCATCCTATCCGCCAACGCAGTAACAGTGATGTCACCATTAGTGACATTGACTCTGAGGACATAATGGACCAGAACGCTGTCAATCCAAACACCGGGGCGTCGCTGCACCGCGAATACGGCAGCACATCCTCCATTGACCGCCAGGGCCTGAGCGCAGACGGCTTCTTTACCATGCTTAGGGGCTACCGAGTGGACACCCTGGACCACCGTAGCATACCGCCTATGGGTTTCCCAGAGTTGTTGCGCTGTGACGCCGCCCTCTCCCCCAGTCTGCAGACAGCAGCCCAGATCGCCAGGGGTGAGATAGTCCACATCCCGGGCTATGACTATGTAGACAACTCCTTCATCTACAGCCGGGAGCCGGAGAAGTCCTTCATGAGGCGCCTTAAATCTGAATCGTCTGAAACATCTCTCTTCAGGAAACTGCGGACCATAAAGAGTGAGAGTGATGCCTTGCGGCTCTCACTAGAAGACGACCGGCGACCACTCAGCTTCCAGAAATGCTTTGCTCACTATGATGTCCAGAGCGTTCTTTTCAACATCAGTGAGGCGGTGGCGAGCAGAGCTACCCTGAGCCAGAGGAAGAACACCACTACCGGGGCTTCAGCTGCCTCAGCTGGACTCGTGCCTGGAGCTGTGCTGCCCGGAGGTGGAGCTGTGGCCGGACCCGGACCCGGACCAGGGATGGATGGCGGAGCAGCAGGATGTAGCAGTGGAAATACACCCATGTTTGAGTCTCCACTGGGCAGCAGGGAGGACTTGAACCCAAAGGAGAACCTGGATGTCGATGAGGGGGACGGGAAGAGCAACAGCTTAGTGCTGACCTGTCCTCACTTTCGCAATGAGATCGGCGGCGAGGGCGAGAGGAGGATCTCCCTCTCCAGAGCCAACAGTGCCAACTACAGCGGTATGTCCGAGAGCTGCTCTTTCGAATCATCTTTAAGTTCCCACTGCACCAACGCAGGAGTCTCTGTGCTGGAGGTGCCTCGAGAAAACCAGCCTATCCACCGGGAGAAGGTCAAGCGCTACATCATTGAGCACATCGACCTTGGAGCATACTACTACCACAAGTACTTCTATGGGAGAGGTAAGGAATGATGATGATGATGATGATGATGATGATGTGTGAGTTTAAATAGATTAAATGGTGGGTTCATTATTATTGTTTTTGCATGATGAGGCTACTACGTATTCAGTATATATACATCCTTATAGTCAGTGTATTAACGTTAAATACAGTCACTCAGATGGCGGTCGGCACGCTCCCAGTTTGGAGAAGCAGACAGGAGTACCAGCACAGAAGCTAAGCAATGTAATGCTGTGTGGACGCCACATTAGTTCAGGTCCGATATACACACAATAACACAAAAAAACGAACCCATCGATGCAGCGGTAAACCAGCAACTGCTGTGTTCTGCGAGGTAAAAGTACTGTTTTTGTTAAGGGAGTCTGGTGGCTTTGAAGAGAGCATAGATAACGGCTTCAGTTCCACGTCGAAAAGGGCTGTCTGATTGCGAGCGTTCACATTATTCATAACCTTCTTGATTAGCTTACTCTGGTAACCTACATCACTGCTTTTTGCTTACGGCTGAGTGGGCGTTTCCATTTGAGAAACCCAGAAAGGACGGCAGATGGACCTGCCCTTTAAACAGTGATGATACAGGAAGATTTAAATGACTCAATGTTGAGGATTATTAAACTTTCCAGGCCAAATCCATTTCCTTGAAACAAGACTATTTGCACAATGCCGTGTGAGAGCAAGTTCCCAAATGGAACAGCCTCTGCTCATTGGGTCAGATATCTTGTATCCAGTTATTATTGTAGGACCAGATGAAATGAGGGCCAGAACAATAGCAGGCTTGTGTTTGGTGCGAGGGTGTGTGTTTCACTTCCTCGGGAGAGGAACGGTCATGTCCTCCCTGTGATATTGCCCTGAACCCCGCGGAGAAGCTGTGATTAGTCATGTGAGAAGAGAGAGGTGAGCGAGAGGGTGCGCTGCAGCTGTTCCCCGTGGGGGCCGCAGGGGTGTGAGGACCCCTCCTATGAAACTTTAGGGTCAGTAAAACTATTCCATGGCCCCGGGTCCCCTCATTAAAACACCTATGTGACTGGAAATACCATGCAGACCCCGACCCATCACCGCATTATACATATCTGTTTTTCCCCACTGTCTGTGTCCGTCGCTCTCAGCAGATTGAATTACCCATTCTTGAGCCTCTCCAGAAAACAGCTGCTTCACCTTTCACACTGAGAGATGCCTGACCTTCTTCTAAAAGATACTCTGTGTTCAAATATTCTTCAGTGTCACAGTGTGTAAACTCAATCGTCTCCAGTTAACGAGACCATTACGGAGCTGCTCTACTTACAGTGTGTTTGAATGTACCGTTGAGCTCCCTCTGATAATCATTTACAGCGACTCACGTAGTGTTCACGCACAGTGAACGCATCCCTGATGTAGTTGCGGTATGATTTTAGCCTATTTCTATGGCGGGCCAATGTATAATTGAAATGCTCCGTGTTGTTGCTGTCAGTTTCATTTTGATTATAGCTTTTACAGAAGACGCCTTTTCACAGTGTGTGCCTATGTGGTGGTAGCCCTTGCCCTTTTTTCATGAGGTGTTTTATCGGAGAGACAAGTCTGTCATCACCTCTGCTTCACCATAAACACACACGCACTCACACTATCGCACAAACATGGCCGTGTGTCACCTCTTTAGGGCAAGCTTTTATCAACCTGGGCTGAACATTGATCCTATTGATTGTCTAAAGCCCTCCTTCCCTTAGCAACAGGAGTGTTTCTCCCCAGGCTGCACTAATGGACAACGTTTCATCCACACCCACAGGCCAAGACTTGTCACACACAGGTCATGGCTACATATATAGACCATTTTACAGCCAACGTCATCAAAAACATCTGCGCGCATGTTGGCAACGGAAGTAGCGTTTTGCCCCAGACATCAAGACGAGTTAGCAAGCTTATAAAATGTCTGGTTGTTGTGTGTTCACTTGTCAGAATCGAGATTCCAACAGCGGACTCAAGTTCTACTGAATTCCAACAGGATCGCCGCCGTTTTTAGAGCAACAGGTGTTTTGGTTTAAGGAGTGACCGTGTTAATTGGTGACATTCAGACGATTGGTTGGTCGCAGTAACTTTGGTTAATGCCCTTATATATAGCTTGACAAGCTATTGCACTCCGCCGTACTTCCGTTACCAAACTGCGTGTGCACACTTACGTACGTCATCATTGTTTGCAAACTGTAAAAGGGTCTGTATGTGGGTAGACGTTGAGATAAACAATAGAGGGTGAACCAGGGGTTATCAGCCTTTTTGGATGTGGATGGATGATTGTTTTTTCTCGGATCACGCCCCGTCGTTGAGAGACACTGATGTGAACTCTGCCATATATGGAAATACGTGACCTGAAATAAAGTTTTAGAGCTACAAATGTAAGAAGCAAGGACATAAAGATTAAAGATTTTGAAGGCAGTGTGGAGTGACAGGAAGACGGAGAAGAGGCATTATTTGACATCACAATCAAAGTCACACATTCTGCAACCCGTGGCAAATTGTCAGCGCCATGTGATGAGTAACAGTGACATGTTACTGAAATGTGTTGACAAAGAGCTTTCCTATACAGTCGACACCATCTCCCTCGCTGTGCCGTCAGTACTTTGATGCCTGTTGGCTCGTATACAGAGGCCACTAGGCCTCCTGCCATCATTTGACCTTATGCCTCACAGAGCATTTCCCCTCACTCCCCTGTCCCTGACAAGCCATGCATTCCTCAGGCGGTTAACCCCGCGTTGCCTCCATACAGTCAATTTATTATTCATGCTGATATGTGCTTTGCCCCGACGTTAATGCCACAGTGACGAGAATCAGCGTATTTACGTTGCGTGCTCTACATGGCATGTATGCAATGTCAAAACCTCTGCAGAAATCTCTTAGCGAGTGTCAGTGCTTTGAGTCCCTGCTGAGGTTTTTCTTTTGTTGTCTGCTGAATCCTGGTCTTTCTCTCCGGCTTTAGTCTGGATTAGGGGGTGTTTGCTCAAGGCACTGCTTTTTGTGTGTGCAAAGCTCTGTTCTTGTCCATGTACTCATAACACACACACATACTTCGACCTTTATTGGACTGACACTTAAGATATGTTTTGCAATGATACTATATCTTTACAATATTCTCAATAAGTACACTGTATTCTGAGTGTCTTATTGAGGCAGTTACTTTCTACGTCAACACAGAACTTAGTACTGGTTCTTACAATGCTTAAATCTAGTAAGACTAAAAGTCTAAATCCCTGCTAGTCACCCCCTGTAGTGTTCATTACTTTTTTCATTAAACCCCACAATACAAAACTGATGGAAAGAATGACCAAAACATTGGCAACATTGCTATTCTTGAAGCCCTGCCAGAAATGAGGCTAAAATGTTCAGTTTGCAAGCATAATTTCCATTAGATTATTATACATTTACTGCACAAATTAACATCTCGACCTGAGGGTGACAAAAGAGGAAAGCTCACTGAGTGTCCACAATTTAACAATTGGAATTTAACGAGAATCTGCCCGTTATAGTTTGTCATTTTTGTGTACACTGCAGAGGTGAGGGGGTTACAAAAACAAAAACATCAGGAGACATTGTCTGAGCGCCATGAATATCCCCAGGAAGTTTCCTGAAAATCTGGCCATCAATGTTTGAGAAACAAAGTGTTAGACAAAGGAAACATTTTGTCCCTGTATGACAAAATTAAGAGTCATCCTTCAGGGATAATTAATATTCATACCAAACTTGATGGTGTGTAACTAACTTAATTTCGGTTGTCATATACATAAAGGTACATACATGAAATTTGACCTCTGTATTCAACCCATCCGAAGCATTTAGAAACAGTGGGCTGCTGTTAAGCGCTATTCTTGATTGAATTGTCCAAAAATGTCAAAAACTGTTCCTCTAAAGGACATAAATACTCTGAGCCTGACCGGAGGGGACATCCTGGTGGCCTAGTGGTTTAAGGCACATACCATGTAACCACTGGGTTTAAATGTAGCCAGGAAACTTTGCCTTGTCCGTCTCTCACCACATATTCTTCCTCCCTGCTCGGTCAATTATCGAATGAAAGCAATATGCCATGAAAACAAAAGCATTGAGTGATGTGTCCCTTAACTTTAGCATAGTTTGTCAAGCCTGCTCTTTGCTGCGGTGGCAGACTCTCTATCTGTAGTGGGGTGAGTCATAGTCCAGATACAAAAAGCCCCCAAAAATCCCTTTTGTTCCCTGGTAGGTCTGCGTGTCAGCATTATACAGGTGTGCGTGTTGTGGGATCATAATTGCAACACTTTGAAATTAATAATCTAAAGCATTATTATTATTTTTTAATCAGAGTCCCTAATTCATATTTAATACTGAATCATGCTGAACAAAAGCGTGCCTATATAAAAACACTTTGCTCTACATGTGTTCATATTGTGAGCAGCACGACGCTGTGTGGAGTATCTGGGTCAGAGTGGGTCAAACTGTCCAGCGCTCTATTTTTATTTGTTTGTTTGCTTTTTAAATCCCAACGCTGCGACCACTACTCGCCAGGCTCTAATCCAAAATGAATCAATTTCAAATCTCCGCTGAACCCCCGCTGCTTTCTGTAATCAGTGTCACCGCTCGCCCACAACCAATCCACACAGAGATTTTTACACAAATAAATAAATATATGGGCTCAATAATGTAAATTGATATTCCTTGAAAGCAAAAGTGGTGATTTGATAAAGACGTGAACAACGTTATAGATTATTCTTCTGAAAAGTCTGTCTCAGAATCAGAAATACTTTATTGATCCCCGGTGGGAAATTGGGATGTTACAGTTGCTCTAATATAAAAAGCATAAAGAAATATAAGAAAAATTGAAATAAAGGAATATGTAACATGTAAATTATGTACATAACGACACAATATATAACACAATATATGTTGAGAAATATAAATAGATAATAAAGAAGAGAAGTGAAGAAATATGTGCATCAAACACAATATACTGTATAACCACAGTGTAAACAAGTAAATACAATGCACAGTCATTTTCTCAATTTGCAAGACTTCTTGGAACTAGAGGTTTTTCAATTCAGTGAAGCTGATGTCAACTCAGAGCACTTAAAGGGACAGTGTGTAGGATTTGACGGCATCTAGTGGTGTGGTTACAGATTGCAACCAACTGAGTACCCCTTCCGCTCACTCCTCCCTTTCCAAGACTGCGGTAACGTGAGCCGGCGAGTGAAAAACCGTGTTAATCCATACCATAATAACACGACTTTAGGAGCAACGGAAGTCAAACGGCGGCTGGCAGTACCACGGTTTTGCACTCTGCGTCTCACGTTACCACAGTTTCACAAGCGTGTTGAAGACTACGGTGACCTTTAGGTAACGTAAAAACATGAAAGGCTCTCGCTAGAGCCAGTGTTTGGTTTGTCCATTCTGGGCTACTGTAGAAACATGGAGGAGCAACATTGTGGACTCTGTGAAGAGGAATCGCTCCCTATGGAAATATGAAGGGCTCATTCTAAGCTAACAAAAACACAATGATTATTAGTTCCAGGTGATTATACACTAATGAAAACATAGTTATGAATATTATATTCCATTTCTGCTAATAGATCCCCTGAAATGTTGCACGCTGTTCCTTTAATGTGTGTTTTAATTCCTCCAGAGCATCAAAACTACTTTGGGGTCGATGACAATCTGGGGCCTGTGGCGGTCAGCGTCCGCAGGGAGAGGCTGGACGATGGGAAGGAGAAAGATGGAATGCAGTCCAACTACCGAGTCACCTTCAGGACCAGTCAGGTAACTATAATACACACAATGTGCACTTTTTCTGCACCACTTGTTGTCTTAAATCAGCGTAGAACTATGAGGGGTGCTCTATTAAAGAACCGACTACAAGCCAGGACATGCTTTTAAAGCATATTTCTCAGATATTGAATTCTCAGCTCAGGACTCATTGAAGCAGTGCAGGAGTGCAGGAACGCTTCAGTACCCCTGAAAACTGAGGAGGTTTCTCGCAGCTCTCCGTTCCTAAATCTGCTCCCAGTGAGTCGGTGCCAGTTGTGACTCAGTTGGCCAGTCATGCAAACACTGATGCAGTCTATCGGAGTCAGCGTGATCACCCTCGCTCTCTCGCTCACACCCGTGCACGCGCATCTACACACAACATGATTCATCCACAGACTGAGATGCACAGTCCCTGGTGGTACAGAAACCTCTCCTTGATTGATGCTGGGTGGTCTCATCCTCTGAATAATTCAGGTGCAACAGATGTGTCAGGCAGGGAAATGTCACTGATATCCAGAGCCATTCTTTGTGTAAAGCACCACTCCCACGATAAAACAATGTATCTGGGTCACTGTAGCCCTGCAAGTAGCACGCAGACAATGTTCTAACTCTCCAACCACTGGAGCGTCTATTTGCCTGTGCTCCTATCATTTAGCCCCGCTGCTCTCTGCCTCCCTGTCCCACTCCTACTCGCTCTTCCTCTCTAAGTCTCTTAAGTAATCTGCTTTTTAGAAAGCCTCTCTCTCTCTCTCTCTCTCTCTCTCTCGGACAGCCGCTGACTGCTGACAGTCGTGTCCGCAGGCTGTGCGGGTGGAAATGGGATTTATGGGCGTAAATGTGTCTGTGATGTTCCAAACAACAACACAAGGTTACAGAGTGGGTGTTTTGAAGCCGTTTGGGTCACGATTTACTGGCACATTAATGATCTTGCGAGTAAAATACCACTTAACATCTAGTGCTCAGTTAGCTTATCTTAATTATTTAGAATGAGAGTTCCTAATGCCTTCCAATGGAGCCGTAATGGAGCTCTTGCCCTAAATAATATGGCATAACATAAAAGATATTACGACTGGCTCACACAGCAGCGAGCTTATAAGCCTGGTTTTCCTTTCCAACATTTTGAAATAAAATATAATGGCTCAGTGAGATCTAAATGAATGAAATCACATATTGATTGTGCACACAGACCTAACCTCAACACATTGTACGAAGGGACATCAAGGCCTCATAAGACTCTTGCAGCTTAACTGGATAAAGCTTCATCATCTGTCTTTTCTGCCAGCTGACCACACTGCGTGGAGCCATCCTGGAGGACGCCATTCCATCCACTGCGAGACACGGGACGGCCCGCGGCCTGCCTCTGAAAGAAGTGCTGGAATACGTCATCCCTGAGATTAATATCCAGTGTCTGAGGCTGGCCCTCAACTCCCCCAAGGTCCCGGAGCAGCTACTCAAGCTGGACGAGCAGGGGGTGAGTACGAATATCGAGGTGTCCTCAGTGTTTTGAGCGCCACCACAGACTTATGATGATGATGATAAAGCAGCACTGGAGCAGTCTCTGGTTAGGTTCCTTGATCAGGGGCATTTGTTTCTAGGGAAATACGTCTATTTGCTCTTTGTACAAAAGCTGCAGTGTAAAAATTACAAATTGTGGTTTTATGGGGTGTTACTTACTATTACTTGTCAAGTGGCAGTGGCTTTAGCCACGTTTCCACCAAGCAGTCCAGTTCAGTCCAGTTCCTTACATATTAGAACCGTTATTTTTGCATTTCCATTTGCAAAAGTTGTGGATGGTACCAACAGAACTCCGGTCTTGGTACCACCTCAGTCGAGGTTCCAAGCGAGCTGAGACCACCGATTGGTCAGAGAGAATCGGCACTAGCGCGAAAAAACATTTTGTTTACTAATTGATTAGTTGATTTATTTGACAGATCTGTAAAACTGAGTTTCTCCACAAAGAATCACACTAAAGCACCACTTTAAATCTTGTCTTAACCAGAGATGTGCTCATTAGTTTCTTGGAAATAAATCATTCAGCATGGAAAAATCATAAAAAATAACGAATCGACTAAAGATTTCTTAGTCAGCTAATTGACTAAGAGGGGGCAGCCCTACTCCTGATGGAGCCAGGCTAGCTGTTTGCCCTTATTTCCAGTCTTTATGCCAAGCTAAGCTAACCAGCTTCTGGCTGTAGCTTCATATTTAACGGGCGGATATGATAGTGGTATCGATCTTCTCCTTTAACTCTTGGCAAATAAACACATTTCCCAAAGTGTTGAAAGGAAGGTAAAGCCATTCACTCTCATCCACACATATTTTCCAGTTGTTTAATTTTGAAGCCATCACTGCCACATATCAACATTATATGAATAACATCTTGGAACTAGAGAATGATGGACTGTATTGAGATATAGATCTTATATTTAAGGTATATCTGTCTCTGTTTCTGACATTTGCGTCAGCTATAGAAGGAATCGGGAGGGATTAACTTCAAACAGCAGGAACCTTTTGTCCTATATGTGGGCTGCTTATTATAGATGAACACCGGCTCCCGCGTGGAGGCTTAAGACAGCCAATATCACACTTAATTAGAATCAATATGAATCTCACCACACTCTCTGTAGCCGGCATCGACTACTTTGACACCCATTTTCTGCTGATAGGACACTCAAGCTAGGATAACTCACTTTTGACGACTTACTTCATCTGAGAGCAGGTGATTTGGTATTCTGCCCGCACGGCGGAGGATGTCATCTTGCATTATCTCTGTTTGAATAAAATAGCTATTAGCGATATGGGCTCTCTATAGTCACAGGTGTCAGAGATGGATTCATTGTGTGATCTTAGGGCCTTTAATTTCTCATGTAATGAAACTGCAAGATGGAAAGGAGTGAGGGGGGGGGGATTAGCTAGTGCTGTACAGCTCGTCTTACTATCAGAGAATTGGCTGCTTATTAGTGTAATTACATTTATTAGCATGAGCCCATCCTTCCAATTGACAGGGGAAAGGCTCTTATAATAGAAAGTGTCAGCCATGTCCCTCTCGTATATTAAGATTTTGTTACCCACATGTAAACAGGAGCAGTGTAGTGTCCTCTCCAAAGCAAGTTAAACGCACTTGAGATGATGACAGACTTTGTGTGTCCAATTATGGCAAAGTAACTTCTCTAGGAGGTGCTTCCTGCCAGATCTCAAGGAGCTGATACGGGGGTTTGTTCACCTGCTGTACACCTCCCCATGCCTTTGGTATGAGAGACTGTCTGCAGATACAGACTTGATATAAACTGACACATGAAAAAAGCAATAAAGTAATATAAGAAAGTACTTTCAGAGGAGGAGAGAGGCTAAGTGGGGCTCGTAGCGCTTCGAACTGGCACTCCTCCTCACAGACCTCAAACCAAACGCCCAGCGGAGGCCAGCTTTATATTTGGACATCAGTATTTTTGTGCACTCCTGTTTTAATCATTAATGTTATGCTTGCCGTGCAAATGTTTAATACCTCCAAGCACCCCGTAATCTTTTTTTTAACCAAGCTGGACTTTCACCGCCCCTCTAATGTGTTTATGTGAGGAAGCTAATATTGGACAGGAACAGTGGAGTGGTCTGCCAGGCCTGTTTTTGTTTATTTGAGTGCATAATCTTCCTCTACCGCATGTAGAAAGCTTTCTGCACACTGCTGAGGAGATGTTCGTCCTCTGTTTTTTGTGTCGGGAGTGTGTGAAAAGGCTCCTTTTTCTTGCTGTGAACAGAAAGCACGTCGTCAGCCTCAGACAGCTTTCTCACAATAACCTCATGATCAGTTCCGCAGAGAGAGAAAATCCCTGAAAGCAGCGCTGTAATGGCCCTGGATGTAAGAAGAGAACAGAGCATATGTGAATGTATTTTAGATCACATTGTAGATCACAATGAGCTGAGCTGTGTGTGCGGATGGACTGGGAAAAGCATTAAGCTGTTAATCAGATTTTTGTGATTTTAGCTGATAGAAATCACAAATGATAATTTTTTTTCTTAGAAAGCCGTTGATGTAAATGTGTATCTGTTGTTTCCATCTAAAGACTAAAATCTGGGAGTTCTTGTTTAATAGAAACGGTTTATCAGCTGCATCGCTTTTAGAATTAAAAATGCAATTTTAAGCTTTAATTTATAATTCCCGATAATAAAAGCAAGCAGGGATATGAACAAAGATAAAGGCTCTGCCTGCAGGTGTCTGCGTGTAACTTCACATAATAGTGTTTGGTGATAGTAAAGACAACATCGCAGAGGTCAGAGAGAGGTTACTAATCTTTCCTTCTCAATTATGCTGAACAAATTACCTTCTTCCTAAAACCATTCTCACTGCAGAGCTCTGTATCATAACGTGAACAAAGAATAAATGCTTGACACCGCCCATTTCCCAACACTGCTTATCAAGTTTACTTACACTATTACAGTTATAGTCAATATTTTTATTGTGGTTCTCCAATTATAACAAACATTACATATTCATAAAATGGTCTTGGCAGCAAAAACAGTATACCATCAAATGATTATGCAAGTAAATAAAAACATAGGATTTAAAACAGAGGTGCTATACAGATGTTACAGTAATTACAATATTCAGACATTTTTAAAGGTCACTTGGCCTATTCACTATTACACGTTTTTACCTTTATTGGATTACAGTGATCTGCACCTAACCAGTGCCTAAAGAAGTTGGATACTATTGTGCTTTACGTTTTACAGTAGTACTCGCTGTGGAAATCCCGTACACCACTGTGCCCTGTATGCTGCTGCTAAATGGCCGTTTCTGTATGTCCGCAGACTTTACCATTGGTTGACTCTTATATATATATATATATATATAAGTCCCTCCTTGGATTGGTTCCTTCTTATCTGTGTACATACATGTGTAAAAACCAAAATCAATATGGCCTGCGCTCTCGTAATATTCTACAGATGTTGGTCCCCAAGGTTTGAACAGAACTGGAAAAAGCTTTTAAATACACTGTATTGATGTACAGAAGGACCTGATATTGTCAGAGCTGATTGGGGAATTTAAGTCAATTTTAAATAGGAGTGGGGGAAAAAATCAATACAGCTTAGTATTGTGTGGCAATATTGTATCGATACACGGACGTCAATTACGATCTTTTATAATATAAACTATTAATCTCTTAACAATCCGCCGCTATTCAGTCTTAAAGCTAGAGTTAAGATACTGGTATCATATGGAACTATAAAACCTGAGAAATTGATTGGTACCAACCATGTCATGTTAACTTGTTGGGAAGAACGCTAAATAACACTCCAAATATTCGCTAAATTTTGACGAGGAAAAACCGGCATTTTCAAAGGGGTCCCTTGACCTCTGACCTCAAGATGTGTGAATAAGAACTCCGAGATTAACAATATGAAAACTTTATCTTATTAGATAAAACAGATGTTGACAACTGCATAATTTGCAGTTGAAAAAAGGTAATGAATCGCAATATATCGCAATATAATATATACTCAGCATATCACAAAATGTTTAAAATCGCAATAACATCGTATCGTGACTTAACTATTGTGATAATGTCGTATCGTGGAGCCTCTGGTGATTCCCACCCCTAATTTTAAATGATCGAGAAAATAGCACGTTATTGCTTTTAAATTTTCCCTGAAATCATTTTAAAATTGTCCTGTTTTATTCATTATGACTGTTTTTTTTGTATTGTACATTAACTAGATATTGTGCTCACTCATTTGTAGTTTATGACAGTTGTATTTGCCTGCTTGTATTGTTTGTCTTTATTGTTGTAACAATGTTTATGCTATTCAGGTCACATATATACTAGTCAACAGGACCATAAACCAGTCCTGATGCCCACAGTGACAGCTCAACTCTGAAGTATAATTCAGGCTTAAGTGAGATTTGTTCCACAACTTAAATAGAGTAATCTACCACTTACTGAGGCTGTTATTGCAGTGCCAAAAAAATCACCTCTCCCTTATGTAAATCAATCCCCTTCATGACTTTGAAACTTGAGGATTAACTTGGTGAAGATATGTAGTGCCCAGAATTTGTCCCCCTCATTTTCCTCCACATCTATATCCCCCTTTTTACATCTTGTTGCTGCAACACTTGCGCCCCAAAAACAGTACAAATTGCAACAGCGATGTTTGTGTAATGATGCATGCTGATTGTAGCCAGGTTTTTGGGAGCCATGATTTGGATTTTTTGTTTTTGCTGCAGTGCAGACAGATGTCACGGTGATGTTGTGTGTTGTGTTAGGGCACCGCTGAATCCCTCAGGTGCGTCTCAGAGCTCTCCGAGGGGAACGTTGTCCTCCTTTCTCTCTCCACTCATTAAGCATCTTTCTATCTTTGCATTTTATATGTTGTTTTGTTAAAGAGAAGGAGAGGAGGCCCTCCAGCCCTGGACAGATAGAGGGAGAGGGGGAAAAAGATATATAAAGACAGAATATTACTGCTGTCTAGCAGCTTATGCTCAGATTTTTAGCAAGTGGAATATTTTAGCTAATCACAGAGGCGTTAAATGGGATAAAGCTTTTTTTTTATGGCTGCTCTACCTTATCAGAAGCTGATGCCACCAAAAACACATCAAAGGTGGTTACACAATGAGCTTTACCTGGGAGCATTACTCATCTCTATATGTGTCCTGATGTGTTTGCACTTTTCAGGAAGAGACACATTTTGCACCAAAGGGCAATGCGATTGTCCTTGCCGTCGGCCGGTCTGTTAAGAGGAGCAGGAGGTTAAGTGAGCCCGTATAATGCAGGATGAAAAATAGAAGACCACATCATTGCACATCAGGCCATTTCCACTGGGCTTGATAGCGTAATAGCTTTCCATCCACCGCAGGAGCTTTAGTGCAGAGCAGATAGAGGAAGTCATCATGACAGCAGTGTCAGGAGCACACCGGGAACGGATAACCTGTGACGGAGGGAAAAGACAATTCCAATTTGTTGGCTCTCGCATTCAGAGAAACCTTTTCGTTTTGCCGTATTGACACATTCACCCTGGGTCAAGATCACGCCGTCCTCAGCTGTGAATTGTTGGGTAACAGGTGCCAAACGCAGGGGGCTATTTTTCATTTATTCCTTCCCCTTTGACTCTCTTTCTTGGCCAGCGTCAGGGAGCTGTAAGCCATGAAAGATTCATGTTGGTGGTGGAGAGGGCTCTCACTCGCACCGTGCAAGGAGGATGTTTTATGTCTTCCTGCCTCTTCGCGAGACAAGTTCATATCAGATCTGTCATTTCTGGATAATAATAATGCTCTCAGTGAATACCTGTGAGATTTTTAGGTTTATAAATATTCCTCTTTGTGATTTATCTTTGTCGAGGCGCTCTTTGTTGGCTAAATCAAGAAGAGGGGTGTTGGAGAGATCAGTGTTGTCATTCAATGCTTCTTATGTTTACCAAACATAAGTGTTGCTTAAGGAAGTCTTTCTTTAGAAAAAGATTAAAAAGCTATTGCTGGCAGCTTACAGAGTTTTCTGCCATAAACCAAAGCTATCCCGCTATATGTGTGTAATTCATTCCCTCGTTGCTCCACAGCTGCTCTTAAGTAGCAGCTATTAGCCCGGCTTGATTTATGCTCCGCTCAGAGCTCCTGAGAGTTCACAGCCCAGCTTCACAAAAGGGGATTCCAGCTCTCTCCTGGAAGGGTTATGAAGGCCTTCGCATTAGCTGTGACATGATGGAAAGTGGGCACTCGCATGCTCTGAGTGCATAATGTACAGCATGTATATGAGTGTGGTGTGAGTGATACACATCAGCGGCAGGAAATGATACTTGAGTGTCTGTGTGTGTGTGTGTGCTCCTCGTTCCCAGCTGAGCTTCCAGCATAAGGTGGGAGTGCTGTACTGCAAGGCGGGCCAGAGCACAGAGGAAGAGATGTACAACAACGAGAGTGCCGGACCGGCGCTGGAGGAGTTCTTGGATCTGCTCGGTCAGAGGGTGCGCCTCAAAGGCTTCACCAAGTACAGAGCTCAGCTGGATAACAAGAGTAAGATAAAAGACGCACCAAACTAAACATTCACAAAGTGAAATCCCACACACTTCTAACCCTGCTGAGTGCAGATGTTCTGTTTCATGTTGCTCTTCTGTAGGGCTGCAATGTTATTCTTAAGTCTATATATCTTTAATCACGATTTTGGTAACAGTTTATAATAACCATCATTAATGAATGGTTAATTAAACTTTAGTTAATAGTTATTTTACTGTTTAAACAAACAATGAAATTATAATTAATAATGTTTACTAAGTATTAGCAATGCTATAAATTATGTTATTTTATCATTAGTTTGTGTAATAATTAGTTTATAAATTATATATTGTGTCACAACTGATAAGAGATGATAACAACTACATTCTGATTACATTAGTAAACTATTTATTAACAGTTTATTGTTGCACACATTATAACATTTTATATACTATATGAAGTATTTGTTAATAGTTACCAAATGATTTGTAAACATTACATAGATACCAGACCAGAAACCAATTATTAGTCATAGACAAAGTATTAACTATCTATTTAAATAACGCTTATAGAGGGTTTAGAAACCAATTATTAACCACTAGCAAAGTGTTAAAAATATCCATCTGTGTAATGTTTATATATGTTTTATAAACGATTTCATAAAGGTTTTAAATCATTTTTAATCATTAACAAATACTTAATAAAATATATAAAATAGCATCACTAATAATTCGTGTACATAATTAATTATAATTTCATTGTTTGTTAACCGTCTATTAAGTAAGAAATAATGGACAGCGTGCCAGTAATTGTTCACGTCGGGGTCTTACATCGCCACTAAGGGGTTTATTTCACAGCTATGACCCGCTAGCTGTACATTATCCCACTTATTACACAGCTACGTACTTAAGAAATCAATAATTTGACACAAAAATGGTCGTCCAGAGTCCGACATCGGAACTGTGCCCATAGCGATGGTCTATTATACATAGCAACGGTCTGCTATAAAGCAATAACAGACCGCAGAACGCTGTGATTAACCAATCAGAATCGAGTATTCAACAAAGCTGTGTAATAAAAAGTGTTACCTTGATTTCTATTTAATTACATCATCGGCTTATCTAACACAATGGCCTTTGTCCTGTTTTACAGCGGACTCCACCGGCACGCACTCCCTCTACACCACCTATAAGGACTACGAGCTGATGTTTCACGTGTCCACCATGCTCCCCTACACGCCCAACAACAGACAGCAGGTCAGTAAACCCTACACTCCTCGCTCTATCCCCTTCAGCAGCAGACCACCCTGTTCGCTTTACTGTGCGGTGAGCCGCTTGTCTAATGGAGGTAATAAGTCCCCGAGCAGCTTCCTTTTAGGATATCTTCAATCCCGGCTCCTGCCAATCTTCCCCAGAGGCTCATTTTGCCGCGGTAATGACCTATCAGTTGAAAGCATGAGCGTTGCCATGGTAACGGTACCCCCACAGTAGGATTTTAATCAATGCATCCCCAGGGGCTGGACCCGACGTGGTATTAGATGGGCCTCTGTGTCTGTCTGCGCTAACAAGTGGAATTAAGTGGATGTAGCGGTGGACTGGCGAGCGATGGCCCGATAAAGCCACGATTACAGAGGTTCACCATTTTAGTCTCTGCGCTGCTTGTATGGAAGTGCTTTTTGAGCCCATAATAAAACCTGTGGGTACAACCCTGCAGAGATATTAAGACACTGAAGGAGGAAGTCAGTGAGTCAGGGGCAGGATCTACAGAGAAACACTGCAGGGACCTAATCCATCATCTAAAATGTCTGATTGGCAGGATTAAGGTGGGGTGCTTTCTCTTTTTGTTTTCTCCTCCTCCAATTGTATTTCATGGAGTGGGATGGTTTCCTTTAATCCCTGGTGGTAATCTTCCAGTAGGCCCAAGCAGAGCTCACCCCACTCATCGCTTCATCCTTTCCAATTCACCTCTAAACCTTCTAATCCTGCTTGTTTCGGCCTCTTGTTGACCTTCACTGACAACTTTAAACCAGAAGGTTAACTATCTGCACAATCCAATAATATAAGCAGTCTAAATTGGGTTTGGCGGGATGTGTCTCCGTCACCCAAAAAAGCCGAAATTGTGTTAGCAGGGAACATCTCCCTCATCCAAAAAGCTCTTTATCTTGATTTGACACAAGATTTCAGAATAAAAACATGAAGCGTAAATGGACAAACTGTTTTTTACAGTAAATGGTTTGTTGTTCTGCTTGTGGTGCTTCTGATGCCACAGACATTACATTCAGTTTGTCATTTGAAATATTATGGGCACTTTATTTTTCTTTTTTCTTTTTCCTTGACTTGTCCACTCAAATGATTTCAAATGATCTGATGGTGTTCTCCTGTGGATTTTTCTCAAAAACTACACTGTTTGGTTTAAAAAATGACTTAGCCACGCCTTAAAGCAACACTATTTATCTTTTGAAAGAAGAAATAACACATTGCTTCTCTTTACAAATTCAAAAATGAAGTCATAAGCAATAAAACTTTGCTCCCTTGCTCAATTCAGTATACTTTGATTTTCTGCCACTACACGTTACTTCAGCTTGTTTGCACAAAAAGGCGTATGAATGACACGATAATGCACAAGGCATTATGCATGCAATAAGAACACCTTTCTTGCTTTTTGCTTGTCATTTGTGCACCATGTAGTCTGTACTAACTACAATGTAAACGCATCTATAAATATGCTACACTCAGAGTTTGTGACGTAGAATAAAAAGCGAGAAAGACCGCTTATGCTGGGAGGTGATCAACTAACCTTTAACCAGGTGTTCAAGACCGGTGTTTTGTTTTTGTGAGTTACGTTACGTGTTTTCTGTACTTATGTTACGTTGTTTCCGTACCTATTTACTTAGTTTACGTACTTATTTTAAGGCCAACCGTGATTCCTAAACTTAACAAAAGTGGTTTGGTTGCCTAAACCTAACTGCAGACGTTACCGTAGTTCTGTTGCGTGGCGTACAAATGACGCAAAAGCATAAGACCGGGTTGGTAGGTGTGTTGTGACCAGTAGCTTATGGTGGCTGATGTTAGCTAATGTAAGAAAACTAGATCGATTTTGCTGTATAACTGACTATAAGTTATAAGTCAGTTATACTTAACGCTTTATCATTTACACTGTTCAACAAAACCTACATAATCTCTCTTTAAAACCTCTAAGATTCTTTGTTTTCATGCTAAACTTAATCTTAAAGAATGAATGTTTATAAATCAGTGTACTCTTTAATTATATTCACCTTTTATGTGATGCCTTTTCTCCTTGTTCTGTATTTGACTCCATGTTTCCCTCCTTTTTACAGTTGTTAAGGAAGAGGCACATCGGCAATGATATCGTCACCATAGTATTCCAGGAGCCAGGGGCCCTTCCTTTCACTCCGAAACACATCCGCTCTCATTTCCAACATGTGTTTGTCATCGTCAAAGTCCACAACCCCTGCACTGATAACGTCTGCTACAGGTAAACAGAACGAGCGTGCACCACGCCTGCAAGGCTCTCTCAAAGCTGTTTCACTCAGGCTGATGAAAAAGGAGCGGCTAAAAATCTGAATTTGGTGGCATTGAGTCAAAACTACCAAACATTAGAGCGCCTCACCGTGGGATGAGAAGCAAACTAATAGTCTCAAGACAATTTAGGGGAATGTGTTTATCTTTTGATGTGCTTTTCATAAATGTCTTCATGCCAAATGGCTCTACATGAACTTTTAAGAGCACTTAATTTGAAAGAATAATAATAATAGCCTGCTGAGTGCTTTCTGTGGTTTCTGTCATGACTTTATAGTAATGTGCGGGAATCACAAGGCTCTTTTGATCTGCTCAGTGATGATACAGTTATTATCTTCAGAGACACCTTGAAATTATGACTTACGACTCTCTCCTCGAGTGTTTCTGAAGTCAAGACAACTCTTGTTAATAACATAGCATTGAACAGAGCGAGATTAGTCTGAGCTCCTCTCAAATAATTTCCCTGAAAGCTGTATAATTTCAACACTCTTTAAATTGCTGCTCATTATACGCACAGTTCAACCCTCGTTCAGTCCTTTTACTTTCTCCTAACTGTCGCCGCTGCTTGTGATTTATTGTTTCCATCCTGTCTTCCAGTGTGGCCGTGTCCAGATCTAAAGACGTGCCTCCGTTCGGCCCTCCTATTCCCAAGTCTGTAACTTTCCCGAAGTCGGCGGTTTTCAGGGACTTCCTGCTCGCCAAGGTCATCAACGGAGAGAACGCCGCACACAAATCGGAGAAGTTCCGAGCCATGGCGACTCGCACGCGGCAGGAGTACCTGAAGGACCTGGCTGAGAACTTTGTTAGCACGGCTACTATTGACTCTGCTGTCAAATTCAGCTTCATCACCCTCGGAGCCAAGAAGAAGGAGAAGGTGAAACCCAGGAAGGACGCACATCTGCTCAGCGTGGGCGCCATCACCTGGAGCGTCCGCGCCCGGGACTTCGGCCAGTCGATGGACGTGGACTGCTTGCTCGGCATATCCAACGAGTTTATTGTGCTCATCGAGGAGCATTCAAGAAACGTGGTGTTCAACTGCTCTTGTCGTGACGTCATTGGATGGACCTCAGGGATTATGAGCATTAAGATCTTCTACGAGCGCGGGGAGTGTATCATGCTGTCGGCCCACGACAACTGCGGAGAGGACATCAGGGAGATGGTGCAAAGACTAGAGGTAAGATCCTTAAAGACTCAGCTGTAATAATCTCTATCATTTTAGGTCTTATTGTCTTCTGGATTAAACCATACGAGAGTATCAGTCTCAAATCATACCATAAGAGATCTGAAAACACTGCAGTCACCTCTCAGAGGGAGTAATTCATTCTCTGTGGCTAATTGAGGGTTTAGTTTTAGTTTGGCATGCAGTTTATTTTTGATATAATGAGCATATTAAAGTAAAATTAAGTTGTCATACCAGTGATGTGTCAAAACGGTTTTAATTAATGGATCGGCCAAGGTGCAGCCCAGGTTGGCAATAATACACGAACATGCACCGACAGATTAAAAAAATACTTTGGCATCGACATTAGCCAAATATTCATGACACCTTTTCCCGTTCACCCACAAGCAGCTTTTGTCAACAGATTAGACTGTTATCAGTTTATTAAATAGGCATTATTTGTGGTTATTACACGGCTTTGTTGAATACTCGATTCTGATCGTTCTAATATATGTTATGTCTTTAAAGCAGACCGTTGCTATGTATAACAGACCGTTGCTATGGACGCAGTTCTGCATCGCCTGCATCAGGGTTTATTTTGCAACAATGACCGCCTTGCTGTACATTATCCCTTCCCCATAAGCCCACAGATGTGGGTCAATAGTGCCCTGCCACACCAAGTAGTAGGTTTTATCATCTATTCACATGGTCACCGAAAGAAGGAATAAAAGAAGACTGGCGACCTCTAGCGTAATTATGACAGGAGCAGAAGTGGAAGTCAGGCGCTCTAGTATATACAATGTGAAACTCCATATTGGATGGAGGTCAGGGGCGATGGTGTGCTGGGGTTCGCATCCAGCGTGAAACCAGTGGTTTTATTACATAAACCTAAAGAAGCCTCTTTGTTTGTGTTAAAAACAAAACGTTTCATTCAGTTTTACAACACATTAGAACGTGTTGCTTTTAAGTTACGCTTTAACTTTTACAACGTAGTAGGCGTTAGGGCATATTTAATTGCGATTACTTTGACTGTGACATTAATGAGATATTTAAGAGAATTACGATTTTTACATCATTATCCTCATTTTCACTGAAAAAACATATTTAAATGATTATGGTGTGATTTTTGTGGTGAGCTGTACCAAACAAAGATGTTTTCTCAAGTCTGTAGAATATGATGTGTAAGCCAGGACATCTCTGCAGCACCACAATATTTAATTTGAAATGGTATTTTGACCCACATTTCACCTTTAACAAATATTGCAATTTCCTCCTCATCCTGTGATTTGAAAATTGCAGATTTTGATAAAATTTTGATTAATTGTGCAGTCCTAGTCGGCGTAGCAGACCCCTACTGACCCACATCTATGGTACTTACAGTGAGCGATAACGCCTATTTAATAGCTTGATAACAGACAATTTGGGTGTTTTGTGCTCCAGCAAAGCACAACAAAAAATCTAGGCTGTATCTCACTATACCTGCTGCATTCATCTTCACCTGTTGCTCAGCTTGGTCACTCCTTTGGAAATGACGGGGACATTTTGCGTTGGTCTTCTTTTTGCTCTACATTGCTTATGAAAACCTCCTTGTAGTAGTTTTACTCCCAATATCGAATGAAAAAGCCTTTCTCTGTATTGAAAAGGAGTTCACCAGTACATCCTGCCGACAAAGAGACCTATAAGTAACTTCCATGAAACTCTGAGTAGTAGTAGTCTGTCATCAGAATTGCCCAGTAAATCTATTATGACTGTGATTCACACACAAGCTGCATAGCATGTGAAGGGAAATGGCTGCCTTTAGTTTAAATGGTGCAGTGAGGCATTTTACTTTGGGATAGTTGTGGTAGCTCTGCGGTGAAACAATGCATTCTGCAAATATTGCTCTCACCATTGTAGCTTTACTACTCACCACAAACCTTGTTATTCTATTTTCATCATCATGTCAGCAGAACGGTTGCTTGCTTAACCTATATCTATCCTGTCAAGTCTCATGTGTTGCAACTCGCAGCCACTCCCTGCGGCAGACGGCTCATTTAACGGGAGTGGGAGATTAGCGATGATGTGATTTTGGCCCATTGTTGATTTCGTGGATGTCTGGGCGCAGGTACAGGAGGAGGGAGCTTAAACAGGACACCAACCCAGTTTTGAAGGGGAGGAGAGGAAACACACTTTCTTTTGGGTCTGACAGACTAAGAATAGAGGACACTTGGCCTCACTACTTCACTCCTATTGAGAGCTGCTATCCACTTCGTCCAATTTCTCTCAACCCCATCTGTGCTCTGTGGCCCTGGTTATATTGTGGGATTTTTTTGTAAGTCTGCAAGTTTATAATAAAAAAAAAAATAGATGAAAACACCTGGTTCCTCAGCCTGGACGCTGGCATCCGATGCATTGTTTCCGCTCCTCGTGCGTAGGCTTGTTTTTCCTATTCTAGTTTCCATGATTTGTTTACTGAACCTCTAATCAGGCAGCCCTTTGTTTCCTTTAAAAAAACATTGAGGTTGAATCCCAAAAAATCCAAACCTGAGCCGTCCATGACCTTATTTCTGCCTGCCTGCCTGAATACTCTCCTCCACTTATCCCTCCTTTGGCAACCTCATCAACGGCCTTGAAATTTCCAGCCAGCATATCATTGGTTCAGACAGCAACATGGGAGTAACAATCCATTTCCTGCACAAGAAAACCCACCAAAGAACCTCATTCCTCTGAGGATTACCATAGGTGGAGATAATTACACCTTTTTTGTTATCACCTTTTGCAGTGGACTATTTTCAGATGAAATTGGAACGAGCAAAAGTAAATGTGCACAAAGATTTTGCATATCCCAACCAAGAAGTATTTACCATAATTAATCTTAAAAGGACACATGTGCCATTCAGTGTCTACTCAACTCATCCTAAGAAAGGACAGAGCAGGATATATTAGCATTTGTGATTAGCCAAAGGACATCGCTTCCTCATTCACTATGTTAATATCCTCTCACATTTACTGTCCTCTTACCCACGGGATTTGTGAGGGATATTTCACAGGAAAGGCTCAGAATAAGTATTAATAAGTGGCTAATTGTGTTACAGCGGAGCAGCAGCAGCAGTGTGCACATTTTGGGTATGAGCTGACCGTGCACACTTTGTCCCAAAGGTGTCTGTAACGTCCCAGAGGTTGACTCGAGTCGTGTTTCATTGGTAGGATTTACGGGCTGCCGGACCTGTGATGTAATGCGAACCAGAGTGAACAGATTGGCTGCTGTAACACACAGAGGAGCCCAGTGTGAGAGCAAAACTAAAAGCTTTGTGATAACGTCCGGCTCTCCAGGGTGTTGCTGAGCTGGGTGGCCGCGTGTTCTGCTTTTATGAGACAAGTCATCTTGGCTCGGTTGCCATATTTAGTTTGTTTCCTGAACAAAGTACAGACAGTCTTTCTTTATGTGCTGTAGGCATCAGCAGGGCTACAGATAAAAGTGAATCACCGTATCTGATATAGATTTGAGTGATAGAAGAGGCAAAGTAGCAAAAGGAAAAACTAGACAATAAATGCTTTAGAGCAACAACTATTTTGATAAGTGATTCATCATTTTACGTCATTTCTCTGCAATTATTCTCTGGTTGCAGATTCTCAAATGTAATCTCATGCTCTTTTTTGTCATATATGCAAGTAAATGGAAATCTTTCTGTTTAAGACTGTGGGTCGGATAAATCAAAGTATTTGAATATGTCATTATTGGCTGTGATAAATTATTATGCCCGTTTTTCTCTATTTTTTGACATCTTAGAAAATGGCTTATTAATTTATAGAGAAAAATAGTCTGCAGATTATTGGATAATGACAATCATTTCTCATGGTACGTGTCCACGGGATCCGTCCTTTCCACGCTTCCTATTCATTGTCGATGTAAGCAGTCGTGCAAATGCATTCTGGTAGCGTAGCTAGGTTGCGTTTAGAAAAACGGGGCGTCATGTTTGCCGCTCCTCATTTCTATAAAGTTGAGGTCTAGGCTACTTTATGCAAATCAGTGGCGTCCGACGCGACTCGCCGCCTCTGGAAACTCCCAAGAAGCTTTTAAACTAACCGTTGTTGTTGATCCAAAATAAAGACAGACACAACTGCATGGCTTATTTCCCGTATAAAATGTTTTCAGAGACACATTTCGGTGAACTATTTTCGTGATATAAAAGAAATAAAGTTTCCAAACGAGTCGCCAAGTTGCTTTCAGTTTGAAAGCTGGGAGCCCAAAAAAAATAGTTGCCCAAGCTGATATCTTTACGTTGCTTCTTTTTTCAACCAACAGCCCAAAAACATTCACTTTAATAATATTTATAACAGAGAAAAGCAGCAAAATCTAGATTAATCTTTACCATTTTTTGCTTAATCAGCAACTTAAATGATGGATAGATTGCCACGTTTGACAAAATATCTATCAACATCAATCAACTAATCGATTAATCAGTACTAATCAGCACCATTTTGAGGTTGTATTAGTAACTGCTGACATGAATCTCTTGCTACTACTCTTGCCCCATTAAGCTAAATTGTGCCATATCCCACTAGAAGCCACTGTCCTAGATTTAGAAATTGATTCACAAATATCCAGCCCAGAGGAAACGGGTGACCCACGTTTCACCAATCTGTACTTCAGTTCTTTGAAGTTCAGTGGGATGACGAGGTTTTATCAAGTCTGTGAAACGAGCTACTGCAGGCGGTGTCGTCAGTGTCGGAGCTACTTCAGACTGTCAGACTTCTCACTGAGGATCAGCGCCAGCGACACTTTACTTGACGACAGATTGGAGGCTGATGCTGTTTGTTTCTTTATGTCACAGACACACGTCGTCCACGCTGCCAGACCTTATGTCACCATCCCTAATCCGAATAACTTCACAGGCCACAAATCCCTCCGGATGAGTGTCCTGTTATTATAGATTTGGGCCATTCAGAGGAGAACCTGGGCACATTCATTTTCTGGATGGACTGAGTAAAGGGGGCGTTGATGAAGGCATTTAGAGAGCTATTATTTAGGCCTAATGAATTTCCGACAAAGGGCAGTTTGATTCATGGTCCCTAACGCCCAGGCCAATGTCTTCTTCATGCACAGGCCATTTACTTCCTGACTTTGCCCCCAGAGAGCTTTTGGACTTCACATTTCCAATTTCTTTTGCCCTTGATGTTTTATGCAGAGCGATTGTTTAGTCATGCTCCTATGGTTTCATCTCTCTTTGAAAAACTTTGAGCATGTATTTAACTCAAAACAGAGATTTCATCAACCGTGTGAGTCCTTTCCTAAGTAAATAAAGTTTTCAGATTGCGTCTCACTATGAGATCCATCATGGTTGTCTCGGGTCCCCTCTCACACAGCGGGGTAGGGTTTCTGCCAGTGTGAGAATCTGGTGGAGTGTTGACAGGCCGTAGTCTGAGTTAATGTGTCCCTGAAGCCAGCTGCCACTCTGCGGCAAATGGAGGCAGTCACCCACAACTGAACCCAGACTAATCTGATGGGTGATTAAAACTCATTGGATGCACTGTGAGTTTGTTTTCCAGTGGTTGTCACAAGAAAATCCCACTGTGTACCCACACTGCAGCAGTGTAGCCTACATATAAATTACATAAGCTCAGTGACTTCATTCCATCAAGTTGAACATAGATACAGTTGCATGTTTCCATCCCTGCTTAGTCTGCTGGTTCTGTGTTTAACTGGAATACTGCTGTTGTAGCTGAGTTTGCTGAAGGTTGATGCTGAGGGTTGCCTGAACTTCAGCTGAACCTGGATTGCATTAAAGCAGAGGCTTAGGCCAAGCCAAGACACCGCTGAGAAACTGAAGTGAGCAACTTCATTTGCATGCAAGTACATGATTGGACAAGAACCAACTTTAAGTTTCATCCAAGCACGCCACTGGACAAGCAGCGACTGTCCGCCAAGTATCCACGGGTGAAGTCTCCGGTCTCTGGCTGCAGTCTCAGTCAGTTAAGAGAAACGGGGTGAAGAGATCATTTTGTGTTCATCAGCGGCCAGATGATGCAGATTATGTGTTGGTGGATAAATGTTGTGCTCCAAAGTCCTATTATAGAAGTTAGTATTGGTGTAAATCACAAGTTTCATCATGATAAAAATATTATATTGACCTTTGGACAACGAGACAATATTTTCCGATATCACAAAATCTGCAACGAAACGATTTTGATTTGATTAAATTCAGGGGCCTGCGGTCGATATGAGACCATATCATATGTCTATTTAGCACAATCAGTTACATTTATATCAACTCACAAAAAGCAACTCAAATATGATTTGACAATTTTATTTCTGGGCTCAGTAGGAAGGAGGTGCGTTGGACAGAAATGGTAACATAGACGTGCCATGGGAATTTCAAAATAAAGGCATATCTTAAAGATGATGATGATATGTATCGATGTTTTCACTTTGCATCGATGACATTGGATTGTTGATCATTGAATCCATAAATTGATCCAGATCGATGGATCGTTACAGAAGTTAGCTCTGGTTAATAGACTTAGTTCTACGCACAAGTCCGTGTCTCTGAGACCAAGTAGATCCTAATTCCCCACACAGCACCCACTGAGCCACTGAAGTGTCCACAGAGACATGTGTGTATTTGTGTGTTTTATCTGCTCCTATTCAGCTCTGAGGCTAAACCAGTTAGCTCTGTCATGTACTCTCCTATTAACTTCCATTTTGAGAGGTTCTTTGAATTAGCCAAACAAACATGCTCTTGCACTTCTGCCTGATGACAGATTTTACTCTACTCTAATAGTATTTGTCTTGTTTTTGCTCGTGTGTAATAAGATCCACTCACATCTATTGGAAAAGATGCAAGAATTGTGCATCATTGAAGGCTGCTCTTGAAATATATTGTTAGTTTAGAAAGCTCTTATTAGAGGATATTAACATCACTCAACTTCCAGTCGGTCTCTGTCCATCTCATGCTTGTTTTTTTGCATCCATTTCATGTGTTGGTCTTTGTTTTCTGCTCTCTCTCTCTCTCTCTCTCTCTCTCTCTCTCTCTCTCTCTCTCTCTCTCTCTCTCTCTCTCTCTCTCTCTCTCTCTCTCTCTCTCTCTCTCTCTCTCACTCTCACTCTCACTCTGCTTTTTATCTTTTCATAAAAATCAAAAAATTGTTTCCCTCTATGTTGTGTCCATTTTCCTCTATGGTATCGAAAATGATATTGTATTGAAGTTAGAAATTCCAGTATTGTGACATCACTGATTTAGACAAAGTACATGTACTTTTATTGTAGATAATGAACGAATCAATTTTGCTTCTGGTTCCAGATCACCACCAGAGGCTGCGAGACGTCAGAGATGACGTTGCGCCGGAACGGCCTCGGCCAGCTCGGTTTCCACGTCAACTTCGAGGGCATCGTGGCCGACGTGGAGCCCTTCGGCTTCGCCTGGAAGGCGGGGCTGAGGCAGGGCAGCCGGCTGGTGGAGATCTGCAAGGTGGCCGTCGCCACTCTCACCCACGAGCAAATGATCGACCTGCTGCGCACATCCGTCAGCGTCAAAGTGGTTATAATCCAGCCTCATGAGGACGGCGCACCCCGAAGGTAACTCCTCACCTATTGCTTTCTAACAACACTACAGACAAAAGCTGCTTACAAAACACATACAGACTTCCTATTGTCTTTGAGTTTTGGCTTCTGTGTTGTGGTTAGTGAAACAGAAACAGGTGCTCCTCAAAAATGAATGAAGTCATAACAGAAGAGTGGTTTCTTTTCTCATTTTTCCATGCAGCTGGGCTGAATTAACTTGACATTTTGCTCTCATGTTTGAGATGATTAGCATAAAGAAATGCTTACTTACTGTTTTTGTTGCCGGGTTGATGTTCTCCGCTGATTTCTCTGGAGAGGGGACTCTCTTTGTATTGATGTGGCTTTGTTGCAGGAGAAAGCTCCAGCAGGGCTGTAGAGTCACGCAGACACGGACGGTCAGCGTTTCTCACTAATGATAATGAGAGGAGCATTTTGATTAATGGCTCAACTCGCGCTGCCATTGTCTGACAGCTCACATTTGCAGATTGCTTTCTTTTTTTCTAACCTCGCCCAATCATCTATTCAGCAATTAGGAGGGGAGTGTTTGGCTTTTTAGGGACACACACCCGTAATAAAAAGAGAGAAGCATATTTCAAACGATCTTTTGCGACGAGGAGAAATGAAGGTCTGTCTGTAAGACGCTTGTTCTGAAAGCACATCTGCTTGTTTTGTCTGTGAGAGACAGACAGTGAAATCGTATCCATCACTCTTTCACACTCACATTTTTTGACATCTTTGTTTTGGTGGTGCTTCAGGCTGACAGATTTGTGTACCAGCGAAAGCTTTTCCCACTTTGTCACAGATGACCAAAGCAGAATGACTTGTCAGTGTGCAGAGAGACACTTAATCCTATTTTCTGTTTGTGATCTGACAGGTAATGCTAACGTCGTTTGCTAATAATTCAAATTAAAAGCCTGTAGGCGACAGCAATTAAATAATCACAAGGTGCATTTACTCTGTGTGCTTATGTGTGCATTTCTAAACAGAAGTCTTGATGATGAAGAAGTTTTATAAATCGCCGGTGGATGAGGGATTTTAGTAGGGCTGTGAAAGTTAACGTGATAATAATGCGTTAACGCAAATTAGTTTTAATGCATTTCTTTAACTTAAGCTAAAGTGAAGATACTGATATAATATGAAACTAGAAAAAACCTGAGGAATCCATTGGTACCAACCAAGTCATACTAGCTTGTCAGGAAGGAGGATAAATAACACTCCAAACTTAAGCTAAATTTTGGTGAGGATAAACTGTCATGGCCATTTTCAAAGAGGTCCCTTGACCTTTGACCTCAAGATATGTGAATGAAAATGGGTTCTATGGGTACCCACGAGTCTCCCCTTTACAGACACGCCCACTTTATGATAATCGCATGCAGTTTGGGGCAAGTCATAGTCAAGTCAGCACACTGATACACTGACAGCTGTTGTTGCCTGTTGGGCTTGAGTTTGTCATGTTATGATTTGAGCATATTTGTTATGCTAAATGCAGTACCTGTGAGGGTTTCTGGACAATATTTTTACATTGTTTTGTGTTGTTAAATGATTTCCAATAATAAATATATACATACATTTGCATAAAGCAGCATATTTGCCCACTCCCACGATGATAAGAGTTTTAAATACTTGACAAATCTCCCTTTAAGGTACATTTTGAACAGATAAAAAATGTGATTCATTTGCGATTAATCACGATTCATTATCTCAACTGATTGACCGCCCTAGATTTTAGATGACATCTGTTTATAGAAGATTAAATGCATATTTTTGGAAAATGATATTCATGGCAGCCTTACTAAAAATCCTGTGTGAATAAACCTTGAAACAGCTGTGTGTCTATATATATATACTGTATATGTGTCATTATGTCAAAGACTGCATGCTAGGCACATGTTTAACTGTGTTTCAACTTTTTGTTCTGGTCTGGCAAGAGAGCAGTAACATATTTGCTCCCCCAGATGGTGGGCGAACATGCCCGTCGTTCTGTGAATCCAAAACAGCCGCCTCTCTGGCATAACCGACGTCTAATCCTCTTACCACGAGCTGTGATGATACATGATGATACAATCATAATCGCAGTTCAGGGAAGCAGAAAGCAAACAAAACAAACATCTTCCAAATACTGGTTCTTGTGTCGATAAAGGCGTGTCCGGCTCTGTGGAGATGTGGTGTTTGCAGGATGGAGGATTCTGTAAAGGAAGTTTTTGACACAGTATTTTTGACCCGTGAAGGTACGTTAGACAGCCAATAAAAGATGGTTTTAAAAATACACATGCTACATAGCACTGTTATATGAGTAGTATGCGTCATGCTGTATGTCCATAATGGGTGGTATGATGCATAATTCAGTGAGCTTGACCCATATCTGGCGTCGCTAACAGATGCATCTGGCAGATTAGTAGGTATTACGGTAGAAGGCTATACTGGTCAGAGCTGTTGAGCTATACTGGGAGATTTCCCCGTCTTACCGAAACACACTTTGTCATCATCGTCTCATGAGAACCAAAAGGCTCCGTCTCGGCCGGGTCCTGTGAATTTTCTCCCAAGACTCCCACAACTCAGGAGGTGAGAGGTCAGGTGAAGAATCTCGAGGGCCCTCGACTCTTTTCGCTGCTGCGTCTTTGAGTTGCTAAAGTGTTGCAGTCAACAATAAGCACTCCAGTTTCTCCATTATTATCTCAAAGGAAAGGAATTCAGCGGGGGCCCGAAGGCCCCAGTCAGTCCCCTGTGGCCAGAGAGATGGGGGTTAGTCTAACAACAATGGACAAGAGTCTCATGACCTCCAGACAATGTGCCCTGGCTCCACACTGCGACCATGACAAGGAGAAATGTTTTCATAAGCACATGTTGGTGCTGGAAGATATGTGTTTCCTCTTTACTGTCAGAATATCATTCTATTATTTTATGATTCCTCTAGATTCAGTGAGGATTGAGGGGGTCATCAGGTTGCTAAGATTATATTGAATGACATTTGTGTATCACTGTTTTGTGGCAAACCTCCTAAAGCTGCCCTAAACGGTTTTACCCCGCTCAGCCTGAAGCCAGCCAGTGGAGATACGGCTCTAATATTAGCCGTACCTAGTACTGTATTTATTTACACTGGAGGAAGGATGTGGTTTTAGCCCAGTGCAATACCAGAGGCTTTTCCATCATCACTCTGGAAGGTTTTAAACAAGTTCAACATGTTAGCCTTGGATCAAACTAATGAGGAAAAGATGAAAAAGATTAGCTCTTTGAATCAGGAATGCAACGTACAGAACATGGCAGTGATTGTATGTTTTGGTCTACGGTCATCAGAGATGGAAGAGTAAACAAGAGGATCAGTCCAATATGGACTCAAATGGATGATTACTACAAGACATACTAACAGAAACAGAGTATCTGCCTTTTATATTTTTTGTCAGAACAAAATGTACATTTTTGCTTTTAATCACAAAGATTTATGTTTAAAATGGTAGTAACCCGAATTTAAGTGGGTTCAACCTGCAGCAGCCCCCTGCTGATAATGAGTATTGCCTGTGACATTCAGATGGCCACTTGTGACCTTTCTTTTGAAGTGTCATCGGACTTGTCATCATGGATTTTCATCTGGACTGAAGTTAAGCCGGATTTCTCACTTCCCATGCCGACACCCTGTGAAAGAGAGCGCCTTTAAACCAAAACTCAGAGAACCTGCATCACAAATTGCTCGGCTTAATCCCCTCACATTCTTCACAGGAGGCGTCCTTTCCTTTTAGATCGGTTTGCAAAGAAATCATTGAAAAGGGCTTTTCCCCTTCTTTTTTTTTGCAATCCAATGCACTTTTCCGCACACCTTATTTAATAAACCTCCTGTTCTGCAAAGGGCTGCTGGAGGTCACAACCTCTGAGGCTCTTTGCTGTGACATGGACTCTGACTGTGGGAATGGATTAGCACGTCTCTCAGTCGCCGGCCATGTCATCAGAGCGACAGCTCTCTGACTGAGGTCTAAGGTCCCGTTGTCACACTGATCTATTGTAATTCGTTAACAGCCAATGGTTGAAGGAGCTGATTGTTCACCTCCAATTGGCTACAGACTCTTTCTTTTCTTTTTCAAATGAGCAAATGATGTTATTTTAGTGATGTCACGTCAAGTTGTTGCAATTGTGTTGTCAAATTATTTCCTCCAATAAGTCAGTAGCTGTATTTTTGTTGACTGGATGTTCATTTTAAAGGGTAACTTCTGTATTTCTATTTTCCATAGAAAGTCTATTTTCCAACAACGCTTTCTGAAATTGGTCCAGTATTGAGGGAGAACGCTGCAGCCGTCAGTCCCTAAATGAGCTGTAATGTAATCATTTGGGGCAACCTGGCACCGACAGTTTACATCCACTAAAAAATTGTTATTATATCGTTTGACCACATTATGGACAAGATCCTGCAGAGAAATAAAATGTTTTTTCTTACCTTTTGCTTGATCTGGTCTGTTTGTTATTGTGTGTCTCGCTCAGAGAAGCCTTGTTGGGAAATCTCGCGTCGCATCCTCATTGTCAAAATCCGCTAAATATTCTGCCATGACATTGAAAATCTTTTAGATAACACTAAGCTATGCTTTCTGTACTGACAACACTGGTGTCCCTTGGCCCTCCTCTCTCCACTCTCACTCACGTTTCCACCGCAACAAGTCATACGACACAATGACAAACGGAAAGCGAAAGGTAAGAAAAAGGTTTAATTTCTCAGTAGGGTTCTTTCTATAAGGTTGTCAGACACTAATAATAACAATCTGAGCCTGTCAGTGGCAAAAACGATCACTTTTAGTGGATGTAAACTGACGGTGCCAGGTTACCCCAAATGATTACATTACAGCCCGTTTAGCAGCTGGTGGAAGCAGCGTTCTCCCTCAATACTGGATTCATTTCAAAAAGTGTTGTCCCTTTTAGTCACCTAGAGACAAAAAACAAGGGAAAATAGGGTTCAGGTTGAAAAAATATCTAAGTTACCCTTTAAGTTGTAGATGTTCTCCTTCTCTAAAAGCTCATGTAGGGCACTGTGGTATAATTTATAGCCGCTCATGTTTAGCTGGACGAGTGCAGCAGCAGTTCTTGGTGGAATCAGGAGGAAGCAGACAGTATTATTCCTCCTCTCCTCCATCACCAGCAGCCTCCAGCTCAGGTTTAACTGTTGACCAAACACCCGTTTCCTGCTGTTTCTCCATGATTTATACACAGCCGGTCCGAATCCCCCTATACGTTACAAACAAGACGTGCCAGTGCGTTGGGTATTTCCACTTCCTGAGGGAGCTGAGGGAGAATATTAGGATCATAAGAGAAATTGTACCTTGTCAGTTCTGGCTCATTCTGGTGCAAAAAGCAGAGCAAGAGACAACGGCTGAGACCTTTCCTGTTGACAAGCTGTTAGCTAGGTTTAGTCTGTTCAGAGGGTAATGATGTTTGGCAGCCTGGCATGGTCTCACACACACACACGCCCACACATAGTTAATCAAGGTAATAAGCAGACCTGTTAAAAATGACCAACAGTCAAGATTTAACACTCGTCAGCATCCTGTTCTTCTGACATTAACAAAAAGTGATTAACGGATCTCAGGTTTCACAACAAAAGTAAGTAGGATAATGATTACGGGCTATATATCGATATAATATCGATATTGTGATATGCGACTACATATCATTGTAGATTTTGTTAAATAAAAATAATATTAACTGTATATATATATTTTTTTATAACGCTGGTATCGGATCGGTATCGGCAGATACCGCAAGTTCATGTATCGAGAAGGAAAGAATGGTATCGGAACATCTCTAATTATATCTGTTAAATCACTATTCTATACAGTAGCTTCACCCAACACTTTTTTCTTTTGCTGACATGTCCTGATCTTCCGATGCCGTAATGCCACTCATTACTCTCACTGTCCCACATATCAGACCAGTGATGCATGCTACATACATGCAGTAAATAAATAATGTAAACTATGTAGGATGTAGAGCACACCATTGACGGTCTTTCATCATGGATGAGGCCAGCCTGCTGATGTCATTGACCAGATGTGAGAAACATGTTGTGGACGAAGGAGGAAGCGATGGATGATCTTCTAGTTAGATCTTATAACACCCACCGCTCCAGTGGGAGGCCAGCTGTAAACAGCCTAGCCACCCATGGCCCAGTTTGATGAAAAGGTCTCTCTGAGAGGGATTACTCGCCCCCTCCACCGCAGCCTTTGCAATCAGCCGGCGCACCCCTCCTCGAGCTCCGCTGTGTGTACATGTATGACCACAGCAAAGTATACACAGCGTTCCATCCCCCAATGGATTCTGGGAAATGGACTTTGGAGGGGGAGGGCGTTGTAATCATTAGGGTCATGCTCAAAATGCTTTTGGAGAGCTAGCAGAGCACCCAGGCTGTTTAACCCCCAACCCAGCACCCTGTAACCCCCCCGCCCATCCAAACATACACACCAAGCCCCAAGGATTAATGTTGCATGAAATGGCATCACAGGCCATGTCCATCCCAGAGATCCACAGTGTTGTTAGCAGTAATGGGATGGAGATGGAGATAGAGATGGAGGGAGGAGAAAGCCTCCTGAGTGGAGCCACTCAGGGGAGACCTACAGTACATCTGATTAAGTGGCAAGCGGAGATTTTCTCTCTATTAAAACAGGCAAAGTGTTTTAAAAATGTTTTCTATGTGTCTCCGATGTGCCCGTAAGCCCCCGGAGTGCACATGCAACTATGTGTGTTTGTGTGTGTGTCTATAGTTGGTACACACATGCCCGCACATACACATACACTATATATAGACGTCTGCCTCTGGCTAAATCTTTTTGACATTAGCATTAGTGTGTTTTGGTGTAGTCATGGTAACGGATGACTGATTCCCCTCCCCTCATTTTACAGAGGGCATCAGGGTCAGTTGTGTTTTACAGTAAAGTACTGTAACAACTGGAAATATTCAACCTGTCGGATAATGAAAAATGTTATTAACTTCTCAACTTAATGGGCGAAAAACATAGTAAATCATGTAACGTTATTATATTACTAATAATCAATATTAGGAGTGGGAATCACCAGAGCCTCCACGATACGAAATTATCACGATACTGCTGAGTATTGTGATAAGATATATGCGATATATTACCTTTTCTCAACTGCAAGTGATGCAGTTTGTCAACATGTGTTTTATCTAAAAGGATCCAGTTTTCACTCTGTTCGTCTCAGAGTTTTCATTCACATATCTTGAGGTCAGAGTTCAAGGAACCCCTTTGAAAATGACCATGCCAGTTTCTCCTCGCCAAAATTCAATGTTACTTTGGAGTGTTATTTAGCGTTCTTCCCAACAAGCTAGTATGATGGTTGGTACCAATCGATTCCTTAGGTTCTAGTTTCATATGATACCAGTAGCTTCACTCTAGCTTGTAGACTGAGCCCGCTACAATCTCCGAAAGACAGAATAGCGTCCGTTGGATTGTTAAGAGGTAAATAGTTTATATTATAAAAGATCGCAATACTATGCTATATTGATTTTCTTTCCCACAGTTAATTATTAAAAAATTGTAATGTGGATTAATTGGCTGATGCAATCATCATAATGACTAATAATGCATGTAATATGAGCTATTAAATTCTTCTTATTCTTATGATTCATTACGTCCTCAATAATGAATTGTAATTGTAGATATATGCACACTGCTAAAGTTATAAAAAAAATGACCAGCTTACTTTTAAAGGAAGTGCCTGGTATTAGATGGCATAGCAGCCTGGAAAACATCCGAGGCACTCTTGATTATATTCAAAATCCTTTATTAAATCATGGATAAACATCAACACATTTCAACAAGTCTTCATCAGGGTGTGAAATTGTAACGAGGACAGGTGTTCAAATTTGAAAAAAACTCATTGAGTCATGTGAGTCAGTGCTGCCCACTTAAATCACTAATAAGACATATACGACATATCAAAATGTGTGTAAACATGTAGTGAAACTGACTCACACACATACTAGTTAATAAACAAGAAAAGATAAAGCACAAGGTCAATAACTGTGAAAATAACAGTGTAAAAAGACAAATAACTATAATACTCACACAAATAAAGGCAAGGAAGAGATTCATGTGAAGCAAATAAATAAATTAAGGACAAAAATAATGACTAAACCAAAGTATAAACAGACAACAAGCTTATGTGGCTCTAGAGTGTGAATAAATAGTACACGTCCAAAGTCTTAAGGACACAGATAAAAATGTTTGTAGTAAAGTATAATGATGTGATTTATTACTTTGAAATAGTTTGTTCCATGATTAATCTACTGTATTCTCCATCTATAAGTATTACTGGAACTTCTCAGGCATCAGATTAAAGCAGCAATGATCAGTATTTTTATGTTATTAAAGGAAAAAAATGTGTAGTGTGATAGAGGTCACTTGTAGTGACAAATTATAAGGAACCTGCAATGCAATTCAGATGTTACGTTATCCTTTTCATCCCGGCCTCATTGCTGACCTTCTTCGTTTCTTTCCTCATCCTCCTTCCCACTCAGGGGCTGCTCCGAGCTCTACCGCATACCCATGGTGGAGTACAAGGTCGACAGCGAGGGTACACCCTGCGAGTACAAGACACCCTTCAGGAGAAACACCACCTGGCATCGGGTGCCCACGGCTGCTGGGCCGCCGCTCTCCCGGGGCTCGCCCACGCAGGGCCCCGATCGCCTGCAGTGCCAGCAGATCCTCCAGCAGCACCAGGCGGCTATACCACGAAGCACCTCCTTTGATAGGAAGCTGCCAGATGGGTCCAGGTAACGCTAGACTATAAAAGACTATGAATTTGTTTTGATTGCTGCTTCATTTTGATCCACACACAATGAAAGAGCTTAAACAAGATTTCCATAATCTACCTGTCAGAGAACACAATATTTTTGGGTCACTACATGATCAATTTCTATGAATGTAATTTCCAAAAAAGAGGTTTTGACCATTAGATAACAACTTTAATCAGTCGTATCTTATTCAGCAGGAAGCTTTTACCGCATATACATAGTATGTACAATAAGACTACAATTAAAATGGGAGAGTTGCGAGAGTGAACGAAGAAAATAAAAATATATCAAAATCAAGTCACGGCGACATTACTTACAGTGTTGCAAAATAAAGTGAGTGAATGCAAAAATTTAACCAAACAAATGAACAAAATTATGCTTTTAAGACACTTTTTGGAAGTCAAGCTTTCTACTCAAGGTTTTTCAGGCTCGCGATCAAACATGGTGACGCTCAAAAGATCCGATCCTTTGAGATGAAATCTTTGAACTCTGAGCCTCTCTCATTTAGAGAAGAGCCGCAGTAACACTTTGAGGGGCTGTTATTGTGTTCAGCTATTTGCATACAGATAAATGGAGCATTTTATTCCGATGAATTCACGGCTTTGCTTTCATCTCCTTTTTAGATGATAAGGCCACACTCAGACTTTGTTCCTGTCCTAGACGGTGTCTCTTTTGGACATCTCCATTGAGCCATGTAAAGCAGTGATTTGTTCATCCTAATGAAACCCCTACAGTCATGATAACCTTTCCAGTGTGTCACACCGACCCCCCCCCCCCCCCCCCTGGTGTTGCCTGTTCTGACTATACTGGGATAATGGCTGCCTTCTCTGCCTAATCAGAGTCCCTGGCAGCGGGAGAGCTCCGTTCTCCCTCGCTCCTTTCTCCCTCCCTCCTCCTCCGACTCCCCGCTCCCTCCCTCTTCCTGCACCCTGCTGAGGAGGAGGTGATGGGGACACTGACACAGCTCAGCTCATCTCATCCAATTACTGCTGAAACAAAGAGAGTGCTCTTCCCTGGACCACGATATGTAGCACCCCAGAGAGAGTGGGAGTCGAGGAGGGGGATGAAGGAGTCAGAGACTGAAGAGGGAGGGAAGGAGGAGGGAGATATTATACAGTAGCATATTCTACAAAACAACAACATATAGAATAATTGATCATGTTTTGGTTTTTAGGATTTAGATCTGTGGTCTATAGCAGTATTTCCAACCAGGCACACTTGTACCGCAGAGGGTTTGTGGAACGATTGTGGTGTAGCTCAACTGATTTGAAAAAATAGAAACACCAATATGATTATTTATTTTAAAGGAACAGTGTGTACATTCAGGGGGATCTATTGGCAGAAATGGAATATAATATTAATAAGTATGTTTTCTTTAGTGTATGATAACCTGAAAACAAGAATTGTGTTTTCGTTAGCTAAGAATGAGCCGTTTATACCTACATAGGAGCAGGTCCGCCATGTTGCACCGCCATGTTTCTACAGTAGCCCAAAAGGGACAAACCAAACACTGTTAACTTTTCCTAAATTGATTGAATTATGAATAAACAGGTGGAAAAGTTTGTTAAAACGAATGGATAAAATTGTTGAAACGTCCAGATGTGCAACTCCAAGTGGTAGAAGAGTGAATGAAAACAGATCTAAAAATTGACAGTTCAATTGTATTAAAACATTATCGTAACAATATCCACTCTTATAGAATTATAAGTGTTAAATAACATCCAGTTTAAATTCAAATAATCATGTCTGGAATAGGACCTGTGGTGCCAATGAAAGGATACTTGAGTTTATCTGGGAACCACTGATCTGACTGATATGAATCTCGATAGCTCAGATAAAGCATCATCCCATCCACACATTTAGCTCAATCCAGACTTGGCACTGTAAAATATGACACCTACTACACAGCCAACTGGGACCGGCCGCTAATCTCTGTAGCCTCCAATGTTATTGCAGCGCAGAGAGACTTTTTCTTTTTTTTTTTTTTCAATATTCCCCCCAGAACTTTACATTATGTCAAGAGAGGAAGAGACGGAGAACAAAAAGCAGCTGCTGCTGTTTCACATTAAAGTGCCTGGACCCGGCTGAGGAGACTAACACTTCAGCCGCGGAGGAAATGCGGCAATCCGGCCAAAGCGTTGGATGATGTGTGCTGCGACTGAGTTACTGACAGTTTACTGAGTTTCCCACGGAGGTGTAGACAAAGGAAACCTGATTACAAAGCAGAAAGAGAAAGAATTTGTCGCCTTCTAGATGGACGTTCGTATTGTGAACTATGAGATTCTACTGGATTATCTTTATGACCTTCATATTTCTAATCTTTGAATATTCCTTTATGCTTGTAAATATTTAAAGATAAAGGAAGAAAAAACACACATTTCATCATCAGGTTCATTCAGACCCAATCCTAAACTCTTTATATAAACAAATGCATAAGAAGAAAGACACAGAGATGAAAGAGTATGCAGCTAGACCTGGCTGGAGATTTAATGTGAAAGCCATCCTGCCTGTGTTATTGCAGTCTTATTCCCGTCCGGCCATTTAACCTACTTTGGAGTGTTGGTTAAAAGGAAGGCCTCTAGGCAGCAGACATAACTCCAATCCAGTGTTTATTTTTCACTCTAGACCGTAGTCCGCAAGTTTCTCCTGACCAGGCGAAAGTAAGCAAAAAAACCTCCTCTTAAGTCTGGTCAGAGCTTATTGCAACACGGTGAAATACACTTTGTACAGGTTGAGCCAAAGTCCAAGAAGTTAACAGATCACGTGTGAAAAGGTAGTTCAAGAGCAGAGTCAAGTTTGTGTTTCCAAATAGAAATCCTCTTACATTCATAAGCTACTTCTGTCTTTTACTCTACATACACACACACACACACAGGGCTGCACCATCTGGATCACTCACTGAGGCGTATTACCATAACTAATCTCTGTTTCTGTTTGTCTTCGGGGAACAAGACACCTTCTCCCTCACTGACAGCACTCACGTTTTCTTTATGCTTTATTTATTATCCGCGGTGCTCACATGCATGGGACTATTCACTTGTGCCTATCTGCCATGTGGACTGTTTTTATATTCATTTATTTTTATCATTATTTTATTATGAGTGATTAATTAAAAAAAACACTTGCACCATTAGCCCAGCATTATCAAAAACTTCTTTGCTTGTAAATATCTGTCTGTGCATATGTCTGTTTCCTGTCTGTTTTTACTTGCCCAAAATCAAATTCCCATCATGGATTAATAAGGTTGAATTGAATTGAATGTGACACCCAATAATAATGTAATTAACGCTGGAGAGTGAGAGAAAGAAGTTATTTCCAATTGTGAGATGTCAGCTTATAGAAAGTCTAATTTAGGCAATGAGTATAAAATTGTGTCGGCCACGTTGTTTCCCAAAGACCAAGATGACGTCCTCAAATGTCTTGTTTTGTCCACAACTCAAAGATATTCAGTTTACTGTCATAGGAGTAAAGAAACCAGAAAATATTCACATTTAAAAAGCTGGAATCAGAGAATTTTTACTTTTTCTTTTCTTAAATTACTCAAACGATTTGATTATCAAAATAGTTGGCGATTAATTTGATAGTTGACAACTAATCGATTAATTGTTGCAGCTCTAATTTGCAGACTCCCATCATATCGAAAGAATTCACTACTTTTCTTTGTTATATATTATTGTAAATTGAATATTCTCTGGTTTTGGACTGTTGGTTCAACAAAACTAACAATTTGAAGATGTCACCCTGGGCATTTTTCACTATTTTCTGACATTTTATAAACGATTAAGCAATTAGTTGCAGCCCAAAATTGAGTATATATAATAAGTAAGGGATAATGTACAACAAGTTGGTCATTGTTGTAGGGGTTTATTAACAACAATGACCCGCTAGCTGTATATTATCCCACTTATTACACGGCTACTTACTTAAGAAATCAATGATTTTCACAAAAACGGTCCTCCAGAGTCCGACATCAGAACTGCGCCCATAGCAACAGTCTGCTATACATAGCAACGGTCTGCTATAAAGAAATAACAGACTGCAGAACGCCGTGATTGACCAATCAGAATCAAGTATTCAACAAAGCTGTGTAATAATGTCATATACAGCCCAGGTTTTGACCATCTATGGCAGTGTGTTTTACACTTTTGCCCCCTCTGTTTCTGCAGGACGATGCAGGATATGGAGAACCCCCAGGTCACCTCATGTAACAAGGGAGATCAGCACTACCGCAGCTCCCCCAGTAACCAGTCCTCCTCTAGTGATCCAGGACCCGGCGGCAGCAGCACCTGGTCCCAGCAGCCTGGATTCGATGGGTACGGGACCACGGCAGTGTTACTTCTTTTGAAACGGCCTCAAAGTCCAGGAATATGCGGTTTTGCAGTAATGAATACAGCTTCAATCAGCCCCAGCACTATTTCTGAGAACTTGCAATTTTGCAAAATGACAGCAATTTTTCCACATGAAATGACCAAATCATCAGCGCACTCTTGGCCAGTCGTCACTCTTTTTTTTTTCCCAGGAAGTGATTTAACAAAAAATATAAAATGATGCCTGCAATGGTCTAATACCACATCCAGAGCTTAAAATTAGGGAAGATGATGGAGGATGATTGGTTTCATGTATGATATTTATTTTCATTTAACATGATGTATTATAGTTTCCATTCTATCAACCTAAAGCCTTAAATACAGAAGAACATAAATGCTACCTCAAACATAAAAGGCCACGTTTAAATTAAGCCGTTCCGTTTCACAGCCATTCAAAATCCACGCCTTGTACAGTATTTTTCATTGTTGTAACTTTGAACAAATCTTCCTCCTTCTGTTCAGAATATTTGAAAAGGATGAGCACTTAAGTTATGATGGGAGGTGATTATAAAGAATTCTTTCAGTATAACCTACTGCAGCTGAAGTGCCACTTTAGCAAACTACACTGTAATTTTGGAGAAAGCAATTGAAAAGACATCTTTTATAAGAAAAAAGAGAGCAGGAGAAAGAGGCTTCAGAGACCTTTTTAGCTTCTGTCAACAACCACAATTTCTTTCTGTCATCAATGTTTTCCAGTTTATGTGTTCTCTCCCCTTAACAGCAAATATCAATATAGATCTCTTTTCAATATTCAGCTCTATTTCCCTGCTTTCGATGATATAATTGTATGCAGGGCTTCAGACTGCACATGCGTAACATCTGTCAGAGTCTTGTACATGAGCAGAATCCATCAGAGACCAGCGTCTGTCTGTAAGTGGTTACAGACCATGACAAGAGGCTTAGCTGAACGCTGCTGCCTTTCTGTCAGAGGCCTCAAAAGTGCAGTGAACTCTCAGGAATCACTGTGGCCTGTCAGAGCAGCAGACATGTTGACTAGCCGATTGATCTCCGGTTAGAGTCTCGGCGATAGATCACGAGACACTGTGGCCTCTGTTGTAACCTTTATTAGCTCTTTAAGGTTTAATTAAGACCCGCATTGAAAAATTTGCAGCTCTTTCTCCCTTTTGTCAAGAGCGAGAGTGCCTGGCATGCCAAGTCGAATGAAAGGAGGTCTCTTGTCGGCGTTGTCTGGCAGCTTCTTTATTCTATTATAAGCTCAAGTGGTTCGACCTTAAATGATCTTGAGCTAATTGCTGTACATCGGTGGTAAATCTATTGAAGCCTTTCTTTTACTAGAATACAGAGTTCACTCTATAGACGGAAAATAATTTACAGCCACTTTCTTTCTCCAGGTGCCCCTCCCCTACCCTCCATGAGCGGGCAGGTGACATCCAAGGGGGTGACGGCGAGATCCACAGGGAGCGGGAGCCCACCCTGGAGAGGACCAGGTCTGCAGGTGAGTCTGACGTTCTTTCAGCAGTGATTCATGCTGCCTATTCACACCTGGTACTCCTACACACTCAGCTTTTTCTTCTCGTCCCACAGAGGCCAAATGGCACATCCCCTCCACCAAGATCCTGAATCCTCTGAAGCAAAGAGAAGGAGGGAAAGACTCGCCCAACAAGCTGTCCAGGGTAAATGTCTACCTGCCTACTTTGATTTCAGTTTGACCGAAGCTGCCCACGTGACATTTAAGGGAAGTGTTTAGAAATTCATTGTTTGGAAGGGCACAATGTTAGAAAGCGTTTAAAGGGATAAAAATGTGACCGAGTAGCACATCCCAGAATAAAATCAAGGAGGACAAAATGCTAGCATGCCACTTGTTTAATTAGCTCACATCACAATAGACGTACGCTTATGCGCTTCGGCACGGAGCCTTCTTCAGAGCGTTTAAAGGGATAGTTCGGTTGTTTTGAAGTGGGGTTGTATGAGGTACTTATCCGTAGTCCGTGTATCACCTACAGTAGATGAAGGTCGGAACGTCCCCAGTTTGGAGAAACAGACAGGAGTTAACGCACGGAACCAAAGCAATGTACTGCTTTGGACGGGGCCAGCTGCAAAATGTATTTTTAGCCAACTAAAAGAAAGGCTCACCTAAAAAAAAACATATTTTCGCTGATTTTCCTTGCCGTGAGACGGCTATGCAATCTGTTTCCGATGAGGAACTGGAGCCAGTATCTATGCTCTCTTCAAAGCAACCAGACTCCTTTGAAAAAAAAAACAGTAATTTTACCTTGCAGAACATGTGGTTAGTTCACCAAAGTCACACAAGAGCACAAACAAACTAACCGATGGAGGCAGCGGTAGACCAGCAACTTTAAATTTACTTAAAATTACAGTTTTTTTCAATGGAGTCTGCTGACTTCAGCGAGAGCATAGATGGATACAACGGCTCAGTTCCCTGTTGGAAAGGGCTGTCTGACAGCAACGTAAAGCAGTGAAAATATTCTAAATATAGTGTACACTTACACTGATATTGATTATTTTTAGGTGAGTCTTTCTTTTAGGTGTCTGAAATACATTTTGCTGCCAGCCTCGTCCACAGCAGTACATTGCTTTGGTTCCGTGGAGTAACTCCTGTCTGCTTCTCCAAGCTGGGGGCACGCCAACTGCCGTCTACTGTAGGTGATACACTGATTATCGATAAGTACCTCATACAACCCCACTTCAAAACACCCAAACTATCCCTTTAATGCAGCCTATACAGTCCGTGTGCTGTGTTTGCAGTAGATGCTCAACTCTGCACTGTCAGACCTGGTTTACCCCACATCAGTGTTTAAATCAGGGTGAGGTCAGATTGCCCTTGTTTATGTGCTTTGCAGCAACCAGCAGCTCAATTGGGGTATTCAACCTCATGTCGTCCCCTCTAGCCGCTCTTTGCACTCATCACTTTCCTTTTCATCAGCATGCAAACGGGCGTCTCATCTCATCACCGTTTCGGGTTGTCTCACACTTTTCTAGGACACATTTTCCTAGAAGGTTGAATATATTAAGTGCTCGAGTCTCTCATTTTCTCCTTTCTCTATCTCCCCCTCTCGTTTATCTTCTTTTTTTTGGCCCATTCACCGTCTCTCCTTGTATCTCTTCTTTCTCCTTTGATGCTGGAGGCTGACGCATACAGCTAACAGCATCTTTCAGTGCTTTCAGCCACTGTTGCATTAACCCAGGCCAGTGGATGAAAAATTTAAACCATTCTCTTGGCGTTCTCTTATCCTAATGCACAGAGCCTGTTTTTATTCAAATCAGAGTGGCTGTTTTTGATGTGACGTGAGTCAAGTTGCTTTCATGATTTAGCATAATGAAGAAAACATGACATGAAGTCTACAGTATATTATCTATTTAAGCATTACTGTTAACAGAGGCTTGTTTTTGACTCAATACATTTAACCATTAGGCTGCTGATCTACATTGTGAATACACTGAAGTCAAGTTGGCATGACTTTGCATATCTTTATTTATTTATTATTTATTTGTTTTCAGCTTGATGATGAACAACCGTGGCTTTCTGTTTAGAACGGAGAAGAATAGTTTATGAAAATATTGAGAGCTGCCAAGATTTATCGATTAATCGATTAATTGTCCACTATTAAATGAATCGGAAATTATTTTGATAGTCGATTAATTGGTTTGAGTAATTTTTTAAGCTTCTTAAATGTCACCTTGGGCTTTGGGAAACACTGATCGACATTTTTCACCATTTTCTGAGATTTAATAGACCAAACAGTTAATCAATTAATCAAGAAAATAATCAACAGATTAATCCACAATAAAAATAATCGTTAGTTGCAGTCCTAAAAATATTGTACATCCCTTTTAAACTGATTTAGGGGCCAGATCATGTGGATTTTTCACACAAGTAGGTCACAAACAAAGTGTGTGACATTCAGCATATTCTGTATTTCTTCATGTGACTGTCAACTAGCCTGACAGTATCATGGGCCTCAAGAAAACAAGCAGTCGCCTCAGTCAGGGACACAAGAACATGTGATGTAGCCTGATGGGTAAACCCATCCCCCTATGGTGCGCCAAGCATGTTAAAGCGAGCGTAAGAATTATTTGCAGCTGCTGTTTGACCTCGTCTGATTTACTGTGTTTCTATCTCCTCTCACCCTCTTGCTCTCTCTTTTTCTACCAGTCGGGTGATAAAACCTCAAGCCACTCGAGCAGCAACACCCTCTCAAGCAACGCCTCCAGCAACAGCGACGATAAGCACTTTGGCTCCGGAGATCTGATGGACCCGGAGATGCTGGGCCTCACTTACATCAAAGGGGCGTCAACAGACAGCGGCATCGACACTAATCCCTGCGTGGCCCCCGGGGCCCGGGTGCTGCTGCAGGGCAGGGTGGGGGAGCAGGGACACGCCTGGGTGTCGGAGCACCATGAGGACGGGGCGTCAGAGGAGGATCATGGGAAACTGTACATGCCGCAGGGCTACGCTTCTGCCATTATGTCTAGTCATGTGACGGAAGGAAGCATCGGGGACCTGAGCGAGATCTCATCACATTCAAGGTACAGTGCAGAGACAGGATGTTTGTTTTATTTAAAAGTCCCATATTGTAGAAAGTGAGATTTCCATGTCTTTGTTGATTATAAAGCAGGTCAAGGTGCTATTTCAATACTGTGAAAGTATCAAACGCCTTTAAATGAGCTGACAAGACCTCCGTAAAGTTGTGATGTCACAACTGTACAGTCACCGTTAGAAGTGCCGCTAAACTCTGTGTAGGGGACACACACAGTGAGTCGCCGGTTGCAGTGACGCTGTGAAGACGGCGACAGTGCAGAGGCAGAAGACCACAAAACGCTGACCAATCAGGACTTTTTCGTGAGGGGGATTTAAAGAGACAGGCACTAAAACGGAGCGTTTCAGATAGAGGGTGAATACAGGTATATTCAGACAGACAGTATGTGAATAATAAAGTGTTTTTTGAATATTAAAGCATGTAAACATGTTCTAGTAGAAACCCAAAATACAAGTATGAACCTGAAAATGAGCATGATACGTCCACTTTAACTTTTTCCCCTAAAAGACAGTTTAGATGTGTAGTTTCCAGTTGTTTTGGCTGCATATGTCTGCTGTTTTGCAGCTGAAAGTGTGTTTGGGGTCGGTCAATACGGAGATGAATGACTTGTTGAAGCTGCACTGAAGGCCCAACACTTTATTAGGACACTTTATGTTGTTTTTTCCTTTTATTTGTCACCGCACTGTATACTCCAGCTAATGCCATAGGTGGCTGTGATGTTCTTTCTTCCCTAAGTGCAATTAACTTCATCCTATTGTGGCATAAGGCTAGCGTGTTGGGTCATTGATTTGCCCGCTGAGAAAAATCCCACCCTTTTCATGTTAGCTATATGTCTCGGAGCACTGTGTTCAAACATGTGGATGTACATTCACACGTACACCACCGCCGGCGATCTATTCAGCCCATTATCTGTTCTATTAAGCACACACACAGACAAACACATGAACAAAAGGATGGTTGCTGACCTTTTCACCCAACCGTTTCTCCCTCACTCCTGACCCGCCGCCTCACTCATCCAGCTGTGCTGCTGGGTGGGTGGGTGGGGCTGCTGTCAGGTCGGAGCAACACGGGGGGTTTCATCACACCGTCGTCCAAGTCCTCCTCACCAGACTGGGGCCCATCTGGGGAAAAAGGAGGGGTGTCAGAGAGGGTTGGCCCTGCAGCCACTCACAGTCTGTCTCTATGAGATAGAATGGCTATCTATTTGTTTACGCCGTACTGGATTATATTAGCACAGTCTGTTGAGATCATTGACCTGTTTGGGAGGCGTCAGAGCTGTCCACTCCAGGACATCATTCAGAGATGAGTAAAGAGCCCATGCCATCACCTTGAATACTCCGATGCTTCCCACCTTTTATGTAATGGTCTTTGACACCCAAGTGTCATCTGAGCAAACAGTGAAGCAGCAGGAGCACGTTTTGCAGGGTGTGGCCCAGATGGTCATGAATATGGAAACAGAGTGCCTCCAGCTTAAGCCAGCTCTGGTGTCTCAGGGTATTTTAGAAGAATGTCTTGTGTTTGCTGAAAGTTTTCCAGCAAACAGCAAGACATTAAGACCAACACCTGACACCTTCATGGACCTGTGCTGTTTCTCTAGAGTCCAGCTGAGCAGATAACAGATGAGTCCTAACCAGGCAGGTGACATGAAACACAAACCCTCATTTTAATGATGGGATGAATAGGAAACCACAGTAGATGTGCTGTTCTGGATGCAATGTAAGCAATGCAATTTTAAAAGAAGCCAAGACAGACAGAGCGCTAATTTTCTCATCATTTTCAACTTTGATTCATTCATCCTGCATAAATCTACTGCCACTTGAATGAGGATGTAGAATAAGGATATGGAGTTATTCTAAGTATTTTCACAACGCTGAAACAGTGGGCGTTATGCAGCAACACTAAATTTCTAATATATTTTCTGTTAAGAGAAAAAATAAAAGAAGTCGCAACAAACGCTGTTAACCCTCCAAATCTGCTCTTATCCAGGTGAATGATTAATACCACTTTGTTATAAATTGGAGGCGTGTGGCCAATGTTTATTATTAGCATAGGTAACGACCCCTAAACAGGGCAGGTGTTGTGCTGTGTGCAAATACTCTGGCGGCACATGCCCAAGAATTGGAGAGATGCCAACAAAAAAAGACTAAAAAGAAGAACTTCAGTAGTATTGAAATTGAGGTGCTGTTAAATACACTTAAACAAAGTAAACATGATTTTCCAGAGCGTCAGTACTGGTTTTACAGGAAAATCAAAAAGCGTCGTCTGTAAGCCATTCAGAAGCTGAACGCACTCAGAATCATTTAAGGGGTTTTTATAGTCTTAATTGGGATCAATGGACCAATAGTATTTTTTTAATAATCCAATCATTATAATTACTCTAAATCATGTAATAATCTAAATTTGATTAAATGATATTTATGCTTTTTTTTTATTTCAAATTTGCGTTTCCTTGTGTTGGACAAACAATTTGCGGATTGTGAAAACAAGATGTTTTTTTCTTATCTTGGTCAAATGTTCTCTTACCAAAGAGAAGAGCAAAAATACGAAAACATTGGTGAATCCCAGAAATCAAAGGGTATTAGCAAAGAACAAATCGTGGATACAAACAAAAATAAGAGGACATTTGTTTGTATATCGCTTCCTGCATAAGTCCCAATAATCATAAACAAAGAAATGGTGCAAAGCCATGTTTAAATCAAATGGATTTTATGATTCACTGTATGAAAAATTAACCAGAAACAAACAGCATTTTAGTAACTGTAGCTGAAATATCACTAAAAATATTAAGAATTTTTTTTTAATATACGTCCTTTTTTCTTTACAAATAAAGTATTTATTTGACCATTTGATCATAAGTTCTTTATTTTTTTTAAAGTGATTTATTTTGTACTTTAAGAATCAGAAATGAGCAGAAGTCATCGTAGTGAATATCTCAAAACCCCCACAAATATAACTGTCTAGATACCACTGGGAGTTAGAGAGAAAATACGCTTATTTCTGATTCAAATGCACTGACCCTTTAATCCGGTTTGTCAGTTGATATTTAACTAAATATTTAAAGGACAAAGTTCAGCGGGAGTATGCACATGATAGACTGGATGTGAGTCATCTCCCAATGTAGGTCAGAGGTGAACTAGCTAGACTCTACTCCATGTGGAGGTGATGATGTCATCCTGTCGGAGCCAACAGCATTTAATAATCATTTTAAGTTGAAAATACAATTATTTCTCAACATCTGAGCTAGTTGCCTTTCTCATCTTTTCATTGTTGATGTTTGTTTATGTTTTTTAAATTCATTCATTTTGGTCACTTTTGAGTTACATTATGCTTTTATTTGTTTTGCTGTTTGGTCAGTGGCTCACACCACTCTGGCAGTCCCCTGGCCCGCGGTGCCCGATACTGTATGTCCGCTGACTCCTCCAAGGTGTACACCATCCCCCAGACCAGCAGCTCAGGGCCAGCAGAGCCAGAGCCGGGTCCGGAGCCCAGCTCAGAGGCCTGTGGACAGACACGGCCACTCCCAGTGGGCGTGAAGACGACTGATGATGATGATGATGCCCACAGCACTGAGGGACCTCCCAACATTTCAGAGTGTGGGTGAGTGTGTGTGAGAGAGAGAGAGCATGTATGAGAACATCACCAAATATGCTCTTATACCACAAAAACAGAAAAGTTAGTACAGTTTGGTGCCAGTTGACATTAAGTTCAACTATCTGTATCATGCAAAGCTAGATGACACACTTTTTAATCACGCTAACTGGCCTCGTCAGCACTGTTTCTCTCACCGTGGAGCTGTTTACTGCCAGACTCACTGTTGCACGAGAGCCAGACTCATTCCAATACAAGTGTCCCCCGTACACTCAGCCCACCCAGTGTGCATAAACCGGCCCTGATTGAAGCCGACAGCCACAAAATAAATAAGTTCAATGAAGCCGCGGACATAATACACTTGGCACATGTCACTTGCGGTTATTGATTGTTCCCGTGAAGCCGCGTCCCCGTGGACTGCCAGGCTGAGCTTCCACTAGATCAGCATCTCTGCTGGGAGCCAAGCAACGATCAACACACACAACAACAACAGCAACACACTGCTGTCACACATGCAGCCCAAGGACACACCCGCAACAGAATAGCCTCTAGAAATACCGCAGAGGAAGAGGAATGTACTCTCAGCCAGGTTGAGAACGTACACTCCCCTCAGACTTTATACGAGCAGTGACGACTGACTGTATCTGTCTGATGATTAAATGGTTTTCTGTAGAGAACAGAGAGCCATTGATGGTGAAATTGAAACAGAGCTTTGATGGTGTGTGTGTGTGTGTGTATGTGCTTGTTTGAAGGTGTTTGCGTGCCGGCTGTGGGCATATTTTGGAGGAGAGAATGTGAGATTTGCCCTGGAAGAAACCCCCTGCTCTATCTCCCGAGTAATTTCATTTAGCCTGTGAAATTTGCCACTTAAGGACTGTGTGATTGATCGCATGCAGTGAAGTCATCTCCTGCCGACTTATGAAAAAGCTCTGTAATTCAGTTACCCTCCCCATTGTTTGTTTATATATTCCTACAGTTTTATTTCATCTTACATAACAGCGCCTCGTGATGAATGGCCTAATATTACTCACAGATATTGTTCTAACATAATGAAGTTTCTCTTCCCCCCCTTCATAAAAAGTTTTCTCATTTGCTCTAAAACTGTATGTAATGCAGGATGTGTTTCAGTGCTCCTAACCCCGGGCTGTTTCTCTCTTGCTTCTGCTTCTTGTTCCAGAGGAGCGGAGAGCTTGTTAGCGTTCCTTCTCTCAATGCTGTCTGAGCGTTCAAGGTACACAGCTAGTGAAAGTGGACCCCCCGTGGCCCAGCCTGCTCCCCGCCCCACACACACCTCCCCAGCACCCCCCACCCTTTGTCCCAGACCACCGCCCTACTTGTGACTCATGGCAGGTCTAAAGTGCTAGTCCTGCCATGTGGCACATGCTGAGGGTGGAGGACAACCAGCTGTGCATCCGTGGCTGTGACATTTCTGCAATACAGAATCCTACTGCTGTGTAACTGTCCACAATGCTTCGTCCTTTTTGTATCAGCTGCTTTAGTGATAGAGAGACATGCAACTAGGGCTGTAAGAAAATATCTATACACCTGAGTATCGTGATATTATGTTTTGTGATACTCCAAAACACTGTATCGCCTTCGGGCCTGGACACTATTCGATCTTCCAGAAGTCGTAGCGGGCTCAGCAGGCTTTTAAAGCCAGAGTGATGATACTGGTATCATATGAAACTAGAAAACCTAAGGAATCCATTGGTACCAAACATGCCATACTAGTTTGTCACAAAGGAGGCTAAATAATGCCCCAAATTTACACTAAATTTTGGCGAGGAAAAACTGGCATGGCTATTTTCAAAGTGGTCTCTTGACCGTTTAGGGCAGTTTGGGTTATTTTTGCCTATTCTAAAATGGTGTATTTCTGGTGTGTTCTTTATTATATGACAGTTTTCCTGAAATTAAATAAAAAAAATCGTAATACACAACCCTACTAAACAAGCAACCCAGTCTGCACCCAAACCAGGAATGTTGTGGTTGCATGCGCCCCGACACCCTCACTCTTTTTCTTCTCTATGTTTTGGCCTTTCTGGTGGATTGGAGGTCTGTTACAGCGAGTGGCACCATGACATTAATGCCTTGTCTACAGTAGAAGAAGCAGACATCAAGGTGCAATCAAAAAAATCTGTTTCCATCAGCCTCTACTGCATTTTCTCTTTTTGATTTGCCAATTTACCACCTCAGCCAAAACTAAAAACATTTTATCAATTTATTTTGTCTTTTTTCTTTTCAAATTTCTGGCATTAAAAATGTGTATTTATAACAGGTGGATGAAAACGTACCTTCTTTCTTTTACATTCATAGTCAAGACCTGCTGTGCAAGAAAACATTTATTACACATTGTAGGCATTTAACAGACGCTCCGGCACAGTAGAATAACCTTTAATTACAAAGGTCGGGGCTTTAGTGTTGTTCCAATCTTCCTGTAATTATGGATCGATCATGTAAGAACAAATTGGACAAGTCAGTACACAGAGGGGGAAAGAAGGGGGTTGTTCCCTACCGTTTTAGCACCAAACCAGCTCAATTAATTGCATTTCTTTTCCTGGATGCAGCCTTCAGAATAGAGCAATTGTTTTTGAACCAGAGATCTCATGGACCAGTCAGAATGCATCTGGCAATCACACAGCAATACCCGTCTATGTATTTAGGGCTTGGTTGCCATGGTGCCGAAAGCTTAAAACAGGGCAACTCTCAGCAATAGTGTCTCTGGTTAACCATCGCCGCCGTGTAGCATATCCCCCCGCGGCCATCTAGCACCCTGCCAACAGCACTCAGTGCTTCATGCTCACAGGCTGCTCACTTAAAGCAGAGGTCTCACAGCCACACAACTTCACCGGCCAGGTCAGCCACATCCTCCCTACATTGTATCCCCTCCTCTAAACACCCTCAAAATCATTTAAATGACAAACACCGCCACCAAAACAAAACATGTCACCTCTTGTGGGTCCTTTTCCAATCCTGTCTAACAGCTCTCATGTCCTCTGTTGTTGTCTTCACACTCCTCTAGAGTCCGTGGTTTGCACTTGTCTCTGGATGTAATTTCTGTCCTCTTTTTTCCCTTCCTTTCTTCCTCTCACAGTGCTTGGCTGCATTCTTCACACTGTCTTTAATCATTGGTTTGGCAGAGTGAGATGGGAAAGGGTGGGTTTGGTAATAAATTCCCCTCCTGGCTTCCCTCTCCAACCCCGTTACCCCACGCTCACCTGACTAGCATGGAGGCACCTGACGTTGGCATGCTAAGACAGATGAACCCTTTGTGTGATACTGACATTATTTCCTAAATAGCTGGACCCAAGCTACGATGGCCCGCGGCCTCCCTTTGCCGGATGTGACTCTCATAACACTTCTGATGAGCTCTGCTCTTCTGTGCCCCTCTGTTTGGGTCTACAGGCAGCTGTACGCACAGGAGGCCGCCTGCCGGCTCCAGGCTGCCGAGCGGGACGGAAAATCACTGCAGAGGCTTTCGAAAGAAGAATACCTTAAAATGATGCTGCCCGACAGCCCTCCGGGAGAAGACAGGAGTCGGAAGGTGAGGTCATTGTGGCTGAACTAACCTCTATATTAAACGATGATTGTGATGATAAAACCTGTTGAAACTGTGAAGTTATGATTGATAGCATGATGACATTGTTAGGATCAACTGCAAACCTTGAGGCTATTTTATGACTAACAAGGCCACAACCAGAGCAGATAACCTCTTGCTGGGAACCAAGTAAAAGCAGGACAAACATCTGCTGCCCATCAGCTGGTCCCACCGCTGAGCACCACAGCTGATGGGGCTCGTCTCTCCCGACAAAAGACCCTTTCAGTCCCCATTGACTGGCACAGAGTGTTTGGATAATTCAATTTATACCGGGGCCTGGGTTTGCTCAGTCGGGATGTCATGGATTAAAGGCAGGGAGTTGCAGAGAGTGCATCGATGTTTGATGTTCCTGGCTCCTGCAGACTCTATTAATTGCATCTCCAGTCCCCCATCCCCCATCCATTATCTACCAGGAAGCGACCCTGGAGACATACAAATGGGTTATTTTTGGATGCTGCTCAATTCTAATAGAAATGCATTTCATCCCTACAGACGACGGGCTTGTCCTCTGGCACAGGAAGGCCTTGTCCCTCACACGAAGCAGCTCAGTGTGTTACAGTATATAAAACGGGATGCCTACAAGAGAACCAGGCTAAAATGAAAGCAGGTGCATCAGGCGATTTCCCTTCATTTGATTCTATTTTGTTTCCCGCAGAGAAAGAAAACACAGTAACCAGTACAAAGGTGCACACAGTGCTGTTTGGTGGATTCAAAGAGCAGTATAGTCTTTGTTGTAATCTCCAGTCTGATTCAGTGTGATAATACAATGTGTGGAAAAGCAGTGTGGGAGACAGATGCATAGAGAGCCAGAAACTCCGACCATATACACATCTGATCCCAATAAACACATACCGTTCTCCTCTGGGGACTGCATGTTTTCAATCATCAGCTGGCACGTAAAGGATTCAAAATACAGTAATGACAGTGTTGGATTTATTTTAAATTACAGCCTGACTTGTTCAATCACCTAAAGGTTAATTCGTGTGTCACTTCCAGTAGTCACCCGATGCCAGTGTTTGTGTTGTGAGCAGGTGCAGAGAGATTTTCCTTGCCAGCCGCGGTGTCCGCTGAGACGCCCTTCCACAGACAGGCACGCTATTGTGTGGCTGACGTAAAGGAAAGGCCGTTCACAGCTTACTCTCCCACAACGGTCCTCTTTAGAACCTCCTGTGGGAAAGCAAAAAGCATCTGAATAGGTGGTTGTCCGACACATCCTCCCAAGTGGCACGTCAAAGGGTTTCGGTGCTGGTTGTTGTCTTTGTTCTGTGTGAGCGGCGAGGAAAAGAAGTCAGGGAAATCAGGAAAGAAAATCTATGTGGATGTGTCACTTCTGCTTCAACTGATAAGAGCGTTGCTGTTGTGCAAAAGAATTCAGCCCAAATCAGGGTGTGGACCGTTGCCAGCTGAGGTGGATTTAGACTCTGAAATAGTCGATAATCTTGCAGGTTTGATTAATACAATATTTTCTGCATGATGTGCACAGCAGGTTCAGTTAACCGGTGCCAAGATGCGTTCAGAGAGTCTGGTTTGATGCTGCGGATGTAATAAATAGACGGCTTCTGAAAAAACATTAAGCCCTATTGCAAATGGTTTCATTTGCCGTGACTCCATTTATTGGAGCTCTAAATCTGAGCTATTTTTGCTTTATAGGAGAGAGCAGCAAATCCTGTTTAAAGTTGTTTTGATGAGTGAGAACCTTATGGGGTCTAATCTTGTAAAGTTGGGTGGGAAAAACTCGCAATAAGAGACAACCTTGTTAAGTTAAAGCCTCTGAGATGTTCTTTGGAGGCAGTATGTATGTACACTGCTTTGAATTCCAGCGTATATCTCCGCTCTAAAGACGTACTAGATGTTTGTTAAATTGTCACGGTGGGATTTGTGGGGGATCAGTCTTTGAAATGGAGATGGCTGGGTGTTGGCTTGCGGGGATACGCGTCTAGAGTTGGTTACAGCTGCAGCCGAAGGCAGACATTCACCCATCTGGCCGACTGCCCCACATATCATTTGTGGTTACTTTTGATGTCACTCCTGCAGTATTTATGTAAGCTAAAAGGGACAGTGATGGATTGGATTGGCCTTTGTGGTTTTGTGTGTTTAAACAGGAGATCCTCTGTCAAAATGTTGGCCACAGTCATGAAACTCGATTATCTGCAGTGGTATTCTGTGTATTTCTTCTGTGTGCACATGACTTTGCCTCAGGACGATGCTGCTTTCCAAACACTCACAGCTTTTGTGATTGTTCATCCTGACCTTTTGTTGCCTTTTCACCTCTGCATTGGCCTTTATACGTCTGGAGAGTACACACAAAGCCGCAAAACATACTTTATATAAGTACATTATAGCCACTGAACTGTGTTCTTTGGCTCTTTGTCTGGTAAACAAGCAAACAAAAGAAAATGTGTTCTGAGTTTATTCACAAATATGATGAGTTGTTAAAGGTTAACTTGAGTATTTTTCAACCCTATTTTCGCATGTTTTTGTTTCTAAGTGACTAATGGGGACAACACTTTTTGAAATTGATCCAGTATTGAGGCAGAACGCTGCAGCTGCCAGCCGCTAAACGGGCTGTCATGTAATCATTTGGGGCAAGCTGGCACCGTGAAACATTTTTACCGTTCGCTTGATCCGGTCTGTTTGTTATTGTGTGTCTCGCTCAGGGAAGCCTCGTTCTGTAATCTTACGTCAAATCCACATTGTCGAGATCATCTAAATATTCAGCCATGACATTTCAAATATTTTAGATGACACTAAGCTAAGCTTTCTGTTGTCCAACACAACAAACTCTGACAACACCGGGGTCCCGTGGCCCTCCTCTCTCAGTTCTCACTCACGTTTCAACCGTTGTCTTCCGGCAACAAGTCACATGACACAATAACACACAGATAGCAAAAGGCAAGAAAAAGGTTTTATTTCTCTTTAGGGTTCTTTCCATAATGTTGTCAGACACTTATAATAACAATCAGAGCCTTGTCAGTGGCAAAAACAAGCACTTTTAGTGGACGTAAACGGTGCCAGGTTGCCCCACATGATCACATTACTGCTCATTTACCAGCTGGCGGCTACAGCGTTCTCCCTCAATATTGGACCAATTTCAAGTGTTGTCCCCATTAGACACTTAGACACAAAAACATGGGAAAATGGGCTCCAGGTTGAGAAATACCAAAGTTATCCTTTAATACTGCATTAAATTGACTTCTACATGAGTTCCATTGTGCTTTATTTATCTGTAGCGACAATCCCTGGATAATAGCACATGCTGGAGTTTAGTTTCAGGAAAATTGCGGTACTTTTCAACCTGGCGTATTTCCCATAAATGAGGCCATTGGTCATGACTCAATGGTTCATGCTAACTACCCCCGTCGTAGATATTCTGGGAAATGAGGACTCATGCAAAACAACATATATCAGCGGAAGTATCAAGCACTGACTCTGGTATCCTTTGTGCTGGCATGACTTTATCTCTGGCTTTCCTATCAGCTCATATTTATCTTTTCCATCTCGTATTGTGGCATTCAGTCTTCTCTGCCTTCTGTAGTTTCTCACATTAAGCTCAGTGACTTTTGGCTGCCTCAGCGCTCTGACCTCTGTCACCACCTCCACAAGCCCTGTCCCCTGTTTTTCCCACTCTGCCAGACGCTCTCCAGCTGTGCTCGATCCATCTGCATTTTCCTGAGAGCAAAGACTGTAATTGATTCCTGACACTGCTCCCTGATGTTCCCTCCTTACTCACACAGCTGCCCGCTCATGTAAACCTGCTGTGTCGAGGAAAGGCAAAGCACAGGGAATATGCAGACGCTGGAGGTCACTCAGCTCCATCATTTGCATTGTTGTTGACAAATTGTCCTCTCTTCTCTCAGGTGTCGGCAGTGGGCAGTCTGTCGCCGAGACGCTCCCTATACCGGACGCTATCAGACGAGAGTGTGTGCAGTAACCGCAAGGGTTCGTCCTACGCCAGCTCGCACAGCTCCATGCTGGACCAAGCCATGCCCAACGACATCCTATTCAGCACCACCCCTCCTTACCACAGCACGCTGCCTCCTCGCATGGTCCACAATCAGGGAGCGTCCAACCTAAGGAGTGAGTACACACAGAGAAACTGAAAAAGAAATGTGTACATTTGGTTTCCACAAGGACACAGTAGAGATGCTGCTTTAGAGAAAATAAACTAAAATACCTCTTAGAGACAGATTGCATGTTGCTCTTGGATTATCATTCCTCTTCTCTGGCACCAGATAAAAGCCAGGATATAGATACTTGTTTGAAGAGCCACTTGTGTCCGACCAATATCATCAGCACAACTGGTACACACTCCAACAACACTCCTCGATATAGCCAACTAATTGGAACTGGGCGAGGCGGCGTGCAACTTGCACGGGGCCTGCCGCTCCGTCTGCATTAAGCAGACACCTGTCACTGCTGGCTAGTATTCCCCTCTCTACTGTTCTCCCAGCATACGCTGAATATGTATTAGTGATGAGAGGTGATGTGTCCTGCCTGCACTACTGCAGATCTTGAAGCTCTGTGACATGAATGTGCCTATTTTTCCATCAGGAGTGTCACAATGTGTCATGCGTTATGTTTCATTCACTCATGAGTCCCTGCCTGCCTCCCCTCTCTGTCCCTCCTGTCTCATTTCCATACCGTTCCTCACCCGTCTCCGGCTGCCGTCGTTGGATAGAAAATGGCTTTTGGAAAGATGTTTCTCTCTTTGGCCTCTTCTGGCTGTCAACCTGATGGATTCCTGATTGTTTTGAAGGGTAGTTGAGAACACAGGCTCTCTCTTTCGCTTACTGAAACAGCCCAATTTGGTAAACAGCGAATCACTCAAGCTCCAAGATGCTGGGTAAATTGAAAGGAGAGTGTCAGCATCACCTCAAGCTCTCTCACTCTCTGTCTCTTCTCTGCTTCTCCACTCGTGCTTTTCTAAATGCCTCTCTGCAGAATGGGAGCTTGTTTATTGCATTCCTCGTCTTTCAAGGCTGACAGGGAGGGAGGGAGCGGGGGGGGGGGGGGGGCGCGGAGGAAAGGAGATATTGATTGAAACATGAAGACATTCACTTAGACAAGTTATTTATCGCCCCTCAGACAGTGCCTTATGCGGAGAAGGTGGTTTAATGTGAGCCCATCGTGCTGTCACAGAAATACAGAACTTTTCTTTTCAAAGTTAAATTGTTTGCAACGTTTCAGGAAGATTTGTTATTTCGGCACATCCGGATTAGAATTGGACTCAGGTGAAGGTATGATTGGATAGGAGCTACTTTACTTAGCATAGACTCAAGCTAGGTGTTTTGATGTGCAGGTCTGGAGTCAGGTAAATATCATCCCTTTAAGCAGCAACGACCAGTTTGAATAAACCCCCTGCCTCCCCCCCTCTACGCCCCTCCATTCCTCTCCCAACCCCTCTCGACTCAGAGGCCCTGTTCAGACCTGGCATTAACATGCGTACTGAGTGATCAGATCACAAGTGGACAGCTTTGAGTACGTCTGTTCACACCTTGCATTAGAAAGCGTCTCCATGTGCGTCCTGAGTGACCAATTATGATCGGATCTCACTTCCCCGCTCTATATGCAAATAAACACGTAGTAAACACACGGCTAATACAGCAGACGTTCTGACGTAATATTACAGGAATGTCAGTAGTAATATCTTACATATTTGGGAATTTGGGTACATTTTATTAACATCAAAATATAAGGTTATTGTCTTGACCGTCCCCGCTTGGAATCAGAGCTTCAGAGCCGGGGGACAGAGCACCGGAACAAAAACACCGACACATCACCGACAGTATGATGATAATGCCTATTCGTATAGTCTGTAGATATGTAGCCTAGATATATTTTAATAAAATACAGTTATACCGACAGAATACAGTAGAGCACAGAAGTCGTTTCCATGCTGCGAGGCAGACCAGCGCTCGCATCTGCCTGTCTATTCACATGAGGAGTGCAGAGATCAGCGGATCCCAGCGCGACATTAGTTGAGTAGGCGGTCCTTAATGTGGGCCAGGACACATTCGCGTACACACTGCAAAAAGAATGTGGCCACATGTGGCCCAGACCACCTCTGAATGTGGTCTGAGCGATCGGATCTCAATGCGTTCTCTTGAGTGCGTTCACACCTGTAGTTAGAGTTGTCGACTTGTGATCGGATCACCCAGGACGCATGTTAATACCGGGTCTGAACAGGGCCAAAGAGTAGCCCTAAACTCAGGCCAGGCCTAGACACTGATCGGAGTGCCTGCCTGTCTCTGCAGATGAGTTTTGGTTCTCTGACGGCTCCTTGGCGGACAGGTCCAAGTTCAGCGACCCGGGCCTCATGCCCCTCCCAGACACTGCCTCGGGCCTGGACTGGTCTCACCTGGTTGACGCAGCACGAGCCTTTGAAGGTAACCAGCCTGGCTGAAGCTGCTGGCACCTTGTGTAACCTCCCCCCCCCTCCTCCTGGCTGCTTAGCGTGTGCGTATGTGTGTGTGTGAGTGTGTTTGTGTGTCTGCAAGTGCTAGCTCGCTTGCATGTGCAGGTTTGTGTGCGCTTTCTGTTTGTGTCTCCTATAAGGTGCTGTAGGAGGTGACTTGTGGGAATCCTTTTTTTTTGCTTTTTGCACCTCTGCTCTGAGCCCCGTTGTGATTCCCATCGAGCACTGTAGCTTGGAAAAATGAGCCGTCATTTGTCAGCACAGACACGGAGCCAATTTTCACACAATAAAGCCCGCAAGTGGCCACTCAGGGAGAGTTCTTACAGCGATGCCTTTTACTATTAAGCTCTTGGGGTTGATAGTTTGAGGTAATTTCAGATCCTCTCTTGGCCTTTTGTCCGTTAAATCTGAATATGGTTCTGGAAGATGTTGGATTTTTTTTCTTCTACAAAACGATGACAGACATCTCGTCTGGCCCACAGCAGCAGATTATCGCCTTAGAAATAGAAAGGTGGTTTCTTCTAAGCTGTCTGAATGGCTGCTTTCGAGTATTTGTAGTTTTTGTGGACTCTGAAAGAAGTGATTTAGGGTTTACAGTATGTTGTCTTTCTAGACAACTTGAGTGATATGTTGCTGTCAAAACTAAAATCTCTTTTCACTCTATTTTCAGTTAGTAAGCACTGGCACGCCTCAGCCACTTCATGATCAGCATCATCACTTTTTTGCGACCACTCTCATGCCTCTCAGTGTGTTTCCCATATATCACGGAAACGCTTGCATGCCATGAGTATTTTTTTCCCACTTGAACTCCATCTGACCCCGGGACCGGCGAACGGGCAGCGTAGCATGTGACCATTCATTTGTCATAATTAATGAATCCTCTGTGGAGTTTCTTCTTTGATACGTTTCCTGCTGCACAGCCCGCAGCATATTATTTAACCAGAGTGGAGTCAGTGGAGATGATGCAGAGTCTGACTGGCAGCTAGAAGGCAGTTGTCACGGCAGCCGTGCTGGCCCAGAAAAGCGCTGTGTAAACTGGAGCCTTGTTGCCGAGCAGAAAGCTGCTCCAGGCTGCCATGTATGTTTAACCAGCTCTGTTTAGAGGCAGGGCAGAGAGAGGTAAAGCATTTATAGCACTCATAACCTTGGTCATGTGGATCCTGAGAGACTGCTCAGATTCAGTTTGCAGCATCCACAAAAACACCACTCTCTCCTGACATTTGAAAGCAGAAGGCATTTTAAAAAAATGGGCTAAATTTGAGCAACAAAAGGCTTTTGGTGCAATCACTGAAAGCTCCTTTTGTCAATATGTTCTTAATATTCCCTCACAAGTAAGTACAGCACAGCATGTTCACTCACACAGATTGTTGTGTTTTCTCTTCGGTAATCTGTTTTCGTTTGATTTTTCAGCCGTTCGTCCAGTAAATCTGGACACCAGGTCACGCAAAAAATGACAAGCTGCTTTTCTGCAGCCCGTCGCTGCTTCCCGAGAAGTCTTTAATCTTTCTGATGCAGCCATCGCGTACGAGGAAAAATGTTCATTCATATGTAAATTAAAGCTCGGTCTCCCTTTCCTACCCCGTCTGAACAACCGACTCCAGGCTCGATCAGCTTTTGTCTTGGAGTGGATTAGCTTTCATTTGGGGGCTAAATTAATGGAAGGGTTTCCTTAATCTTTTCTATGAATATGCTGATCCTCCTATCTTTAGTCTCAGACCAAGGGCTTGAGAGAGAGAGAGCGGTGTCTGAAGAAAAGAGCATTACGCCTCAAAACTGAGCAGTCCCCGAGCATAACATGCCAAGTTTGGGTTTTCCATGGGGCTTTGAGCAAGCTTAAGGGCCTGATATGGTAAAACAAGCATGACTGGTGGTGCCTTACAGCTCTCTGGGATCCAGCCCATTATGAGCCAAACAGCTGTCGGAGGAAGCTCAGAGGGGCGAGGGCGCAGGAGCAACACCCAAGGGACTTCCTCTATCTGTGATAGCCTAGAAATGCTCTGTTTCCCACCTTGTTCCTTATTGTCTGGTTGTGGATCTCTCCGTATGGAAGGACTGTTGCAGCAGCGCTTATATCAGAACCACTCATTCATACAAAGCATGAATGAATCCATCCTGTCAGGAATGTGTGCATGCGAGTGTGTTGTTCTGCTCTATTTTAGTTGCATGTTTGTTGACACAATGAAATGCGTTGCTGAACACATTTCCTGTTTTGCTGTTAAGGACAGATTATGACCTGTTACGTCACCTGTTCTGTCCCCAGACCAGCGCGTGGCGTCTTTCTGCACCATGACGGATATGCAGCGGGCGGAGGCTCTGCAGATCTCCAGAGAGCTGACCAGACGGGTGGCGGAGGCGGAGGGAGCAGCACTGGAAGCAGAGTAGGCTTTACCCACAAACACACAAGCACCAACGCTCCGGTCGCAAGTGAATAATGGACTGTTCGCTAAAACCCGCCCCCGAACAGTGATTGTCCAGTCAGAGCTTAGCAACCATAACTAGGAACGGCAGGCCTGTCGTGCTTCTCCACATGATGAAGTGGTGTGCATGTACCTCTAATAACAGCAATACTCAGTATCTCAAGATATTGGAGGGTGGTGTCTTTTTCATAAACTTTACAGAACCAAAAAAAAGAGTGAAAGTGTGCGGACTGGATTAACCACTGCTCTAATGTAAGCTGCATGCCCGGCTACCTTACTGACTACAACAGTAAGAGAGTGTTATTTGCAAAGGCAAGGGGCATGTCATCACAAGTAATGTTCACCCAGATCTGCATTAGATAGTTACGTTTGCCAAACTCATTGCTTATTCCTCTTCCTCAAATCCTTTTCTCTGGTGACAGTGAAACAACCTGTTTGAAAACACATGAAAGCATAAGTCTAACTGCAGTGTTGCTCGTCCAAATACGTTCTGAATAGTAAACATCTAAACCATTCAAGGATGATGTTAGAACAAGTAACATTTTAATTACACTTTTTATTTGATTATACTGTACAACAATACTATGGCTAAATAGCTCTTCATTGAAATACATGAACAATGCTGTTCTTTAGCCTCAGTCGGTTAGAATAATATCAAGTATGTTTCTATCGTGTGCTTACTTAAGACGTTTTTACAGGTTTGTCATTTAAAAACTGACAAACCTGTAAAACTGTCAAAGTCAACGTGATAATAACACGTTAACGCAAATTTGTTTTGACGGCACTGATTTCTTTAATGCATTAAAGCAACTTGCGATTTTTAATTAACCTATTACAAATCCGACGGGCCGCCGTCGACCGCTATTCGATCTTTCGGAGGTTGTAGCGGGGTATCATATGAAACCAAAAAACCCAAGGAATCCATTGGTACCAACCATGTCATACTAACTTGTCAGGAAGGAGGTTAAATAACGATTGACACCCCTATTAAAAACAAATCAACAAACATTAAAAAACAGCTGGCAACAGAGTTTTCAGCAGACAGAGGTGTTTTAGCGTTAGACATGGGAAGACAGAAAGCTTGAGGTCATGTTTAGAAGGCGACCCGCAATTTACGAAACTCTTGCGAGATGGTTAAGGTTAAGTATTGACCTCGAATGGTTAAGTTTAGGCATTGACCTTGTAGTTAAGGTTAGGATAGGTCGTCGGGCAGCGAGTCTCGTGAGAGTTTTTGCAAGTTCTCCCAATTTGTGGGTTACCTTCTCGACACAACCAAAGCTTGACAGGCGTAGCAACAGAAACTAAAGTGTGCGGGGTTTAGCCTACGGACCATTATCAGCTTCTGTATCGCTGTAGAAGCGGTCATTGTGTTATATTTATGTGATAAATGAGTCATTCTTGAGTCTTAACAACATCCTCTCTCGCGTTCCCCAACAGCGGCCCTCCCTCCACACTAACTGGCAAAGTCAACCAGTTGGAGGTGATCCTCAGGCAGCTGCAGCACGACCTCAGAAAGGTGAGTCACATATTTCAAAATAATTTCTTGATTCTGTTGTCGTCACCTTTTCTTGCTCTCTTTTTCCACGTCAGCAAACAGTGTATGTCTGTGTCACACCGATCAGGAGAATAGACACTGAGTAATGGGTGCCCTGCGGTCTGTGTAATACAAACTCGTCCACTTAATTCAATATCCTGCTTCCTTCCCGCATTGTGTCCCAGCCCAACGTTTCCCCACCTCAACTAATGTGCTTAAAATGGAGAGAGGAAGTGCACTTTTTATCGGAGCAGAGAAAAGGCTCCTTTGCCATGTTAATGCCTCCCATTAACACGGCGCTGACGACAGACGGATGTTCTTGTAATAGCGGGGCTTTTATCAACCTCCTTTTGTATGCATTTATTTTTGCCTCATGTCCCGGTGTTTGATTGTGTGTTCAGGAGAAAGAGGATAAGGCGATGTTGCAGGAGGAGGTGCAACACCTGAGACAGGACAACATGCGACTGCAGGAGGAGAGCCAGACGGCGGCGGCTCAGCTCAGGAAGTTCACAGAGTGGTTCTTTCACACCATTGACAAGAAACCCTGAGAGTGACCTGCAGAAAGAGAGAGGGAGATGGCCTTCACTCCTCCTGGGAAACTCCTACTTAAGACTCCCACAAACTCTAAAACAAACCATTACCGGCCCCAGAGTAATCTTTAAAAAGCCCCTGCTTAGGAGACTGTAGTGCAGCCCTGCGTGGAGAGACTTGAAACCCTGATCTGGACCTTAGTTTTGGGCTCCTCCTCCTGTCTGAAGTGCGGGGCTGTTTCTGACGTTAGCGGATTCTTTATCCTGGCAAAAGAGACTCTTGGGAAAGCTCCTCATCTCCAGCGCTGGAGAGGAATTGAGAAAGGCAACCCGCCCGAGTCCCCGGGATCATCTTACAGTAGTGGAATGTAAAGCTCATTTGCTGTAGTCAACATATAATCTACCTACGTCTGTCACGTCAGTCCACTGTACTGTATACTCAGCTGTACTGTATCGTACTGCGCACACTGTCACACAGCTGTTTCTGTGCCGGCCTTCACGGACGCAGGAGAGTAGAGAGGGCGAGGCGAGGAGGGGAGGAATGTACTGGACATAATGAAGTGGTACTTACTGTCTGCTTGCACCAAGAGGAATCCACATGTGGCGGTCTTGAAACACACAGCGGGGAGGGAAAAATGAATGTAGCTCAACTGAGACCCTCATTTTCTGGAATGGTTCCCAAAGTCCCAAAAGTTTCTATGTTTTTGGGCCATTTTTTTCTTTCATTGAATTCCACTTTTTCTTTCCCTCAGTGTTGTAATGTAGGGTCACATGGCAGTAATTTTGATGTTTTTAAAGGTGCTTTCCCTACACACATGTTCGTCAGTAGTTTCCATTCACTGTCACAATGTCCTAGCAATAATGAAGTGGTAGTTACAAAACTGTGTTTTAAAATAAAAAAAAGAAAAAAGAAGTTAGCACAAACGTGAAGAGTTCCTGTCGAGAAGCAGTTGTACTTGACATGTATTTATAAAACAGGAAGAGACTGTGCCTAAAACTCTCGGTTGTAAATGGATTGTTTCTCTTTGCTTTTAATTCTCTTTTATAAACACATGCCTTGTCTGTGGCTCACTGATATAAATGTATGAATGCGTGTGTGTGTATGTGAGAGAGTGTGTAGTTTATCACAGCAAAATGTGTTCTTATGCAGTGGTTTCTAGAGCATTAGAGCAAGCGCCAGTGAACCACACTTACAATGCCAAATGTGTTTATTTCTGTACATATCTGCCACAGAAGTGTCTTGTATTTAACACTATTATTTAAGCTTATTTAACCTAAAGTTGTTTATTTTATTAAGGTTTTTTTTTTTCTGCACTAAGGAGAGATCAAGCTCTGTGTATGTTGTAAAGTGTGTAGCTTGCCAGGGCAAAAAAAACCTATATATTTAAATATATAAATGATGATTTTGGAGATTCCAACATTTGGATGCTGCTAGATTACAGTTTGCTGGTTTGTATGCTTTTAAAAATGTCTCTCTCCATAAACTGTCTCATCCCTGGTGGGACACTGGTTGCTTTTTTTTGGGTTTTGTTCTATTTTTGGTTTTGTTTTTTTAATAAATGTAGTTGTAAAAATAAGTGATTTTCTTTGTATTTTTTTATATGTTTCTATTTCTAGCATTCTGAACCAAAAGTAGTGATTTTAAATTTTACCAAAAGATGATTGGCTCACGTCTAGTAAATTAAAACCCAGTGGTGCTAAAGGATAGATTCATGTTTTTTGTGGTTTTGTGGTAAATGAGAGGATCGATACCACTCACATCTGTTAAAGGTGCTCTATATAATATCCAGAGCATTAATATAGCAGCAAGCAACTATTAGCTATGTAAAGATATAGAGGAGTAATGTCTACCTGAGCAGAGAATGAAGTCGCTCTTCCTCTCTGCGTGTTGTAATCCGAGCTTTTCCTTGCTTTGTTGACATCGCCGGGCCGGCCGCATGTGCCTTTTAGTACATGTTCATGTTCAACACTGTTAGCTCTGTCAGCACTTTCGCCGTTGTTTTCACTGTTAACTTTGTTAGCACCGTTAGCTACGAGCCGCCAGGTCAGCTGTCGCCATGTTGAGAGCCGTGCAGAGGCAATAGAAATGCTCCCAATCTTGCATTTAGCACCTATAAATATGAAACTAGAGCCAGGAGATGGTTAGCTTAGCTTCGCATAAAGACTGGAAGCATGGGGAAACCGCTAGACTGGCTCTGTTCAAAGAAATAGTTCCAGCAAATGACCCCCGTAAAACCACAACTTGACGTTTTTACACTATTTTATTTTATACAAATTAAACAAACGAGTGAGTTTTAAAGATGCTGTTACCTTTGCACAGAGCTAGAGGAACTGACAATTGTTTGCTTAAGCTTTATACTTTTCATGCAGACATGAGGATGGTATCAAACGTCTCATTTAACTCTCGGTAAGAAAGCAAATAAGCACATTTCTCATGTCAAACTATTCATTTAACACAACACTTGCATGCCTATATGTACATTGATAGAGTTGCCGCTATAACTTTATCTATGAAGCTATGAAATGATCCTTTCCCAACACATTTGTAATGTAAGAGATCCACAGTCTTCATACAAAAATGCATTCCTTTAATTAGTCAAATGAAGTGGGAATCTTCCAGAGTTACTATCCCTACGCCAAAGCTTAGTAAGAACCGCGGTCTAGGGAGACTCAAAGAGGAAGTTTTGCACTAAAAAAGACTTGTGAAGTTTGGAAGATAGCCGCTTGATATGTGACTCTGTCCTTACACGGTCTGGTGTGCACATTTCAACTCATTCCTTCATCTACCTTTCAAGTGAAAACTCTATGATAAAAGTTGCAGATATTTTGACAGAAAGTCCTCAAGCTTTGGACTCCCATCAAAAGCATTATAAATGTAATACACATGTAAGGGACCTTAGATGTATTGGAAAGACTCACCAAAGGAATATAAGTAAAAGTTTGTGCACCTATTGGTAGGAATGATATGGAAAACAAGATGGCCTGAGAGCTGCATGTGTGTCCTCATCAGACATCTGATGCTTGCTCTTCAGGTTTAGACAAAACACAAAGAGCTCATTTTGGACCGTTCATTTGTCGATCATCCAGCAGGAGAAGATTACAACCTTTTTCATCCTCTGTTTTGTAAACAGCAGGTGTGCTAAGACTTTCGAAATGGAAACATGAAGCCATAATGTGTTTGTGACTTGATTCCCTGTGAGTTGGTGGTGTGTTTTAAATAAATGACAGATGTTGCTCTCACCGCAGGGACGGCAAAAGGACTCGCTGAATAATTAATCATAAGCCTTTTTGGGTGCGGAGAGAAAAAACAATTAAATTTGTTTGCTACTTCCTGCATAAACCTTCAGCCCAGCTGCTGGAGTGTGGTCCAATCTATCACGTCCTCCAGGGGCTGCTGGGTATGCAGGTGCATTGAACTGTGGGTAAAGCTGGTTTGTCTTTTTTGTGTCTTACATTTGGATCACCTTTGAGGGAGTTGGAGTCAGTTGCAGTCAGCTTGTTTGACTGCAACTTTTTTTATTTTTGCACCCCCTCTGAGTGTCTAAGGATTCAATGAAGGCTTCATCCAAGTCTGACCACTTAATGAATGACCCAGTTCAGTCCGCTCCACACCAGAGCTGCCTATAAAAATGCCTTGACGGCCATTTGTGTGAGTGGATGAGCTCTGGGTTTGGCGAGGAGCAGCGTGCAGTGAGATGAGGTAGTTAATCTACATGTGTGTGCGCGCTGCCAGGACAGCAGATGGGAGCTCACACTGGCACAAGGCGAAAGTGTTGCCTGTTTCAGATGGAGGAGGATTCCAGGGCGTTGTTGTGGAGGGTGCGATCAGGAGCTCGACCAGTGACTAAAGAGAGGTACCAAATGACTTTGGCATCAGGGGAAATCTGGAGAAAGATCCGAGGCCGGTTCAGCAGCAGTGAAAATGAAAGACAAGCTGCAGCAGAAAGATGCATGGGACCAATTAAATACTACAATGACATACTGGGATTTTATCAGCCTTGCGAAATATGCTGAGAAGCAGAAACCCAATCCAATAGGTGGAAAAATCTACTCTAACCAGATGGGAGAGCTTACAGTCAAACCATATTGATTTCTAATACTTGACTGTGTCAGCAGTTAAAGGAATGAACGTTAGTGTACCAGGAGCGACGGTCATCCATCTACACAGATTTGGTGCTCATCACACATAATAGCATGTGACTGGGACACAGTTGTCCTGCTTCCACAGTCCCACAGCAGATGCTCCCCTGCTGTGAGTGCCACCCAAGTCAGGATCACGTTACCCAGAATAGGGTTGAGTGTGCCCAAAGCACAGCTGGCACGGCACGGCGCGGAGGGAGTGGGGGGGGGGACACTATCGACTGTGTGTGTGGGTCAGCCTGTAGTTACTGCTTGCAAATATCAAATATCAGTATCAGCTTTCCTGAAAACAATGGATTAGATTTTGTGTTTGGATTAGTCTCTACTAGGATTGCAGGGAATTATTCATAGATATCAGAAATTCTATACATGCATTATTCAGAGTGGCTGTTCAGTAATCCTTGGTTCAATATCTTGATACCACATTTTTACCAGAAAGTTGGACGTATGAATTATGAGCTATTGAGCGTTGAGGACGATGAAAAGAGGACAATTCAACAGGCTCGCCTTTGGTCTTTTCAGATAGTTGCAATTGTGTTGTGTGCCTGCGAGGCGTAACAGCAGGATTAGCTCTCTCTCACCTGGTCTGCTTATTATTATCTGTGCAGCTCATCTCTCCTCTGCAGGCGCTTTTGAAATTCCCTCTCGCTCACTGAAGAGCTGAATCTCACACACACACACACATACAACACACTAGAAAGAAAAAGAAGAAAAGGGAAGATCCTCCAAACCAGCAGAGAGTCATCTCTCTCCCCCATCTGCCTCCCGGGTCCCCACGGGCCGTCACTATCTGTCAGTCAAGTCACAGGTGACCACCCTCTTAGCTCAACCTAGTCAGTGAAGGGCGACATTTTATAAGCCACTTGCCTGCCTGGCCTCGATAGGAATCAGAAAGGGTAAGAAAGAAAAAAAAAATTCAGAAAGGTCATTGCTGGCAGGAAAACTTGAAATCTCACACATCCATCCAGCGGAGAAAAAAAACCTCAGCCAACATCTTGTGTTGTAGGTGTGTGGGAATAAAAAAGACGGCTCATGTCTTGTGTGTTGTTTTACTGCCAAATTAGATAAAGAAGACAGGAACAAACAGATAAGACAGGGCTGCTGAATTATCTTCATTTGCCAAGATGTCCTTGTCTGTTGTCCTTTTCAGCCTCCGAGCAACAGCCAGTTCTGCTATCGATTCTCAATCGGCTGCTTCCAGTGCAAACAGGCATTCAAGACAGTTATGTGAGTGGGTGGTGGTTAGGAGGCGTTCACGCCCAGATCTCTACGCCGACTTCTCCCTTTTCTTTATTGAAGGTATTGATTATGTAAAGCTGCATTGGTCTGGCCTGGCCTGTGTGGCTGAGTGGAGGGGTTGTTTCATAGGGTCATGGGAATATTGATGTCTGGAGGGTGAATGGTAAGTGTAAAAGTGGGGGCGTATAGTAGCGAATAGCAAACAACCCCCACCGACCCATCATCAGCAATGAAAGCTTAACTGGAGAGGCAATCGATCCTATGTGTGAGAGAGGAGACACAGAGACACTGGAAGGTCAAACGCAAAATTTGTCTGAGCCAGGAAAGGAATTACCTTCAACCTGGCGTGCTCGCATCAAACTGTAAAACAGAGAGCACGCTGTGTCCATGTGCAAGTAATAAGAGCAGACCTGTCATTATCTTTACGGGCTGCGACCGCGATGCTGGTTTTCACCCTGTGTGTCTGAGGACAGATTTTTGTGACAGCGATAGCGTCGCAACCGTGAAAGGTGCACGCACGAACCTCACAGATGTGTAGTTGAGATCAAAATGAAGGTCAAGTTCAAAAATGGCCGTGGTCCGAGCAAGGAGGGCGTTTCTGTGGAGAGATTGTTGTGACTGCGATAGCATCCTAAACCTGCAGAGTGCCGTCACAAAACTTTCCAGATGTGTTGAGATCAAAATGGAAGATGAGTTCGAAGATGGGTGTGGTTCGATCAAGTGGGGAAGGGGCCATAGCCTCCCCAACACTTCAAGCCCCTGCCCTGACTGAGATAGTATGATTCCTACTATAGCGAAGGCCTGACCTGCCCTACTCTCAACACATCTGGAAAGTTTTTCTCTATAGAAAAACATGTACAAGCTTTTGAAATGTGACTACAAATTTGGGTCAGGAGCACAAGACTATTGGTTTATGTAGTTCAGTCTTCCTGGCTTTCCCATACCTCGATGCACACACAGTTTTTTCCATCTTATTCTCATGGTTGTTATATATCCGAAAGAGCAGATGTCTCCATTTTGAACTGTGAAGCAGATGTGAAAATGTAATAAAATGGCATATCAGGAGGTCACTTCCTTACAGTAAATCCGTAATCTCCCTTTTCCATACAAGACTTAAGAGTGTAGAGATAGCATGCTGTGTCTATATGAGGCTGATAACAGGCTGATAGTTAGCAGGTGTACACCAATTTATTAGGTACACCCAGCTAAAACTAATGTAATCTAATGCAAAAGGTACTATCTTTATATAGGTCATAGAGATGTGTTGAACTGTAAAATAATTTAGGAGGCTGTAGTTTGTAATATGTATTTTGTAATACTTGGTGTACCCTTGTTGATTTAAGTAGGATAGACATAATATTGAAGACACCTCTCAGTGTAATACATTCAACAGCACCAGAAACAGCCTTCAAAATTATCATAAAAATGAATCAGCACCTCTAAGACTGTTTATTAAATCAATAATTAAATCTGAATAGTATAACCTTCACAAAGGGAGGATGTACTGCACAGCTGTTGGCTTTGGTTAGGTGCGTCACAGTCTGGCACCGTGTCCAGACGCCTTCAGACTTTTTGTAGACTGGACTGAGTCGTTTTCTGTGTTTTGGGTTTTCTGTGCTGTTTTTTTCCCTGTTCTAGCTTTCCCTCCTTTACCCGTCTACACACCTGCTCTGAATCAGCCTTGTTAGTTCTTCACAACCAATCAGCTGCTTCCTCTTCCCAGTGCTCTCTAATCACCTCATTCCCATCACCTGAGCTTCTCCGCCGTCTCTCCACCTGCTCTTCATCCTCTCATCAGGTTAGTTTGTATTTAAATCCTGTGTTTCACTTCAGTCTTTGTTGATTTTGTTATGAGATGTTCAGTTTTGCCTTGCCTGTACCAAACCTTGAATTAAAATGATACCTGTTGCCTGTAGTCTCCTGCGTTTGGGTTCCCCTGCTCCACTCCCAATGACAAGGGTTACCTAATAAACTGGCAACTAAGTATAATGTTTACCATGTTCACCATCTTACTGTAGCATGTTAGCATTTTAGTATTTGCTGATTAGCACTCAGTACAAAGTTCAGTTGAGGCTGAGGCAAATACTATATATTTTGGAGCGTTATTTAGCCTCCTTCCTTGACAAGCTAACAGGACATGACATGTTTGGTACCAATGGATTCCTTAGGTTTTCTAGTTTCAGAGTTTCTAACTCTAAACCTGAGCCTGCTACAGCTTCTGAAAGACAGTAAAGGATCGCTGGCAATCCCGCAGGCCTTTTAATTTGAAAGAAAAAATTGCTATCATCTGGCGGGCCAAATTGTACTTGATAGCGGGCCAACTATGGCCCGCAAGCCTCACTTTGGGCAGCCCTGATCTAGACGTCAAGATACTGGATAATGGAGAACCCTGACCGGCTGGTGGCACTAGAGGAAAAGTCAGCGGGTCACCAAAGTAATTAGATTCCATTCTCCAAAGACCATCAATGCCTGGACAAGATTTCATGATAATCCAATAATTGTTGAAATATTTTTGATTGACCAACCAAAATTGCCATCCTCAGAGCCACGGTGCTAGCATATATTCATATAACTTTAGTACCAGATAATCAGCAGTGTTTCGTATCTGAAATCTTCTTGCATCATTTATATCTCTCCTCATCTTACACCTGAGGGATTTCTGTCTCACATTCTCTCTCACAGAGATGTGAATCAGGGATGAGTGTCTCCAGATGGTGACATTTATGTCTTTCCTCAGCATATCAACAAAAGTAATAAACGCTAATCTATGAACCTAATAAAACATAAAAACCAGAAGATTTTGATTTGTGATTTTAATTAGCCCGCTTGATGGCAGGACTTTATGTTCACCAGGAGCAATGGAGCAAACGCTGAATATTGGTATTTTGCTGAATAGTTCATTAACCGGTTCAATAAGTACAAATTAATGTTCACTTCTTCCTGAGCCAGTGACAGCTCCGTGTTTATGACGTGGGAGCAAAGCTCCACTATTACACCCTATTGTGATGACGGATCAGTTCGGCTTAGATTACTCAACTGAATATTGCCATTAAAATAACATGTGGTCATAGAGTTTTTCATATGGCTCCCATTTTCTTAAACAAAGTGTGTAATCACAATGTTTATAACTTTAATATCTGCATTACATCAACCTGTTCAGCTGCTAATATCTGCATTACATCAACCTGTTCAACTGCAGAACACTTATTTGTACATTTAGCACCTTAATACTGAAATAATGAGACAATATTTGATTTATTGTAAAGCCTATAGCCTACACAATGAGCTAAAGACAAGAGCTCAATACACACATCTGAGGACATCATGTTAAGGTTGACCTCTGACTCCAGCCATTATTTTGGATCGACTGCTTACACAATCAATAATGTACAACACAATGAGGTAAAATGCATTTGCATAAAACAGCCATCTCAAGATGAACGACCTTTAATCACATGAAAATAAACTCACACCGCTCCAATCCTCAGACGTGCTGTTCCGTGTTATTTACTTACTTACTTATTTGTCTCTGTTCCCCGGAGCGACATAACACTTTGACAAGTGCTCACCACGCAGCCTGTGTAATTTATGTGTGCAATAACAAAAGTGCAAAGCTCCGGTGGTCTATACGTCAAAGACGAGCTAGTCAGCTTTCAGTCTGCCAGCTTCCAGAGGTACAAGAGAGTCTCGCCTCCCGTCAATGTTACTATGCCTCCATTTAACATGCCGCCCACCTCCTCCATCCAGCTTCTCTGTGCTGTACAGTAGTACCCTTTTCTCTTTTTAATACGTTTTTCTTCCTCACTGCAGATCAATTTGCTTCATAGAATGTGTCAAACCTTGCAGGTCATTTTGATAATGATTCTGCATTTTTTTGCCTTTTTTTAAAACTAAAATCTAAATATTTCATTCATCGTGCTATCAGAGCAAAAAATATGCAAATGATTACTCAGCTTTATGGCAATTTTAATTCGTCAAATACTTTGGTTTCTGACCAAAACTGATGACATTCCCATCAGCCTCAACTGTACTTTGTGTTTAGTGCTAATTAGCAAAAGTTACCAAGCTAACATGCTAAACTAAGATGGTGAACATGGTAAACACAGTGGGCAACCTCCAGGTTGCAAAAAGAAGTCTGACTGTATAGAAGTCGATGAGAAAATGAACCTACTTCTCACTTGATTTATTACCTCAGTAAACATTGTAAACATGAGTTTATGGTCTCAATCGCTAGTTTCAAGTCTTCTTCAATACAGCATGATGTTCATTTAGTAAATTATGGTCCCATTTAGAGTCAAATAGACCATAAAGCAGGGTATGTTTTAGGACGCGACTACCTTGTGATTGACAGGTCGCTACCACGGCGTTGTACGGTCTGGGAGTTGTTCATGTTTTCGTCTCACATTCTTTCACAGTGTTTTCAGTTCATGAAAGTAAATTGTAACATTTTGGTCGTATAAAAATGTCTTATTCAGTGTGTGGTTGTACTTAGCTCCACCCTCTCGTGTCACTTCTGGTTGCAAAAAACCAAGATGGCGACGGCCAAAATGCCGAACTCGAGGCTTCAAAACGGCAGTCCACAAACCAATGGGTGATGTTACTGTGACTACGTCCACTTCTTATATATAGTCTATGCGTAAACGGATAGGCTACCAGCATGTTATCATTGTTGTTGTGATGATGTTAGCATGCTGGCGTTAGCATTTAGCTTGTGGCTGCAGACTCTTGTTTCAATACAAGTTTCTACATCACTGTAGGTCATATTATTACATGAATGTGTCAAACTTTGGAGAACATTTGGAGAATGTTTCTGTTTTATTTGTATGTCCTATTAGTCATAATATAGAAAATAACTTTCCAGCTGGATTGGCTTGTGACCAATGTGTTGGCCCTTTCATTTTGACAAGGTACAGAAAGAAACTTGTAAAATGTCAAATCACAAAACAGAGCATTTGATATTTCGGTGGTTGTAGGACAAAAACCTTTTATACAAAGATGTGACGCCTCTGAGATAACATGACGCATGGTTCAGAGGAGAATGAACGGCACAGAGAGGGTTTGAGGATGGAGACAGAGGATTTTTTGTTCTTCTCTTTCTCCTAATGCTCAGCTTATCGACAAAGCCAGGTACCAATCTGCCGCCCTTCCACTGCACTACATTCCTCAGTGAAAAGCCATCCAGCCTGGATATTCTGCAGCTGAATGTTTCGCGGTCTTCAGCCAAGAACACTCTGATTTTAGTGGCACCTGCTTTACCCCAGCTCGCGGTTCCTGTAATTGTGCCCTTTCTCCTGCAGTCTCTAATCATCAACCTCTATCTGCACACCATGTGACAATGCAAATGGGCCGGAGAGAGGAGACATTAAGTGCAAGCCTTGTGGCAGCCTGTGTATGTCTGCGAGCAGCTGGAGGAGCTCTAACCACAACATCTGCGAGGAGCGAGGTCAGGTTTCTATCACACCACCCACAATGTATGTTGTTAGAGTCATGGAGGGCCAAAGGCTGAAATATGACAGGCCGGTGGGGCAGTGAGCCAAAATGATATAGTTTATGTCCATCCTAATCTAGACCAAACTGTTGCTGCATATGTTTCCTAAGATTTGCATGTTTGATATGTTTTGCTGAATGTTTGAGATGATTCGCCTGGGCTGACAGCCAGAAACGTCAGTGTTTGTGTGTGTGTGTGTGTGTGTGTGTGTGTGTGTGCGTGCGCGCAACTCATCACACTGTTTGTCATCAACCATCCTCCTGTCAGACTCCTCTGGTGTATCGTACAGCTACAGCAAACACAGGCAATGAACAAACAGCCCAGACATGCACCTTACCAGTACTTAATACGGGTTTTACCCTGTTCAGAGACTTTTTCTGATGTAGTGGCTATAATTATTGTTATTTTATGCCAGTTTCTATATATATGTATATAGTTAGTGTGTACTATGGCTCCATAACGATGGCTCTGGTTAAGCCGGGAACACTCTGTCACCTCAATTTATTCCAAGATTTCTGTAAACATTTTCACTTTGGGAGCATTGGCAGTCATGTTTTCCATATCCACTCTTTTAATATTGGGAAACAACTTTAAAAGGACTTGGATATATAATTTAATTAAAAATTGCTTGCTTATTATTATAAAGTAAATGTCAGCTGTTCAATAATATATCTTATTTCACCTCCTTCTTTGTCCTTTGCATCTGAAATGTGAGGATCATGTTCTTTCCCTTCATCTTTGCAGCTGGTGATGTTCATTACTTTTTATTTCTGGGTCCAATTAGTTTTGTGGTGTATTCCTCAAGAAGAACTGGAGTTTGATAGAGGAAAACATTCCAGCGATGTAAAACATCAGCCTTAATAGACCAGAGTGCACTGCAGTGAAATACTTGTGTGTTTGTAGTTAAAACCACGACTCACTCAGCTGTCCACCAAACTACTCCAGTGTTGCTACTGATAACACTATCTGTTGTTATTGCTCTTTTCACCCACACATGGACACTAATCCACCGATGAGTGAAGAAACAGTCAACGTTTTGAGGTGTTGTTGAAAGGCACTCTGGAAAATGGAGGAATCTACTGAGGTCAAAGTGGGTTCATCAACAAAATGCACCATGATTTGAACATGACAGGTTGATGATACGGTATACAACAGTGAAAGATAAGGTTATTCATGCTCACGTTTAAGTTCAAGTCAATAACATGAACACCCGAACAATGGGCAACACAATACAGAAGATCTACCTTCAAACACTACTACAGCTTAGGTTTAACTGCTCAGTTTGTGATCGTCAGAGAGGTGTGCGTTCACTAGTCATCTTTAAAGCTGTAGTTTGTAGTTGTAGACAACCCGATCTCACAGGAAGGCGTATAAATAGCATGACATTACACAGACGTTCCGCAAGTCACGAGGACGCATTTTAGGCTTTTGTACCCCACACAACAAAACTACGGTAACGTCGGCAGTTAGTTTTAGGCAACAAAAACACTTAGTTAGGTTTAAGAAAACGCAATCATAGTTGGGCTTAAAATAAGTACTTTAACTAGGTAAAATACGAATGGAAACAATGTAACATAAGTACAGAAAAAAACGTCACTAACGTCACTTACAAAACAAAACACCAGTCTCGAACACCGGTCTCCTGGTTGAAAGTTGTGTTTGTTGGACCCATCCAACTCCCCTCAGGCCCACCATAAGCGGTCTTTCTCGCTTTTTATTCTCCATACATCACTAGCGTAGCATATTTATGTGGATGCCTTTACATTACAGTCAATGCAGGCTACATGGTGTACAAATGACACGCAAAAAGCAAGAAAGGCGTTCTGCCTTGCGATTATCGTGTCATTCATACGCCTTTTCGTTGAAATGGGCTGCCGTAGATGTTGTACTGGTTACATTATATTGTTAAGTGTTCCGATGTTTTCCTCACCCGTTACATATTTAAACTGAAACGCTTAGACATTTTTCCTCTTTAAGTGAGCAAGCACACGACTTAAAGCGAGAACAAAACAAAAGGCGACATATCTTCCCATCACACTCTAGTATCACTTTGCTTGCCAGGCACTCAGGCACTCTGAGGCATGGAAGCATTATAAAGGGATGAAGCCAGACTTAAAGTCTGGCTGTTGATGGGAACAAACATCCGCCCTGCTCCTCCTACGCTTCACACCAAATACACAACACACAGGATCTAATGAACCACCATCTGGCGCTACAGCAGACCTGGGAGTCTGCCCTGCACGGGCAACTCACAGAAACAAGTTCCCAAGTGGCTTCACCACCAAAACACAAATTCAAAACGCCAATGTGGGTCAGGCTAAACGTTGGCACCCAGGACAGGTTGAAAGAGATACATTCAATATTGTTATACTGTATGAATTGGTTATTTGTCAGGGAGCTACAACATCAGCCATGTTTGTTAGCTGCAAAACAGGAGTGTTTCTAATCAAGAGCTTGTGTTTGTCCATGTGTCAGCTTTGTGTTAACATATTTATGGTGCTACTAAAAGCTCATTTATTCAATTCGGCTGTGTAAAAAAAGGCAGGTAATGGTAATGTGTGCTTGTGCTGTAATAAAAGAACTGAAATGAATTTCTCTGTGTGCATAAAAGCAACGCGATGAGAGATCACGATATGGGCGGCTGAAGGTTTGCACACACAATAGGTCTAATTCAGCACACAAAGGCAGCACATTGTGTGGAGGAGATGTGAGCGATAGCAGAAATGAATAGCAATTGAAAGGTGTGAATGGCATCTCTCATTGAAAGCAAACACGCAGAGAGGCAAATAATCTTCTGATCCAGACTGTTCTTGCTTGTTTTAGTTGGACTTTCACACTGCGTCCATGTGAGAGAGAGAGAGAGCTGTCAGCTGCAGAATTACGGCAGTGGGAGTTTTTTTTGTCACGGCAGAGAGAAAAGGTCTCTTTTTGTCTACCTACTCTGCTGCCAGGGCGCAAACGAACTCTCTCCTCCGATATGGGGTTTGTTGTCACCCTCCAGGCTCAGCCGATGCTGGGTTTCCACGGCGACGGAGGCGTGAAATGTAGCCGGTAGCCAGGCTGTACAGTATGAGTGGCCGTTCTGTCTCATTTCTTTGTCTTCTGTCCATTCAGGGAGGCATGTCTGGCTAGCAGCACCATACAAATCAATACTGCCTGGCACACACACACATACATAGTGTAAATTCCTACGAGCTGCAGCGCAGCCTCCAGAGCTCCTCAGGCCTTTTTGAGTTTTTCCAAAGTAGAGATGGAGAGGTGAAGGGGTCAACAGCAGCGAGGATCAAAAAATTTGGTGCAACCATTCAGAATTCAAGCTTGAAGGTTTCTCTATACGACATTCAGAGCATCAATATAGCAGCAAACAACTACTGTCTATGAAACGAAATAGAGGAGTGATGTCTACCTGAGCAGAGAGTGAAATCACTCTCCCTCTATGTGTGTGATCATAATATGAGTTTCTCTGTGCTTTGTTGACAGCGGTTACAGCTAATAACACCGTCCCAACCGACGGCCCAACCACCCTTCAGTTCCCCCTCAGGAAAAGACTGTTAGCTCTGTCAGCACTGTTGCCGTTGTGTGCACCGTTAGCTGCGAGCATAGACTGTATATAAAGATGGATGACATGACAGCTCCCCAAAAGTGAAGCCAAAACATCTTGATTGCCCCCTGGTGGCTGGTTGCAGTATAGGTCATAAATCCTGCCTCCTCCATGTTAGCGGATGGAACATGGGTCAAACAAAAAAATCAAAGTACACCTCAAATAAATTTTTTCCAAAGATAGTTTCTGTCATTTTAGATCATTCTTATCACACTGATGTATGTTCAAGGGATTTTTTCTGATAATTTTGGTTTTAATTAGTTATTTGATGCTATAAAAACGGGGTGAGACGTTATATATAGAGTTCTATTTCATCCTTACTGACCGCCAGAGGCAGTGCTTCAACACTGGATATCTTCGTCTCGCGCATGCGCAGGTCGAGTATTAATATCAACAAAGTCACGTGTGACCTCGGATGACCCTTAGGTATAAGTTCCGGTGTCATCCACGAGATCAGTCCTATTTCATCTTCTCGCTTGCGCAGTTTAACTACTGTGGTAGCATTAGCTAAAAGCTAAATTACCTATTTGAGCTCGTCGCCGGTAGCCTTGTGACCACCGGTCGGAGTTGCGGAGTTTCGCCCTCCAAAGGCTGCGACGAGCCGCCCATCAAACTGTGTTGTCCGCCGTTCGGTCCTCCGACGGAGGAGACGGCGGATGCACCTATCCTGGTCATCACCAGCGTGATAAGGACATCCTCCAATGTGTACATCACCCGGTGAGATCGATTTACATTGTGTTCTATAACAATAACGTCTGTGCACAGTTAGCAGAGCGTTAGCTCATGCTAAACTAGTGAGATACTAACAAGAGCGTGTCCGCTCAGTGTTTACCGTTTGACAACGGGCTGTCAGGGAGGAGGCGTCCAGCTCTCCTCTCTGCTCTGTGTAGCACTATAACGAACATTGCTTACAGCTGAGTATAGTGGTAACATTACTGTATGCATTGTTTACTATAAACTTACTGCCTTCTTAACTAGCTGAGTGCTCTCGCTCAGGCTAACCTTGGCATTGATTACCACAACGTTACTGTCCTCGCATTAGCAGAGTGCTCTCGCTCAGGCTAATCGGGTAGACTCAGACATTGACAGTTACTGTGCTAGTGAAGACAGTGTGCTCGCTCTCCTCTCACTACACAGGCTGTTGTTTCTGCACGTTCTCTCCAGTTAGCAGCGCGTTCTCGCTCAGGCTAAACTAGTGAGATACTAACAAGAGCGTGTCCGCTCAGTGTTTATCGTTTGACAACGTGCTGTCAGGGCGTCCAGCACTATAACGAACAGCTTATAGCTTCTGTGTTTACGGGTAGCAGCGCGCCCTCGCTCAAGCTAACTCGGCGCGACACCAGCAACAGCTAAGTATATTGGTAACATTACTATACGCGTCGTTTACTATAAACCTTACTGCCTTATTAATTAGCAGAGTGCTCTCGCTCAGGCTAATTTCGGCATTGTTTTCACAACGTTGACAGTTACTGTGCTAGTGAAGACAGTGTGCTCGCTCTCCTCTCACTACACAGACGGTTTCCTGCACGTTCTCCCCAGTTAGAGTGCTCTCGCTCAGGCTAACCTTGGCATTGATTACCACAACTTTACTGTCCTCGCATTAGCAGAGTGCTCTCGCTCAGGCTAATCGGGTAGACTCAGACATTGACAGTTACTGTGCTAGTGAAGACAGTGTGCTCGCTCTCCTCTCACTACACAGGCTGTTTTTTCTGCACGTTCTCTCCTGTTAGCAGAGTGCTCTCGCCCAGGCTAACTCGGAGTGACACCAGCAACAGTTAAGTATATTGATAACAGTTACTGTGCTAGTGAAGACAGTGTGCTCGCTCTCCTCTCACTACACAGACTGGTTTTTCTGCACGTTCTCTCCAGTTAGCAGCGCGTTCTCGCTCAGGCTAAACTGTGGCATCGGAGTCCATAACACTACTGTCCTCGCTTTAGCAGGGTGCTCTCGCTCAGGCTAATCGGGTAGAATCAGACATCGACAGTTACTGTGCTAGTGAAGACAGTGGGCTCGCTCTCCTCTCACTACACAGACTGTTTCCTGCACGTTCTCTTCAGTCAGCAGAGTGCTCTCGCTCAGACTGACTTCAGCAGCAACTGACGGGACAGAGTTTCTCCGTGGCTGTCACGATGCCCAACTCTCCAGGCTGCTACACCTGTATGGCTCCTCTTCAAACCTCCTGATGGGTTACGCTGTCCCCTCAGGGCAGCTGGCCCCAGCCCAAACTAACCGTTCCAAACGGCAGGCCACAGAGGCTGCGGGTGCGCCATCCAAGAAGCAGGCTAAGTCTGGCAAGCTGTCTTCTAAAGTGGATCTGCTTACGGCTGAGCTAGCCCAGATGAAGTCGCTCCTCCTGGCCCTCCACTCTAGTGCGGGTACGGAGGACGCAGGTACACCAACTCTGCCCATGGCTGAGTCAGATTCGGAGGAAGATGCTGTCTCGATGGCGGCTTCAGCCACCCTCTTTAATGAATACAACGTGGAGGAGCCCTCCCATTCCTCTGGGCGCGGCTCCCGTTCCTCGGCCCATAGTTCTTCCGATGGGTATACGGCAGCCAGAATCGGCGCCTGCGAGCGCTTTCTTTAGGCGCGCGCCGGCCTCCACCGCCTTTACTGTCCCTCCCTCCAAAGAGTATCTTAGGGAGTTACAGGCATGCTGGAGGGATACTAGGGCTTTCTCCCGTCTCCCGTCTGATGGCCGAACCCTGGCAGCCATGCAGGATGCGGCAAAAATTGGCCTTGACCACATGCCAGCTATTGAGCCTGCCATTGCTTCTCTCATAGTCTCCCCTGACGAGGCTCTGAGACCAGAGGCAAGGTGCCCTCGACCCCAATGTCGGGTCACAGACGACCTCCTCTCTAAAGCTTATGATACAGCGGCTCGCATGGGCCGCAGGGGCAACGCCCTCTCACACCTCATGCTTGCCCTCTCAGCCTCTCTGCAGGAGGCTGCTCCCGACGTTTCCTCCACCAGCCTCAGTGACGCGTCATTGCAGGCGTTTGCACTGATGTCGAGGGAACTTGGACGGCTGATGTCCATGCTGGTTCAGACTCGTCGCCAGGTTGGCTGACGCTGAGCACAGCGGACACTCTTCGTGCTGTCACCAGATGGGAATGGTTCACATCTGTCGACTTGAAGGAGGCTTATTTCCATGTTCCCATGGTACCTCACCAGAGGAGGTTTCTTCGTTTTGTTTTCCAAAACCGTCAATTTCAGTTAAGGGTGCTTCCATTTGGACTCTCCCTGTCCCCACGAGTATTCACTAGGTGCGTTGCGGCGGCCCTCTCGCCCCTGCAGTCACGCGGCATGAAGATCCTGCCGTATCTAGACGATTGGCTGATCTGTGCGCCATCCCCGCTTCAGGCGGCCCGGGACACGGCCCTCCTTCTCTCCCACATGGCCCAGCTGGGTCTCAGGGTGAACTTGGAGAAGACCTCTCTGAACCCCTCCCAGAGCAGAACCTTTATTGGTAGGGCTCTGGATACAGTCACTATGAGGGCGTGTCCGTCACTTCAGCGTGTGGACGACATCCTCCACCACCTTCACATCTTCCAAGGGGGCAGGTCGTTGCCCCACATTCTGTTTCTTCGCCTGCCGGGCAAACTGGCAGCTGCCTCAGCTGTCGTTCCCTTGGGCTTGCTTTCACTGCGCCCTCTGCAGAGATGGCTGAACGGCCTCCACCTGGACGCCAAGCGGCACAGGCACAAGAAGATAAAGGTGTCTCAACAGTGCTTCTCGCTCTATCCCCAGGGAGGGAGAGAGCGTACTTGGAAAAGGGCGTGCCCATGGGCTCCGTCCATCCCGCAGAGAGACCGTCACAACATGCCTGCCTCTCTGGGTGGGGTGCAGTGTGGCAGAACAAGACTGCTCGGAGACAGTGGTCTGCTCTGGACCGCACAGAGCATGTCAATGTGCTGGAGCGACGTGCAGTGCACCTAGCGCTCAAGCACTTCCTGCCATACCTGAGAGGGAAGCATGTGCTCGTCCGGTCGGACAACACATCGACCGTCTTTTATATAAACCACCAAGGGGGCACCAAATCTGCAGGGTTGCTGCAGACATCCCAGGCTCTTCTGACATGGGCAGCCTCTCGCCTGACCAGCCTACGGGCAATGTATTTGCCAGGGGAACGGAACCTTGTCGCAGATTTCCTCTCCCGTCACAAACCCCCGCCGGGGGAGGGGAGCCTTCACCCACAGGTGGTGCACAAAATATGGAGTCTCTTCGGCAGAGCAGAGGTGGATCTCTTTGCCTCAGAGATGTCAACCCACTGCCTCCTCTGGTTCTCCTTGAGGGAGAAGACCAGCCCTCTAGGTCAAGATACTCTGGCTCACACGTGGCCAGAGAGTCTCCTCTATGCCTTCCCACCGTTCCCTCTGATCCTACCAACGCTTCTCAGAGTGTTTCAGCAGGGCCACAGACTTCTCCTGGTGGCCCCCTTCTGGCCAGCAAGGATAGGGTTCTCACTGCTGCACAGACTCTGCTGCGGGACGCCCTGGCGCCTCCCCAGCAGAACAGACCTCTTATCTCAGCTGGGGGGTCAGATCTGGCATCCCGACCCCAGCCGCCTTCAGCTGTGGGTTTGGCCGCTGGAGGGCCCGACCCAATGCTGACTGATTGCATAGAGCCCGTCAGAAAGACTATTCTGAATGCCAGAGCACCATCTACCCGCCTGCAGTACGAGAACAGGTGGAAGTTGTTCTCTGAAGGGTGTACAGTTCAGAAAGAGGACCCAGTACATTGCTCGGTGCCTACAATGCTGAAGTTCTGCAGTCCCTCATGGAAGGTGGCCGGTCTCCATCTACACTGAAGGTGTATGTGGCTGCTATTTCATCGCAGCACGATAGGGTCGATAATAACACTGTGGGGAGCAACAGGCTTGTCTCTCTTCTTAAAAGGGGCTCTGCGGCTGCGTCCCCCGAGCACTCCGAGGGCTCCCGCATGGGACCTGCCCCTGGTGCTGGACGCTCTATGCTTGCCTCCCTTTGAACCCTTAGTACAGGCAGAGCTGAGGTGGCTGTCGGCCAAAACTTCATTCCTCCTTGCCATCACTTCTGCAAAGCGTGTAGGCGAGCTACATGCCTTGTCAGTGAACAATTCACGTCTGAGGTGGAACTCAGATGGCTCAGGTGTCACTTTGTGGCCAAATACAGCGTTCCTCCCTAAGGTGCTGTCACGATCACATCACAATCAGCCTATTCGGCTTGCCCAGTTTCAAACCCCTAAAGGAGAAGGGGAGGTGAGGGCAGGGCTGTTATGCCCAGTGCGGGCCCTTAGAGCCTATGTAGAAGCCACCGCATGCATACGGCGGTCAGAGCAACTCTTTATCTGTTACGGCGGTCCCAAGAAGGGCTGTGCGCTCTCAAAGCAGCGCCTGTCCCAACTGGATCGTGGAAGTGATTTCCCACGCATACAAGGTGAATGACCGTTCTCCTCCATCCACAGTAAGGTGCCACTCTACCAGGAGTGTTTCCACATCATGGGCAACCCTGAGAGGGGTCCCCTTGGAGGACATATGTGCCGCGGCCTCAGGGACGTCACCGAGCACATTCTTCAGAGATTATAGAGTCAATGTGGCCACCCCCCATCCACTGGGCGTGGTCCTTCAGCCGAGTTCCTCTGCTTCATCTTTATGGGGTATGTACTCGAGGATTCCTCGTGACTCTGTTGTTATAAGTCATCCAGTGTTGAAGCACTGCCTCTGGCGGTCAGTAAGGATGAAATAGAACGATAGTTACGAATGTAACTACGGTTCTATGAATCCTGGATGACCGCCAGAGTTCTAGTCACTCAGAATCTCGTGATCCCGCGAGAAGATTCTGTAGGACTGATCTCGTGGATGACACCGGAACTTATACCTAAGGGTCATCCGAGGTCACACGTGACTTTGTTGATATTAATACTCGACCTGCGCATGCGCGAGACGAAGATATCCAGTGTTGAAGCACTGCCTCTGGCGGTCATCCAGGATTCATAGAACCGTAGTTACATTCGTAACTATCGATATTTTGGCTTCACTTCTGTACAGTGGGAGGAAGTGGAGATGCGTCGTCCATCTTTATATACAGTCTGCGAGCCACTGGCTCAGTCATCAACAATGTTGAGAGCCATTGAGAGGCAATAGATATGCTTTCAATTTTGCATTTAGCACCTTTAAAAAGACAGATTTTTAATATACTGTATAGTTCAAATGTAGCCTGTTATTGTTACGGATTTGTAGATTGTTCTGATTTTCACTTCATTGTTGGCTCTGAACACTGAAAGCTTTGTATGCCTGTCTCTATCTGTCTGTGTCTTCATCTTAACATCAGCTAAATATAGAAGACCTGTTTGACAGCAAATCAACTGTGAAACCAAGAGCGCAACAAACAGAAGTCTCTTGTTGTTGACTTTCTGTTGCCTGGGTGTGTGACTGTTTTCCTTTGCAAACCTCAGCAGTGACTCTAATGAACTGCTCATTGTCTTTGTGTACGAGCCTGCTGCTGATTAAATGTGGTCATGGTTACATGAGTTGTCTTGACTTCTTGGTCTTTGCCAGCTGCTTTTCACTGAGTCTGAGTCCTTCCACACAGACCTATTAGCAAATTCTTCCGTGGGCTTAACGTCACTTCTGAGCAGTGGGTGTGGACGTAATCGCTCATATTTGGGCATTTTTCCAAATACTTCGGTAAAATATTACTGTGTAAGCTAGACAGCTTTGCCAGGGTAATCCTGATTTAATTTTGGTTGGCTGATTAACATTATATCTTGCTATCTATTTGCTAAAGGTTTCTCATGGGGGCTTTGTTACATTTTAAGCACGGTGAAGGTAAGAGAATTAGCCTGCATTACTGTGTAACTGATCTGATTTCAACTGGGAAACTCTCTCTCTCCCCCTCAAACCCTTCAGATCAAGGCAAATGGAGGAATCTGAGAGCACTGTGGTCACTGCTTTATTGTACTTATCACTACAGTTCACTGTGATGAGATAAAGCAGATTAAAGTTAGAGGGAAAGTTAAGTTCTTTAGGCTCGTATGATGAAAGACATCAGAGCTTGGAGGTAATTTTATACGAAACTCAAGAGGATGTCATAACCAGTGGATAACTCCGGGGTCTGAGAAGTGAAGCCAATGCAGAAGTGCCTTAAACTTGCATTCTTTCTAATAGCCAGCATGGGGCGACTAAAGACGAAAGTCTATGAGAAAATGAGCCTACTTTTCACTTGATTTGTTACCTCAGTAAACATTGTAAACATGAGTTTATGGTCTCAATCGCTAGTTTCAAGTCTTATTCAATACAGCATGATGTTCATTTAGTAACTTCCTTTAGTTTAGAGTCAAATAGACCATAAAACAGGGTATGCTTTAGGGCGTGGCTACCTTGTGGTTGACAGGTCGCTACCAGGGGAGTTGTCCATGTTTTCCTTTTATAACTTTAACCCTTTCACAGTGTATTTTCAGTTCATGAAAGTTAATTATAACCTTTTTGATCACCCGAAAAAGTCCAAATCGGTTTGACTTAGCTCCACCCTCTTGTGTCACTTCTGGTTGCAAAAAACAACATTGCGACGGCAAAAATGCCGATCTCAAGGCTTCAAAATGGCAGTCCACAAACCAATGACGTCACAGTGACTACGTCCACTTCTTATTTACAGTCTAGGGTCATAACTGCAGCTTAATCTCTTGCTCTAAACTAAATTTTCTATTAGGAATAGTTCTACATTTTGAAAAATATGCTTATTAATTTTCTTGCCGATAGTTAGATGAAAAGATTGATACCTATCTCAGGTCTACACTAAATATGAAGCTACAGTTAGCAGGTAGCTTAGCTTAGTATAAAGAGTGGAAACAACTCGCCTTTCTCTTTCCAAAGGTAGCAAAATTTGCCAACCAGCACCCCTACAACTCACTAATTAACACTTTATATCACATTTATTAGAAAAACTGAAGTGTAAAAACATAACGCTGTGGTTTAAAAGAGAGGCTGGAAGATGGATTTTGTCAATTTGTCAACTATTCTTAGTATTCAGTTAATATAACATTAACTAGTTTATCTTTGTCCGGATGATTATGTAGTTGGCATTTGGCTAGATCTTAATATCATATACATACCCGTTTGTAAATTGGAAATCAGCCTCCAAAGATTTACATATTTGCCTCTGTCAGCTTCTCCTTGTATGGGCATTTGTGTTTCGCCGGTGATAGATAATGATTGCCCCGCGATTCCCATTCCCTATATCTAGCCAGATCGATCTTCTCATCTAACTCTTAGTGAGAAAGCAAATACATGTATTTCCCAAAACTATTCTTTTACATAACAATGCAATTTGGCAGGCGTTTAAAGATCCACTGAGAGATACTTCTGTAATTCCCACTCTAATGTCTGTAAAGACATAAGGAGTTTACATAATAGCTTATACTGTAGTTAACGTGATCTAATGAGTTCAGAAATGGCAGGCAGGAGGCCAATAAAAGGGTGCACCCATCGCTAACTATTTTTAAATTACTGTAGAGAGAGGGTAACTCATAAAGACAGTTAGAAAGAGCTGTCAGTGTTCACCAGTGTCATGTTATGATGTGGCATCACAGGCACTTCTCCTCCACAGCCGAAATCTACAAAGAGCCTGACAGAGACGGCAGAGCAGATGAGGGAGGGAGCAGACCTCCACTCAAGGACACCGGATAGGAGGAAGCATTCATACTCTGAGCCAGTTTAAAGTTTTAGGTGGATGACTTTGCTCTCTCTGTCTGCTGGCTATTTCTCTTTCTCTCCTTGTCTTTCTCTCCCCTGGCATCTCACTCTGCCCGAGGCAGAGCACAAATCAGCTGATGTCTGCACAAACACAATGACCCCCAGGTCTTGTGTGTTCTTGAACCAGCAAAGAAAGACAAAACAGCGAGAAAAGAATAATGGGGAGAACGGAAAGAGGATGAGTTGTTTGGTGAATTGCAAAAAGCACTCAAGCTATATTGATGGTACATTCCTAGACGGCAGATATTTTGCCAAGAGCCCCTGATGAATAGAAGTTTTACTGCTAATACTCATTAAAGAATTTCATCCCAGCATGTGTTTCATGAATAAGGAGGTCTAGATAAAATACTAATAAAGGTCACAGGTATCACCACATTGGGAGGTTACTGATGGATGAGGACCAGATAAAAATGATCATATGTCACAATCTTATCAAAGTTGTTTTGTCGTTTAAACTTTTCTCTAGTTTTCCTGTTTTATCAGTTGTGTGTTTGTTCGTTGACACAAATGGCAGAAGAGGCCCACAGCCAGGTACAGTGCACTCACCTTTATGTCACATCATATTTAGGTCAGGAGGGTTCAGGCAGGTGAAACAGCGCAGGCCACTAACCATGAACAAATGGACATCTCTGGGTTCATCTAGCAGCGTGTGTAGGTGGATGTGAATGTGCATGCTGACCACTGTGAGTTTATACTTGCTGAGAGTGAAACAAAGGTCTAAGGCACTTATTTATTCATCATTTATGCACCCCTCGTCTGACAAAATTTTCTAACAAAAAGAAAGAATATTACATTTGTGATTATACAGATTATAGACTGTATATAAAGATGGATGACATGACAGCTCCCCAGTGTAGCCAAAGCATCTGGATCGCCCCCTGGTGGCTGGCTGCAGTATAGGTCATAAACAATTTAAAAGAACAAAAAGAAGAGAAAAAATGCCAGGGAACTCACTGATGACTTAAAAAAAAATACAATTAAAAGAAACATTCAGTTAAAGGATTGTGCAAGAAACGTTTTACATTCAATAAAAAACAAAATACATCGGAGGATGAAAAGGTGAATAAATGAATTAAGGGACAACAGATTAGTAGCATTAGTCGATCATTTTATAGGTTTCAAATATTGTTTGGGTTTTTGTTGCTTTTCTATTTTTTCAGCTTGACTGGAGAATTATAATAGAGGTTAATATCCCATAGAAATAAGGTGAGGTGAGGTTTACCAGCCCCTACTGTATCCCTCTCTCTCCCTCTGGTACCTGATTGTTTGCACACCGGCAACATCTGTTTATATCAAGTTTATTTTTGTTTATAGCTTATTTTGTATATCGTATATTGGTAGAATTTCAATTTTTTTATTCTAACGTTTTTATCTATTCTTGTTATTATACTGCTTACTTGCACCAACAAAACCAAAGCAAATTCCTAGTGTATACCTCTTACACCTGGCAATAAACACAATTCTGATTCTGATTCTGATTCTGATTCTGATTGTATTGGTCCATTTCATTTCATGTACAGTATGTGGAATTTGCCAAATATTATAAACAGTTGGATTAAAAAGATGATAGCCCCCCCTACAGTAAGAGGAAGTCGTCCACCTTTCTATACAGTCCATGATAGGCTACAGATAAAAACAGTGTTGGGACAAAATTTAGGAGGAAGACAGTCAACCTTCAAATCTCGCACATAACTGCGAGATTAAGGAGGTCAAGGGTCAAGCATTAGCAACTAGTAACATATGGTTGGTGTTCATGGATATAAGAAAGCCGGCCTTAGAAAGAGACTTCAACCGCAGATACCTGAAAGAATGGAAGGACAAGGTCATCCAGAGACTCCGGACCAAGACACGTCTCCTGCAGCTCTTCTAACGGTGAGTCCAGTTGGTCCAGCTGCTACAGATGTTAACGCACATTTGCGTACTGGATGTATGAAAGTATGTTGCGCAAAACTATCATAGTGGGGAGTGGTGGTTCAGGTCAGGCCCCTGAGTTCTGTTGTGGCGTTTTGTTGGAATTACTCAGTTTTTGCTTCAGTTACATTCTTGCTTTTGTTCATTAAGTTTAAGCACTGGAACATGTTTGGTGCTATATGTGATGCGCTCTGACATCTAAGGAGTGAGTTTTTTCTGTTTATGGTGTGCGTATTTGTAATGTGTTTGAATCAAAGCATGGGTTTTTGCACATCATCTTAATACTAATGTCTTATCAGCAGTCTGTCATATAGTGGTATTGACATTTTACCAAGTTTTCAACCATGTTTACATATGCTGCATTGTCCTGTAAGATCCCTCCTGTTGTCCAGTTCCCAATAAAACCAAGCCTATTGGCAGTCAAGACCATTGACATTGGAAAACCTTGATTTCCTCCAGTGACAATGTTTTGTCCAATGCTTCCTTTCCCCAGTATATGGGCATGGCATTTACAGTTTAACTAAGGTTAGGGAATGATTGGTGTTACAGTTAATAAAAAGGCAAACTTTAATTGCAGTGTATGTGTCAGACGCTTTCCTCCACCACACTGACATGCCCACCCTTAGTGGGGATTCAGACCAAAAACTGCCCTGTGGTAAAACAGTGCAGGGGGCTGCTGCAATGGTGGGAGCATGTTGTTTACAGATGATATTTGAAATACAATCCAGAAGTCCAGTTTGAGTAGCAGATGTATGTGTTTAAAGGCTTTGCATACGCAAAAATACTGCACAACAGTTTTGTAAGGCGTATGATGTCAGCTAAAGATGAGCCTGGTTCATGGTTTTTGCCTGGACCCCTGTATTCTTTCACTCACCTATTCGGGCATTTGGGGTCGGTGCCATTGATGTTGGAGGTGCCAACACCATAGGGCAGCTTCCTTTTAATCAATTAGTTGACTAATCAATCAAACAAATTTTTCAGTCAATTTGATGTTTTTTTATGCTGAATGACTTTTTTCTAAGAAACTTGTGAGCACATCTCTGGTAAACACAAAATTTAAAGTGGTGCTTTTGTGTGATCCTTTTGTGGAGAAACTCAGTTTTACAGATCTGTCGATAAAATCTAATCGATTAGTCGACAAAATCGTAGAGTGCAGCTGTAGCAGTTGTGTAGCAGTGACCACATCTGTGTTTTTACCCGTGCAGCTGTAACACGCCAGGCCAGCTGTCATCTGCTCCGAAGTTAACGGTTGCAGGACATCTCAACCTCTGCATGGAGCCACTTTAGACAGTGATGAACTGTATCAACATTCCCAACAGTCTTGTTGCTCTGTGACTTGCTCAACAAAAAGCGTGCGGATGCATTTTGTGGGCATTGACACAAAAAAGCACATTAATACCTTCAGGGTTTGTTTGGTCAACGGGTCAGTGGTTACATAATGGGCATAGGGCTGATGTGTGTTTTAGGCAGCCTCTAATTATAGGATTCCTCATGAGATTATAGTCTTTTCTGTTTTTCTAGCTAGCTTCACATGGATGGTGCTAGGTAGGAGATATAGCTACACAGAGGTGAATGGTTGAGGGCAGATGGACATACCTAAAACAAGTTGCATGAGGTTTGATTAATTGTTTTTTCTTACTATTTTTCATGTTTCTTTATTAAATGTGCAACTGACTGAAATGTAATCAGCCTGTGGAGGAAGAGTATCTTTGCTGCATGGCTGAGAAAGCATGTGGAAAAAAAATTCCCACTGTTTTTATACTGAAAAAGCACATTTGTCAGTTCTGGCTCGTATGTGCCATTGTTACTTGACTGATGTGTTTCACCTGTGTGTCCCTTGGCTGGATGACTAAGAGGGTTGACGGTGCTGCGTTCAGAAAGACAGAAAGGGATGGAGGGAATGTGTTGATTGTTGGGTCAGCTGTAAGCCACCGTGCCGAGTCGAAGGTCTGGGTTTGATTCCAACGTCTCACCAAACAATTAGCACCTGACAGATGTGTTACACTACTGCACGCGACCCAAAGAACACATAAAAAGTGTCATCAATCACATGACATACTTGAGCATTTGCAGGGGGAGGTGAAAGTGTTTTGGGGCGACAGTTAAAAGGACCGTTTCAACTAGAGCTAAATGTGGTGCTTCAGAGTCAGTGGTTGTTGTGGGCGTGGAGGTGGAGCGGATTTAATTTTCTAGGCATCACCTCTTACTCTCTGAAGTGAACACCACTTTCATTTCACCAAAGACTTTTTTTCTGTGGCAATTAAGAAAGTTTGAGGTATCAAGGGAGAGGATACTTCAGTTCTATCAGGCTGACTCACCTCTTCAATAACTGTCTGGTTACATGATACTGCAGCCTGAGAAAAAGGATGTATTATTTTACAAGTCATTGGAACCGCTACGCTTTTGTAGTTACAAATTCTTAATAATGCATTTTTCTAAAAATTTGAATATGCATCTGCCTTTTATATTGTAAACAAGATGCTGCATTTCAGCAAAAGTTTTTTTAAATTTGATATCTTTTTAGTTTGAGTCTTGACTGCATATATAAATAATGTTCTGTAGTACTCTTAGCAGGCTATACGCAAGGTATGTCCTAAGAACAGCGTTCTTGCTTTAGGCGTTTCATTTGTACGGTACTGACTGACTGTAATGTAAATGCATACACTCAGAGCTAGTGACAAAGAATAAAAAGTGAGAAAGACTGCTTATGACGGGCGGGAGGGGAGGTGGATGGATCCAACAAACACAGGACTTTCAACCAGGAGACCGGTGTTTTGTTTTCTACTTTACATTAGTGATGTTTCTCACATGTTTTTTAATGACTTGTTTTCTGTACAGATGTTACGTTGTTTACGTACGTATTTTACTTAGTTTACGTACGTATTTTAAGGCCAACCATGATGTTTTTCCTAAACCTATGTGAGTGGTTTTGTTGCCCCCTGCTGGTACTGCACCTTAATACACGCGTGTAATATTCATTCCTCGGTGAGTAAAACATGACACTGACACGCTATCCTCTGGTGGACAGGAGGGTCTATTATGCGCTTTAACGTGATATCGGGTTGAATATAATGTAACATAACATTAATATTATAATATATTGATGGTTGCTGTTGTGTTTAATGACAACCTCAGAAGGCATTTCTGACAACTGTCACAGTTAATGCGGCAATATCATACAGTCGAATCTTGAATTTGCTATGTTGTGCTTCCCGTAGATCATTTGTCAATCAGTTTGTCCTAATATTGTCCTCTGTATTTTCCTCTTTCCTCTACTGGACACTGGACACTTAGTGGTTGAGACACCAAATGTAAAATGTTTGTTGTCATGTTGTAATTATTAGGCTGTTTCATTTTTTTCTCTTTGAATGACAGTTATCATACAAATGTCCTTCTATTGTCAGATATCATAAATAAAATCCATATAATGAACTGATTTTTCACAGAGCTGGTCGATGAAAACCATTAGTGGCGTTTACAACACAGTATATGATCCACAAACAGACACAGAATCCACATGATCCATTGTACGTCATTATTGTTTCAGCACCTGGGCATCAAAGAAACCTAACACCTCCCTTTTTATAGCCATCTGTCATTAATATTGTTGTATGACTTTGTAAAATGGTGTGTATGGTTTTTGTCTATGGCAGCAGTGACTCGGTTATGTCTTCTTGCATGTAATTTATCTTCATCTTTTCAAACAAGAGAAGAGCAATTTATAAATGGCTTCCCTCAAAAGGATCCTCTCCCGATCTATCTTTTTAAGAGGTTTGGAAATGCACATTTCCTAAAGCCAAGAGATTTTCTCATGAGGTGGAAGAGAACATAAAGCAGACAGAAAGGCCATTATTTCACATCACAATGACCGCCGTCCGCCGACACAAAGACGGCAGGTATAATCAGACTGTCAGTCAGTTGGAGCGAGGGCGAACGCATTTCACAGTCAGACTGAAATGAATGCAGCAGGTCATACACTTATGCATGCATGTAGGTCGAAAAACACCAGCAACAGCATGCCACTGGATTATGGACGGGGACACCTCCACCCGGATCCATCTCCATGTTGATGCTGAGAAGGTGTAACTGAGTCCTCCTGTCAGAAGGCTAATCCCTCACAGGGACAAATTTAGCTGCCACGTCTCATCAAGCTTTCATCTGAGTCCAGAACTGATGTCATTGAGCCCGCTGCCCTTACTAACAGAGTTATGTTAAGAGCAAACGGCCTCACACCTGCTCGGCAGCAGCACCGAGCTGATGCCCGCTACTGAGATTGTTAGATTAACGAGTGGAGATCTCGCAGGAGGCTTCTTCCTCACCACCAAAGAGCATCAGGAAGATTTGGAGCAGGTCAACTTCCAGATTCACACACTCTCAGATGCCAGCGGGGCGGGTCGGTGATGAAGAGGAGATCTGAAGCAGCCTCAAAGATCAGTCATCCCCTCTCCAAACCCCCTTAAACCCCCTCTGGTGCCTGCGGGGCCGTCTGCGGACACCCTGCACACCACGCGCAATTACCCTTTAAGCTGTTCCCAAGCACTATTACCTTTTGGCTCCTTAGCGGAGCAACACATGGTATTGCAATAATGTAGGGAATGGTCATTGATGGCTCGTGTGTGTGTGTGTGTGTGTGTGTGTGTGTGTGTGTGTGTGTGTGTGTGTGTGTATGTGTGTGTGTGTGTGGGAGGGGGAGGCGTGTTGAGTTAGTAACACTACCCTTTATCCTGTCTCCTGGTTGGAAAGACCATACTGTGCTCAAAGTCTCTTTGAAGATCTATATTTATGGAGGTAAAATGGCAACTCCACTTTAGTGATTTTTATGGGGGAAATCTGTGTGTTGTCTGTTATTGACAATCTGCCAAAAAGAAATCCCATCAACCTCTGCTGTACTTTGTGTTAAGTGCTATCTAGACATCCCTAATTATTGCCCAATACTGTATGTCTGTTGTAAACACTTTAGAAACCGACTTGCTTGTTAAACTTTTATCTAAAGATAAGATAAGGTAAGATATACTTTTTTTGTCCCAAGGGGAAATTTTGCTTGGGCAATAGTGCTGCACACGGCTGCAATCAGCTTAAAGCAAATACATAGCCAACAAGACATTACAGTGGAACACCAAAGACACAGTAGAAAAACATGTCAAATATTGCACATTATATACTGTATAAATACTATGGCTGTCAAAGTTAACGCAATATTAAGGTGTTAACGCTAAGGTTGTAGCAGGCTCAGTTTTAAAGCTAGAGTGAAGATACTGGTATTATGTGAAACTAAGAGACCTGAGGAATCCACTAGTACCAACCATGTCATACTAGCTTGTCACAAAGGCTAAAAAAACGATCAAAATTTACGCATCTTTGGCGAGGAAATGGTCATGGCCATTTTGAAAGAGGTCCCTTGACGTTTGACCTCAAGATAAGTGAATGAAAATGGGTTCTATGGGTACCCAGGAGTCTCTCCTTTACAGACATGCCCACTTTATGATAATCACATGCAGTTTGGGGCAAGTCATAGTCAAGTCAGCACTCTGATTGAGTTTGCCATGTTATGATTTGAACATATTTTTTTATGCTTAATGCAGTACCTGTGAGGGTTTCTGGACAATATTTGTCATTGTTTTGTTTTATTAATTACCAATAATAAATATATACATACATTTGCATAAAGCAAGCATATTTGTCCACTCCCATGTTGATAAGAGTATTAAATACTTGACAAATCTCCCTTTAAGGTACATTTTGAATAGATGTAAAATGTGCAAATAATTTGCGATTAATCATGATTAAATGTTTTAATTGATTGACAGCCCTAATAAATACATATACTTTAAAAAAAAAAACAAGACAAGACCTTACAGTGGTACACCAAATATGCAGTAGAAAAACATGATGTAGTTGTGCGCACATAGTTTAGCTGTGCAATGAATAATTTTTACCAACATTTCGGGTGTACTTGCTTACGGTCTTATCTCCAAAATAAAGTGTTTTACATAATCTTGTACCATCTGTTGATTTGATGTGATCATCATCTGATGTCAAGTTTGTTTGTAGCGATGTTGCAGTGATCAGAGATCTCAGCATTTAACTTGGCGAGTTGTTATCCTAAAAGAGGAACGGTGGCCAAAGCAACGAAAATATAACCCAAGTTGTAATAAACCGTAATGAACAATTCAATTAAATAATTAAATAGAATTTAAAGATGTCCACTAGGGCTGCAGCTAATGATTATTTTCATTGTCGAGTAATCTGTTGATCATTTTATTTCAATTAATCGATTAGCTGTTTGGTCTATAAAATGTCAGAAAATGGTGAAAAATGTTGATCAGTGTTTCCCAAAGCCCAAGATGACGTCCTCAAATGTCTTGTTTTGTCCACAACTCAAAGATATTCAGTTTACTGTCATAGAGGAGTAAAGAAAATATTCAAATTTAAGAAGCTGGAATCAGAATTTCTTTTACTTTTTTCTTAAAAAAATACTCAAACTGATTAATCGATTATCAAAATAGTTGGCGATTAATTTAATAGTTGACAACTAATCGATTAATCGCAGCAGCTCTAATGTCCACAACTGTGTAAATGGGGTGTGTGTGTACAGAGAGGGAGTGTGTGGGTGAAGAGGGCTTTTGCACTCATGCGTGCGCCTCTCCTCATGCACTTCCTTTTGAAAAGCTCCATGCACGGCTTGGTGCCATCAATTGTCAGAGATGGTGAAGTGATTAATTTGTGTGTCAGGTCCTGGGCTGATTGGACGAGCCTTTGGGGAGAGTTGGATTGATTGGATGGTTCCTGTTTCTTAATAGATGCAGTGGTTCTGATGGTGGAGATGGAGAGAGGGGGGGGGGGGCACACACGGTTGCTCTCTCTCTCTCCCCAGAGATCGGCCACAAATTAATACAAATCAGAGCCCTCCTCTCTGCCCGAGCCTCGTCGCTCACCTTCCCCCCAGGTAGGAGAAAGGAGAGAGGACGATGGAGCAGGTGCAGCCAAGTGCAGAGCAATCGGAAGAGAAATGATTGGAATATCAGTGAGTGACTGCTTTTGTGCTTGAGAGACAATGTGTGTGTGTGTGTGTGTGTGTGTGTGTGTGTGTGTGTGTGTGCGTGAGTGTGTGTGTGTGTGTGTGTGTGTGTGTGTGTGTGTGTGTGTTTGTGTGTGTGTGTGTGTGTGTGTGTGTGTGTGTGTGTGTGTGTGTGTGTGTGTGTGTGTGTGTGTGTGTGTGTGTGTGTGTGTGTGTGTGTGTGTGTGTGTGTGCGTGAGTGTGTGTGTGTGTGTGTGTGTGTGTGTGTGTGTGTGTGTGTGTTTGTGTGTGTGTGTGTGTGTGTGTGTGTGTGTGTGTGTGTGTGTGTGTGTGTGTGTGTGTGTGTGTGTGTGTGTGTGTGTGTGTGTGTGTGTGTGTGTGTGTGTGTGTGTGTGTGTGTGTGTGTGTGTGTGTGAGCAATCAGAGGAAGAGCAGATATGGAAAACTATTATCACAAAGCCCTGGAAAAAAAAAACATATGGTGTTCCAGTTTTTGCTGCTGACACCTGTGTTAATATATATCTGTACTGTATGTCTTAGTTAAGCATCTGGACAGATGTTTGAATTTTATTTTTTAAATCTACAGCTTTTTGATCAAAACTTATTTGCATCCCGCGGCTCAACAGATTGGTAGAAACCTTGTTAAGCAGACTAAAATGTAAAAGTCAAGCCAAATCCATTCAGTATGACTTTTAAGCGTATTCAGTGTGTGCTGTCATATAGAGGGCATTAACAGCACAGTGATGGTGGCAGAGTGACCCCTTCTGGTGTGATGCCCCAGCACTGTCTGCTCTACTCTGTGGACCCAGCGCTCCCAGTCTGACTCAGTGGTTTGTTCTGCTGGTTCAGTGTTCCCAGACTCTCATCAAGAAGACCTTGACGACTCAAAGCCATTTGTGTAGCAGCTATATAACCATCTTTAGGAGCGTCACTACTGTTTAAAATGTCCGTTTCTTATTGTGTTGTACTTTTCGGTCTTGATTCTTGGACTGGACATTAGTTACCATTTAACTGCAGTGTAGACTCAACACAAGGCGTATATATATAAAAGAACAAAAGCTTTACAAGGCATTTTACATATAGAATAAAGAATATTCAATGAGCACCAGTTTCTTAAATTCCCTTTGAATGCACTTATTTATTATAATTTGTGTTGCCTCAATGAAATCATGTAGTCTATCCAACATCCGATCGTCTGATATCTGATACCTCAGCCTCTACATCGAAAGTATCCGGATTAGTAAAACGGCTTTATTGATTAAATTCTACGCTGGGTTTTGTCTTTCATTATTAATGAAATCTAATTTTACTGGGCAGAGCTCTATTGATCTTTCCATCACATGATACTTTTCAAATTCAGTCATCTCCATTTCATTAGCGAGGACTGACCGGTCTAGTTTTACCGTCGAACATCGTCGGGTGTTGTTTGTGCGTCTGTGGCGAATGTGATATAATACATTGTGTTAACTGTGTGAGACTTTGTGTGTGACATTAATCCTCAAGGGACAATAGTGACACTTGAGTTTGACAAATCCTTTTCATCTCACTTCCATAGCACGGTATGTCATAATGGAGAGCACCTCAGATAAACCGTAGCCTTTAGCTTTATGTCAAGTGCAGCTCTGTGAGAATAACCTTGGACAGTCTCCTTTGATGCAGCCGACACATGGAGATTAGCGGGCTGGTGTCTGTGTGTCAAAGCTGATCTAAGTCCAGTAGCTTTCGCTCTGATGATGCCTCCTGTCAGTGGTGGTATATGAGCCACACAGCTTTCAGAGCGCTAATCAATTAGGGTACTATGTCCCATGCATGGCCCTGCATTGGTTAGTAATAGGCTGACAGTGGACAACCACCACCCCCTGACATTTGGCAACCCAAATGGGGCCCAATTTGTTCCCCAAATGTCAGGAGGAGGGATTAGGGGGAAACAATGGCACACTTGCAGGCCATATTTGTCCAAAAAGGACCAACCTGCACCCTCTTGGTTCAATTATTAGTCCACATGCAGTCCAGTATAGTACTGAGAGTGGGTTGCACCAGTTCGTCATAATTTAAAGTTTTACCTCGTTATAATGTAAGTGATTCCTAAGTAGTGTTGCACGGTATACAGATACTAGAAGGGTATCGCAATACCCTGCCGTTAAATACCCCCATTTTATTAGTACGGATACTTTAAGAATGACAAATGGCTAATTAAACGCTGTTTAATAAATGATATCTGGTTGCAAATATAATTCATTCATTCAAAGCCTTTCGCTCCTTTGTGGAGCATAGGCCGTTGACCACAGTCCGCCAGAGTCTTTTGTCCTGGGCTTTCCTCTCCAGTTGTTTCCATGTCAGCCCGCTCTGTGTGATGTCCGTGTCAAGGTCCCTGCGCCAGGTGTTCTTGGGCCGGCCTCTCCTTCTTTTGCCTTGTGGGTTCCATCTAAGGGCCTGCCTGGTGATGCTGGTACCGGGTTTCCGGAGTGTATGGCCAATCCATCCCCATCTCCTTCTCCTGATCTCTTCTTCAACAGGTTTTTGACCTGTTCTTTGCCAAAGATCATTGTTACTGATGGTATCCGGCCAGTGGATGTTTAAGATGCGCCTCAGGCAGTTGTTTATGAATGTTTGTACTTTTGTTGTTGTGGTCTTTGTTGTCCTCCACGTCTCTGAACCATAGAGGAGTATTGGTTTAATGTTGGAGTTGAAGAGTCTGAGCTTTGTCCGCCGGCTGATTTCTTTGGAGCTCCAGATGTTCTTTAGTTGTATGAATGAAGCCCTTGCCTTGCCGATTCTGGCTCTGACATCTGCATCCGTTCCGCCCTGTTTATTGATGACACTACCGAGGTATGTAAAGGCTTCTACTTCTTCCAGTGCTGTTCCCTCCAAGGTCACTGAGTCTTCACTGGTTGTGTTGACCTTGAGGACTTTACTTTTTCCTTTATGGATGTTGAGGCCTATTTGTGATGATGTGTCTGCCAGTATTGTTGTCTTTTCTTGCATCTGTTGTCGGCTGTGAGACAGCAAAGCCAGGTCATCAGCAAAGTCTAAGTCGTCTAGCTGTGTTGTGAGTGTCCACTGGATCCCGTTTCTCCTCTGTGCTGTTGTGGTCTTCATTATCCAATCGATAACCGTGAGGAAGAGGAAAGGGGACAGTAGACAGCCTTGCCTGACGCCGGTCTTCACTTGGAAGCTTCTGGTGAGCTGTCCTCCATGGATAACTCTGCAGGTCATCCCTGCGTAAGAGTTCCTGATTATGTTGACCATTTTTTCTGGAATGCCATGGTATCGAAGTAGTTTCCAGAGGATGCTTCTGTCAATGCTGTCAAATGCCTTCTCATAGTCTATGAAGTTGATGTATAGCGGAGAATTCCATTCCCAATATAAATATAATGTTTACCATCAAAGAAATCACATCAACTCAATTATATGGGACATCAAATTACTGCATACTATGTACATTTTTTTAATTAATACATTTTCACATTTTTAAATAATAAATATAAAATTAATATTAAGTTCCATGTTCTCTCATCTATTATTCCATTACTTTTCCTGATGTTTTAGGTTTTTGCCGTGGTATCGTTTCAGTATCTGTATCGAGATATTTAGGCAGGGTATCGTATCAAAGTCATAATTTTGGTATCGTGACAATGTGGAAGCATCACTAAATTAAGATGGATTGCACCACACAAACTAGTTCTTATGTAGGCTGGAGATTAGTTGCATTAGTTTGCACCATTATGGCCAAAATGAGAATTACCATTATTTTGATCAATATTGAGATCACGATTAATTATCATGATTATTCATTGATTTTATGGACTGCTTTCACTTCCATGATGTGCTACACTCCTGCTAATGTACAAATCTTTGCATGAAAGTAAGATTTAAGATAAGGTTCTTCTTCACCTGAATTCAGTGCATTTTCGTTAATATACAGTATATTACTCTTCTATGATGCAGCCGCAAGGAGGCTATGGATGATAGTTCATTTACTTCTGATTGTATGGCGGCATTTTTTAATTGTGCCACACAGTCTACTAGTTGTTACTAAAGAGTGAGTAAGTGCACACGGGAAGGGGCCTGTGACTGCTCTCATGGACCCACTTGTAGCCCACCTTGGCCCCATTAGTGACCCACATGGGCAGACACACTGTGTGGAGCTGATGGACAAATTGTTCTGTGCCCCAGGGCTCAGAATCAGGATCACATGTGGGACTCACATGGACATTTTATTCAAATGTTCCTCCGCTGGGCATTCACTTCTGTCATTCATAGCACTTAGATGCAATCAGTGTATAGGGGACCATAGCTCATTTGCGTTACAAGACTTGATTAAAAGCCGTCCCCATTCAGAATTACAGTGTTTACTCAGATGATATGTCTTGTATGTAGGTCAGTCTGTGTCTAGTTGTCCTTGTGCAGTTTTGTCAAAGTGCTACCTCCCGTGAAAATGCAGCAGCAGGAGGACTCCAGGGCTACAAGTGTGTCGCAGAGGGATGCTTTCAGCTTCCTTGTTTCTCCTCCTCCCCTCTTCTCCTCGTCTGTCATCATCCACATGCGAGTGCTTCTTTGTGCTTTGGCCTTTAGTGAAGTGGTCCTTTGTGCATTAGACTATGAGCTCATGAGCCCTCTGTGCCCCCGAGGAAATCTACTGTCCAAACTGGAGCAACATACGGTTAAGACTAATATGTCAGTGATCAGTGGCTTTTTAATTCAATAAATCATTTAAAGCAGCCTTTGTGTTTAGATTTTGGTCCTCAGGATGCTTTAGGGCTACAAAATTGCCCCTCTTGGTCACAGTTGCCTTTATCTCAAACTGAATGAGATGTGGCTCCTAATCCTCCCTCGAGGCTATTTTCCCCCATGAAACCTGTATGTCCACAGGGTGGAACACCATGCCGTCCCCATCTCCCTGGGCACCTCTAATCACCTCTAAATCAGACGCCTTCAGCAATTTCACAGGACAATAGTGTTGCCACTGTTAGACCCTGAGGCAAATCACCATACGGAACAAGAGCAGGAGGTATCTGTAGCAAAATTGGAGCACCATATGTTTCTCAAAGGGTTGTTTGATAATATTTGTTTCTGATATGAGCACAGACAGAAAGAGAAGAAGAAAGACTGAAGCCCAAAAGGCTCACCACCAGACTGATGAAAGCACTCACTGTCTCACACAAAAGACATCCAGTAGCCTTGGGCCAGCATGGACAGACTGCTGCTCACAGCAGAGATCTGGGTGTTCATGGTTCAGGTGTGGTGCTCTCTTTCAGGCTACACTAAATGACGTTGCCTCACCAACTCAAGCAAACTTCAGCTGTCGTTCTTTATCATTTATCCTAAAGAATATCTTAACGATCCCCTCCAGACATGTTTTAAGACATAACAATGCTTATCTGCTTGGAATAATAATGTGTGTGTGTCTCTATTGCTGTCACGATACAAAAATTATGACTTCGATTTGATATCCTGCCTAAATATCTCGATACCCATACTGAAACAATACTACAGCAGAAACCTAAAACATCAGGAAAAGTAAGCCTTTTTTTATAAAACAGCACCCCCACCAGCGCAACAGTAACAGTTCAGGCGGAGAGTGATGCAGCAGGGGAGACAGCTAGAGGCTTCCAAAACAAAAACCCACAAAATGATAAAAAGTTCAGATGAAGTTTCTGTGAGAAGTTGATAAGAGAAAAGCTAATAAAAATCAGGAAGACACCACAGTAACTATAGAAAGCGCTGTGTTGTGTCAAAGTGTTTTTTATGAAGATAATGTCTCTGTCGCTGGACTGCTTTTGCTTTCCGTCTATTCACGTTACAGAGACACACACACGGTAAAATAATACTTTAAAACGTCCTCTTTGGTGGATTATGTCTTTGCAGAATTACAGGAGATGCCTGGATAGATTCAGAAAAGAGGGTGACTCTAATTTTATCGGTACATTCAATTGGTAATTAGGTACTAATAAAATGGGGTGCTGTACCGTTTTTAACGGCAGGGTATAGCGATACCTTTCTAGTATCGGTATACTGTGCAACACTACTCCTCTCGCTGCCTTATATCAACACCAGCGTACGTAAGCCGTCAGTGCTCTGCTTGCTCTCCTGCTGCACGCCTGCTGCCACATCACTCACCTGAAAGCTATGCTGCTGTTCATATAGCAATTCAAAAGCCCCGACTCCACCTGTAGGCTCTGAGTCTACCTTTCACTAAGGGGGGAGATAGTGTATATATTAGTATACAGTTTAGTATATTGCTGTTCTGAGCTTGATGTTTCCTTGTGAGGAGTGACGTCATCAGAGCCTAGACGCAAAACATTAACGCTGCAAATATTCTACGTTTACATAATCAATCTATCTGTCGATCTGGCTATATGATATAAATAGTTTGACATTTTGGGAAATACACTTACTCACTCTTCTGAAGTCTTGTCGTCATCATGAAGTTGCCAGGCAACCAGCTGAGACTCCAGGAAGTGACTGTGCTCGGCCAAGAAAAAGTCTTTCTTAAAGGACTTTACAAATGTTTTTTTTGTTGTTTTTTTTTTGTGAGTAATTCACACGTTGTTTTTTACATGACATGAATATTGTGTGCCTGAAAGGCAGCATACATTTTTCCAGAACAAGGTCGATTTTTCTGAGCTTTCGCACCGCGAATAAAGGCATCAACCGATCAAGTTGTGCAGAACGGACATATTCAAAACGTACACCATACACAGGCTCTGTAGTCCACACCAAGATGACAGACTTTATTATTCATTTCAACCTTGACAAAGGCAGCGCATACCGGATCCACTCCTTCCGTTCTTACCTTTCACAATAAAAGCCCTGGACATACAGTATACATTGCGTAACTGTTTAGAGGAAATTTCACTCAGAGCATTTCACTAAAAGGAAACTCAATAAAATAGCTTACAATAGTTTGTTATACAACAATGTACCTCAGTCAGACTGCCAGACGCTGCTCTGGGTCTCTCTCTGGGTGCTCTTCCGGTAGTTGGTCCTCTGCCTGCACGAATCTATTCTATCTGTTATTGAAAAAGTGTTGCAACTGTCGCAAATTTGCATCACCGGTATGAATAGTTTGGATGCGTAATATTCGCAGGCGAGTATTTTGCATTTTGGTATTGTTTATTTGTCACACTCCGGGTGTGTAAAGGCCTTTACACTTAGGTTTTTGTATGGATTAAACAATGAGATATACAGTAGCATGTTAATTAGTGATCTTTAGAGGTGCTGGTAGGTGGATTATGTAATTTGGACAGAGCCAGGCTAGCTGTTTGCCCCCGTTTCCAGTCTTGATGCTAAGCTAACTGGCTGTAGCTTTATATTTATCCTACTGACATGAGTGTTGTATCCATCTTCTCATCTAACTATTGGGAAGCACAGGATTTTAACCAAGATGCAGTGTCGTGGACAACTTTCTGCCATGGATGCTATCAGCAACAGTGAGTTAATATGTTGATGTGTTGTGACAGTTATAGCGGAGGGGATCTGCTGTCACCCTGAATGTCTCAGCACAGCACTGCAGGCAGCCAATAAACACAATTATGATATCACAATGAATTATTCTGCCATGGCGAGCAAATCTATGGTTTGGAATGGAGAGACACTGGCTGGATCTGTAAGAGGTGCAGGTCAGAGATGGGCACATCAGTCATATCCAGACAATGGCAGCACTGGAGAGCGCTGGCTTCTGCTGAGGAGGAGAAAGCCTCAAGGATCCCCTTTCAGCAGATGGGGGTGTGTTAGCAGGGCAGAGGCAATTAGGCCAGCTATAATCCTCCATCTGCTTTCCTCCATCACCATCCCCTCAGCCAGAAACAAGGCTGCCCTCAAACCCAGAAGACCGGGCACCTACAGTGGCAAGAAAAACCCTGACTGAGCACGATGAAGCTAAATAAACTCTGTCAGCCATTTTTCCTTTTAATTGCACTCGAACGCTCTTTGTTCCGTTTTCTTCACCTGCACCTGCTTCCTTTCAGGTTCTCTCCCTCAACACTTTCTTCTCTATTTCAACACTTTTCTTCACTTTCCAGAGGAACTGAGGCATGGGCATCTTGTATCTGCATTTTAATGCTACTTGGATGCACATACTGGGAATAAATAGTGCAGAATAGACAAACTTATTTTAAGCCCACTGCTGGAGTAAACATACCGTCTCCACCAAGATACTGGTATTATAGATCTCAACATAAATAACATCCTATTAGATATTCCCATTTAAACAATTATGGCGTCTCAGCCTGCCCTATGGCGGCAGGGTTTTTACCCTAATCACAAGTTTGACCATTTGGAACAGGTATAAACACTTTTTTTCCTGCATGGCTGCAATGTTTCAGAAGATATCCAACCAGGGTCCATGTGGTCCCAAACGTTAGGACAACATGAACTGTATGCTCTGACAAACGCTTGAACTAGGGATGTCACAGTGAGGACATTTTCCCAACGGTTAATAAACTTGTGACAACACCGATGTTACCGATAACACCGTAAATTTGACAAGAAAAGATGACACTCAATATATGTAGAGCGCTTACTTTGATCTTTAATGTTGCATGGCTGTGTGTCTGGCCTCTCCGGTCAAGCTTTCGCTGCGGGTTCCCTTATAGTATTGGGTTTAAATCCGAAATATTATTTACTAAATAGGTGCTTTTGCTTTTCGCTTTGACGCCAAATCCTCCACCATCGTCTTGTCTGTCAACTCTCTCTCATCCTGTGTGTGTGAAATCTGACTCCTGCTAATCTGTGCTGAGACTCCATATGGAGCAGACACTTTCACTTTCAGTTTGTAGCATCCCACTGTCTGTCCTCTGACTATGTATTGATAACACGGTGCTTACAGACATAAATTAACTAAATGGGTTTTATTTCCATTAAAAAAAAAAGCAAAACAACGGTGGGCAAGTTATGTGATCGGTGTACGCCCCGAATGTAACACCGGTAACAACGACAAACCTAGCGTGAACTTGTCCATGTAGACACCCAATGTAGTTTACACACAGGAGCATGCACGCCCGCTGTCTGCGTCCATTTTTGGACGATAAATGCCCCAAGCTAGTTGATTTCAAGCAGACCCTAACGTTTTACTCCTCACCCACTCAGCTGCTAAAATTACCCACACAGAATTTGTGGTATTTGTGGTTGAGAAGATGTGAGGTTCAGGTTGGATTAGATATTATCAAGTAAAAGTGTTAATATTCCAAATCTGTAAGTTCCAATGTGTTCTGGATGTTCAATAAGATTGAAAGTATGAAAAAGAGCTATTCAGTAATGTATAACTTGAGGCTATCTGAGAGGTTTTTCTTGTCCGTTTGGCCTTTTTGCCACCTGTAACATTCAAGTACCAACTGCCATAATTATGACGAGGTCTTTAAACGGTGCTGAGGTTAAATGGCTTTCCATTTATTCGTTCAATTCAAAATCTAAATTAAAACTGTCTTTTTATGGCAAAAAGTTGTGTGCGAGTGGAGAAAATTGACTTCTTGATTGGATTAAATTGCCGTTGAACTGACCTCGCCTCCAGACCGCCGTTGTCACAGATGAATGTGAATGCTGCACATTTTGCTTTCCGATGTTAAAATCAGGCAGATTTTGTTCTGGATGGAAACCACTGAGGAAAAAAAGGAAGTCATGGTAACTGTGCACATACTGAACATTAAGAGACCATCTGCTGGAATATGCTGCCTGTCTGGAAAAGACATGACATTTTGCTGGTTCATTTGAGCTGTCTGTCACTTTAATTTTTCTTTCGCCGTCAAATGTCTGTTAGTTAAGTTAGTTAAGAGTATGGATTTTATGGATTATAATGTGCTTTAGTAGTAAAAATTCAGAATAGAAGTGGCTTGTATTGGCGCTTATTTAGCCATTGTGTTTTTTAAATTTAGCCTTATAGTACCGAGGGGACTATAATGTTGTACATGGCAGCTTTAAATCCACACAGCTCACTCCAGAGAGAATACTGTAATAAATGCTGTACACACTGCCTTGCGGGACCAAACATAGATAGAGAATATACTGTATTATGGGACAAACATCCATAGCTGTCAGCAGAACCAGGATAGCCTATATATCATATAGGCCGCTTTCTTCACGCCAACCTGCCCCAGGGAGAGTGTCAAGCCACAATACATAAGTGTTGCCGTTGCCACCAGTGGTGCGTTGACCTTCTGCAGCGCTAACAGGTCACATGGAGTACAGTTCCTGCCTCAGGACTAATCCACCAAGAACTTGACGTGAGGAGGGCGGAAAGAACATACCAAGCATTCACGTCAATCAAATGAATTGCCTTTTCACCAATTAAAGCAGTTTTTAGCTCCTGGTATTGCGCTAGCTCCCTATTTATGTTAAAACTCATTTAATCTTGATTCACTGCACACTCACCAGAATGACCAATCCCCAGAGGAAATGGAAAATGATTCACTCTGCTGGAAAAAAAGTGAGCCCTTTTATGTGTAGTCATGTTCCTCCAATGAAAGAAAAGGCCTTTTTATGGAGGTTTGTTCCATCCGGCGCTCTATCCGGGGGCATCGGTCTCTCTCTCTCTCTCTCAGTGGTCTGCAGGAACACATGTCGAGGGGTCAGTGCATTAGTAGCTGTTATTCTCCCAGTCTGCAACACAGAGGGACACAAGAATAAAGCTAGATGGAGGAGCGGTCATGTTGAATGTAGCATACTTTTTGAGCAAGATTGTTTCAACACAATTTATTTTGTAATATTTAATACGGTACACAACATTTTGAGTAATTATGCTTTCTAGCTGCGCCATTTTCAGCCACAGCAGGCAGCTGTTTTCAACAAACAAAGCAGTTTCAGAGTAATAGTAATGGTTTCTAGTCAAAAAAGGCTGTTTAGAAAAAAATATAGTTTGATTAAAAATATCAAGAATAAGCTGGCAACATTTGGTAAATGCATCACATGGTTATGTTTTTGATATTGCTCAGATCAACTCTTCATGCAAGCCTAACAGTGACTTGAAACATGCTGAGGATTTCATTGTATGATCTCAGTATAGATCATGTGGCAACCTCCGGTGCTGAGAAATGAAGCCAATGCGGAAAAAGTTCATCGAATGGCCACTTGAGGTTGGCTTCAAGGACAGCGTTATGAGCCGTAACTGCTGAATGAGAGTGCAGAGCGGCAGTGGCGGTGCAGAGTGGCGTGCAGAGTGGCGTGCAGAGTGGCGTGCAGAGCGACGTGCACAGTGGCCGTGCAGAGCGGCGGTGCAGAGCGGCGGTGCAGAGCGGCGGCCAAGAGCTAGCCGGTGGGGCATGCTCACATGCCGTAACATGAACTAAAAGCACTCGCGGCCAGCCCCGGCGTTGTAAACAAAGCACAGAGAAACTCAGATTACGACACACATAGAGGGAGAGCAACTTCATTCTCTGCTCAGGTAGACATTACTCCTCTATATCTTTAGCAAATAGTTGTTTGCTGCTATATTAATGCTCTGATTGTCGAACAGAGAACCTTTAACGCCTCTGCTAAATGTGGCGTATTTAGTTTGTCCAGAAAGAGAACCATATTTCATGTAATAAATATCAGTCTTATGTATATCTGGATTGATAACTGGCAGTGCCGGTTGGCCTCCAGATAGAAAAAATTACATCTTGCATGCGCTAGTGGCTTGGACAATCAGCACAGCCATGGCCGCACTTGATGAAATACCTTGTGAAAAGGCCACCTCTTCACATTTGTAAAAGTCACCTTCCATTATCTTCCAATTGTGGGAGTCGGGTGTTCTTTGAGCTCTGTAATGTTATCTTTTACAAGTGTGACAGGACCAGCCTGACATTTGTAAACAGTCACTTTACTTCCCATTCCTTCGTTTCTATGTCTTTATGACCAATCAGATACGGCTCCTGTTCTCCTGATGGCCGGGGCTGCAGCCAGCTAGACGTAACGCAAGAAGCCGTCCAGAGCTGCACTCATCTTTCTAGCTAAATGCCACATGTGTCATCTCGCTGGTATTTCACAGAGCGGCTCCTACACATTCATGTGTCTCGTGCCACTCTGCTAAATGCGACTGGATTTCGATGAAATGCACTGGACTGGTAATAACGTAGCAGTGTAAGCGGTTTGGCAGTTGATTCCAGATAAAGTGTTGGTGAAATGCAATGTGTAATTGGCAGAGAGAATTGGAGTGTGTGAACTGGAAGTGTGAAAGACAAGCAACAGTCCTCTGAGCATATTGGAAAATCTGCAATCTGTTGTAGTTTTAATGGTCGGACAAGAATCTGAATTTACCCAATATTATACTGATTTACATGTGCAAGAAACATCAGTCTCATTGTATTCAAATTGAGACAGTTTCTTTGGAAATGTTTCTATAATCATTACCATGTGATGATAAATGATTGGCCCTTTCTTATAGGTATTTCTGCCGTTTTTCACACTTAAAAGCTAATTACAGATCTTTAAATGATCACAGACTGTCGACAGCTTAGCCTTTCCAAACTGGAGAGAGGTGATTTACTCCAGGCCTCGGGGAAGTGGCTGTTAAGTTTACAGCCTGTTTTAAAAGATTTTTTTATACAATATTGTAGATTGATGTAGATTGTAGTTCATGGCTTTCAATTTAATAGATCTGATGATTGACTCAAGCAGTTACAAGTACAAAAGTCACATATATAATATGATTGTAAATGTAATTATACAAATGTACATTTACTTTTGAAATGGCCACATTTCCTTAATTACATTTCGATCATGGTTGACCTGTATAAAATAAGGTGGAAATCATACCAGAACAATATCATTGCAATTAGAGCTGCAACGATTAATCAATTAATTGAATAGTTGTCAACTATGTTTAGACCCCAGCTGGCTGATTCATCACAACACCTTCAACAAAGCGCATTCATAAAAATACAAGTACAAGTGTGGTCATGTAAAAGATAGTGTAGCTGCCAACATGCGTCCTGTGTGCACAGAGAGGATGTGGAGTTGTGCTTCTGGCAAAACCTCCAGTGATGGGAGCTAATGTAGCATGTAGAGACCCTAAGAGACGCTGTGCATGTGCTGTCATTCATTTCCATTATCCCTGAATGGGAGCGCCAATGGAGATATCAGTCAGTCCGTGGATACTCACGCTGAAGCTGTCATGTGCCAACATGCTGGAGAGAGCTGTGATGGACAAAGATGGATGACACATCCCGACGCGGGGAGTATCCTTAACAGGAGAATAATTAGCGGAATGCAAGTCAAGCAGGACTCAGCGATGGATGGCTTCACCTTCAGTTTGCACGGGATACTGGGGAAAAAAACCTTCTGATTTTCCCCCCAAGGGTGTTCCGCCTAGTCCCGCCTTACTCTGCTGTGATTGGTTAGTACTCGTTGCCTCGACTGTTCGGCTCATTTTGCACAAACGGGAGATGTTTGCCTTCGGGCTTTTCTACCAGAAAGGGTTTATTTTTACTGGGGCTGTCAATCAATTAGAATATTTAATCGCAATTAATCAAATGATTGTCCATAGTTAATCATGATTAATAACAAATGAATCACACATTTTGTATCCGTTCAAAATGTACGTTAAAGGGATATTTGTCAAGCATTTAATACTCTTGAAAACATGGGAATGGGCAAATATGTTTGCTTTATGCAAATGTATGTATATAATTATTATTTGAAATCAATTACCCTCACAGGTACTCCATTTAGCATAAAAAATATGGCAAACTGCAGCTCAACAGGCAACAACAGCTGTCAGTGTGTCAGTGTGCTGACTTGACTATGACTTGCCCCAAACTGCATGTGATTATCATAAAGTGGGCATGTCTGTAAAGGGGAGACTCGTGGGTACCCATAGAACACATTTTCATTCACATATCTTGAGGTCAGAGGTCAAGCGGACCCTTTGAAAATGGCCATGCCAGTTTTTCCTCACCAAAATTTAGCATAAGTTTGGAGTGATATTTAGCCTCCTTCGCGACAAGCTTATATGACATGACCAATGGATTCCTTAGATTTTCTAGTTTCATAAGATACCAGTATCTTCACTAGCTTTAAAACTGAACCCACTACAACCTGAAAATCGCAAGTTGCGTTAATGCGTTAAAGAAAATAGTGGCCTTAAAACGAATTTGCAAACTCTGACAGCCCTAATTTTTACCCAAACCATTTTCCTAAGCCTAACCAAGTAGATTTGTTGCCTAAACCTTATGACATTTCTGGCAAACTTCTCCCATGTGCGCTCAATTTCTGTAACCAGTGTAGCATGAAAGTGGAATTGAGTAAATGATTAAAATTTAACAACTTCATTGCTTCAGCCACACTCTCTTGTCCATCTCTGTAATACAGTCTACACTCTAGTCACAGGGTAGGAAGGCACGTTGCTATCGCCAGAAAATCTGCCAATCACAGCACAGTAGGGCAGAACACTAGGAAAAATAAAAAACACTCACAGGAACAGTAGGTGACTACCCATCTGTGAGGTGTTTCATCAGCATGACGCAGACATGATGATTTTTCAGCGACGCAGCAGATAATACCGATGACGATGACGACTGTCCTGCTGTTGGTTGCCTCCGTGCTCTCTCAGGTCCAGCAGCTACAGAAGTAGGCCGTGGTGTGGTAGAGAAACACCTGAGCCAATCACTGGCTGGCAAACAGGATCAAGGTACTCTCGCTGGAGCCCCGCAGCTTTGATGGAGCAGCGTCAGGTGTCTTTTCAAAAGATTTATAAATAGCACATAGCTGCTCCCGGAGCTGCAGGTCTGCCTCCCTCTCAGTGTCATTAAGCCCAATTGGAGCGGTAATTGCTTATAGCGAGGCAGTCAACCACATCGCTGATGGATGGAAGGAGACGACAAGACTATTTTTGGCAAAGCTGCCACGGCTGTGGATGGCGGACACCTTTTTAGCAGCGAACCATTTTCTCATCAAATTTTACCTTACAGGTGCTGCCAAACCCCAAAACTAATTTCCTCATTACAGCGTTTAATGCATTTATGCATGAATAGAGAGAGAATAAAGATGTACTGTTTGACTCATTTCCTCGGTATGCGTGGCATCAATATCACAGAGTCTTATTGTTGACCCAGCCAGGGAGCTTCCACACAATGAGCTATTATAGCTTCATTGATTGTTTTGTCAAAAACATTACAGACACGAGTAGCAGGCCGCTGAAACGAGAGCACCCATCAGAAAGAAGAAGAACGATGCACCTCTCTGTTTCAATTCATTGTCTTTACTCATGGGGGTTCCTCTTTTTTTCTGGCTCCTCGGAGCAACCAGCCAGGAGGTTGTTTTTCAGCTCGCCAGCTCACCTGCCGCAGTCTGCTCAATGACAGATAAACCCAGTGGGTTCACTCTGAGTCGTATGCCTGCAGATGGCACAGCGGTGCTGATGGGGCACTCCGGTGTACTGGAGGCTGCACAGGGACGTGAAGGGAGGGGGGTAATAGTAACACTATCTGGACTGTGAAATGAAAAGAGAAATGTGAGGAATGGATGAGCCAGCGCCATGGCAACAAAAAACAAAGGGAAAGGCAGCATAGCTAAGACTCCCGAGGCGACTGTTCATGCTCTTTTCCTGTATTTCCCTCAGCACCAATAACAAGATGTTCACAAGGGCTGACAGTTCATTAATGCTGGAGGGTTCAATTGATTTTTTATACAATACATTTTCTACATATGCTGCTGGAATAAATGGGGAAAAAACAACACAGAAGCTCCAGTTTGACTATTTTTCCCTTTTGCAGATAATTCCCAAATCAGATACAACTTCTATTGGATGCAAAATTAATTAGATTCTGCCTGAATAATGCACTGCATGTGTGTGTGTGCGCCCCTGAAATAGTTTTTACACTTTTTCAATTAAAAAATGCCTTTCCCCTTTATCGCTTTGTAATAAATGAAACCCAGTGGAAGATATACAAGCAAAAAGATTTTTAAAATTAACAACAGAGCACAGAAATGGGGGAAAACATGTGATGCCCTATTTTTATACAGAGGTAGAGTTCAGTCGTAGACGTTCCCACCGTGTCCGTGACCTCAGGGTCACACAGAGAGAGAGAGCCCCCTGAGTGTTTACAAAGGGCTCCTCAAGTTCACTTCCTCCACTGCGGGAGGAATGGCTGCTTTTGGAAACCTCCCGGGGAGACACAACAAAGTGACCTCATGGCTCTGAAGTGGACCGACTGCAGAGCAGGATATGGCAGCTCTGTCCTCTGTCCCTCTGCCAGCTGTATATTATTATTAATCTGCCAGCTGTATATTAATAAACCTGAAAAACCTCGACTCATAGCTCCACTGCATGTTTGCTGTTGCTTGTTTTGCCCTTGAAACTGCTGTGGTCTTGATTCATAATGTTATGTGATATTCCAGACTGGACAAGGTCAGAAAGGTGCGAGGACAAAACGTAGTTTGTTTTTCATGCTGCTGCAGATATTTTGAGGGCGGTAAACTGAGGTCATTTTTAAAGAGTTTGTTTTCTGCCATGAAGAGTTCCTCAAAGCTTTAGTAGTTTTAGGTTTGTGAATTTTTTTATTTATAGTAGGGCTGTCAATCGTTTAAATATTTCATCGCGATCAATTGCATGATTGTCCATAGTTTATCGCAAAATAATCACACATTTTGTATTTGTTTAAAATGTACCTTAAAAGGAGATTTGTCAAGTATTTAATACTCTTATCAAAATGGGAGCAGGCAAATATGCTGCTTTATGCAAACTTCTTGATATATTTATTATTTGAAATCAATTAACAACACAAAACAATGACAAATATTGTCCAGAAACCCTCACAGGTACTGCATTTAGCATAAAAAATATGCTCAAACTCAAGCCCAACAGGCAACAACAGCTATCAGTGTGTCAGTGTGCTGACTTGACTATGATTTATCATAAAGTGGGCATGTCTGTAAAGAGGAGACTCGTGGGTACCCATAGAACACATTTTCATTCACATATCTTGAGGTCAAAGGTCAAGGGAACCCTTTGAAAATGGCCATGCCAGTTTTTCCTCATCAAAATTTAGCATAAATTCTGAGCATTATTTAGCCTCCTTCACGACAAGCTAGTATGACATGGTTAGTACCAACGGATTCGTTAAGTTTTCACTTGTCACTAAAATGAGAATAGCACTGGTCCACCTTAAAGGTATCTCGGACACTCCCCAACGTTATGCGCACAACCTACACACAGAGCAGGTATTTTGTCCCAAACCAGAGTATTGGACAAATTTAAATTTTATCCTGATGATGGTAGATCAAAAGCCCCATCATCATCCTGAGCACAATATGAATGAATAATTTCAGATTTCACGCCAATCCAGTCCCAGTGGGCCGCCGGGCTTGCAATACACTGGCAGAAACCTTGCAGTATCTGCGGCTTAGTAAGTCATATTGGCGATCTAATGTATTCACCATTTCCTTGAAACTGGCCTGTGTATGGAACGAAACCATTTCTTTTACAGTGTACCTGGTAACTGCCCTCGTACAGTCTCACCACCGTATGTTGTTGTTGTTGTCTTTACTAAACCCCTAATGATTGATTAGTTTTTATGATGATAGCGGATATTTGAGGTGTTTCCATCTTTAGTCCCAACTTGTTTATTGCACAGCTTACAAATCACGTTGTTCACGTTCTCTGGCTTTCCTTTTTTGTTTGGTTTAAAACCAAAGAATTGCCAAATAGGCGCATTTGCAGGACATCAAGAGCAGACATCTTTCCTGCTGGAGTTAGGGCTACATGGGTAATTACGTAGGCTACAGCGTCAGACGTATGCTAGTGGTGGACCGACCGACTGACATTAGACACACATACCAGTATATAGACATACACACAGTCTCCTATATGCATACTATGATGCTAAGCAGCTTACTGATGCTTATGTGTTGAGATCCACACTGAGCTCCAACTTGTAAATTAAAGACTTTATCATTAAACGCCCATTTAATTCGAACTATGATACAGTAAAAACCAAGTGACATGTTGTCAGGGTAACTTCCTTATATTAAACTTAAGGCATCAAATTATGAATCAATTACAGAAGAACATGTAATAACCTTCATAACATGGTTAGAGATCCTGCTGAATTCTGGAAAACATACAAAAAGTGAGAGTGAAGTCTTATTAAGAGATCAAAGTGAATAAAGTAACGTGTCAAAACAGAAGTAAACGCTCAAAAATTCAGGAGCAGCTGCCTGTCCTGATTCGAATGCTTTGGAGAAGCTCTGTACCTCCAGATGTTAAACAGTTATTTAATGTTAAAGGGCTGTCATGTGAACATAATTATGGTATCTGCTGTCATGAATGTATCTTAGGATCACTTTTGGAACAGCGTGCACATTTTCTATTCTCTTTGTGTTTTGTTTGTTGCTCTCCTTTTGATCTATATTTGAATTATGTTAAATATCTCTCTGTCTGATATGTAATACTTGATTAGGTTTTATTTATGAGTATGCCGAGATTAAAAGATAAATAGATAGGCCATGGCAATACATGGAAATATCCATAAATACATGGATTAATATGTAAGTGTGACATGCAACCAGCTTACAACACAGGCCATACAGTATGTGACCTTGAGGTTAAACTGGGGTCAATTGAGATTAAGATGATTTAGGATATGCATTTGGGTATTTGACATGGGTTGGGATGTAAGTATTGGACTTAATCTATAAATGTTAAGCGCCCACTCTAATCAATTGATATAAAGTAGGCATGTTTCTGATTCCCGTGTTGACTGAGGAGGCTTCCACCTGTCACAGTTTTAACAGATCAGACCGTGTGTGTGTTTGTGCTATAACGTTACTGATAAGTTCACTCACTGTCGTCACACACGTGGTCTGTCTGCCCGGCGTAACGTTAGCGAGTGTCCGGCGTGTGTGTAGTGGCGGTGAGTGTGGGGTTGTCGGTGGCGTTATAGCTGTGAACGTAGCAGTGCAGTGTGTGTACAGTTTATTTGTCGGTGAATAAATGCTACAACTCCTCAAGACCCGAGCCAAGCTCCTGTATCTTGCAACAGCAGCTCAGACGCACTTAAGGTGGGCTGTTAAGGTGGACCAGCTATTCTCCTTTAAGTGACAAGCTGCTCCTTTGCTGAGCTTTTTATTTAAATTTTAATATTTCTTTTAACCATTTAACTGATGGCATTAATCCGTCAAAATTCTTGATGTCGGTTAACGGTTAAACAGTTTATTATTAACATCCTTAGTATCGGTATCGAGATACTATAGGCAAGTATCTTATCAAAGTCATAATTTTGGTATTGTGACAACACTACTAACAGTCAGCATTTCTTGCATTTCAGCAACCCTGTGGCTATTTATACAGTTGTGGAAGTCATTGGAGCAAACTAATATATGAATAGGAACCACTGCAGGATAAAAAACACTGTCAGGATGATCAAATTAAACTGGACTAAATTAAGTAAATACAATTTATTTGAAGCCACAGGCGATTTTTTTTGGTCCGATATTGATTTTTTGAGACATGCAAATTAAGATTTGCAAGTTTTGTTATCCCAAAGAAAAAAAGCTACCTCCAAACAAAATTCAGAGCTTGAGATTGTCTTGTCTGGCAAAGTTTCTGATTGGGGTCAAATCAGAGCAGGATATTAAAACAAGCTGTTCTGTAAAAATACTCTAATATACATGTCAGTGAGCGTCAATCTCCAAACATCAAACCGATCTAAAGTCAGTTTAAGAAACACACTGTCCAGAACAATCCCTCAGCAAACACACAGACATGTTTTTTTGTCATGGTATGCAGCTTTAATCCACTCTCAAGCTGTATGATGAATATTGATGTTTTCATTTAAATGTATCTCGTCTCCTGTAGAAGTGAGTGTGCTTATCTAGCTTTACCACTTCCATTTCATTTGGATAATTCATGCCGGATGATTGTCAAGCCGATGTAGGCAGCAGCTTTAATTCCAAACATTTGTAGCTGTACAAAATGATTAATAATTCATCTAGGGGGCAAGCATTCCTGTGAAACTGCAAAAATATTTCAGAACTATTTTGTGTTGTTGGCAGAGAGGCGCTGCGTATTCTAACATGCATCTATTCTCAGATGTATGTTACAGCCTGCATCTTTTATAGATATACATCCTCCCCTACAGGAAAACTCACATCGCTATCGGTTTTCTCTGTCATTCTTCATCTCTTCCTCTCTTTTTCACCCTGCTCCCATTTTAAATTCCAAATGGCACTAATGTCCTTGGGCTGCTCTTCATCATCTGTTTGTTATGTTAGCGCTGAAAAGGATGGGAAAGTTTAAGAGGGCCTATATAGCTTCTTCTGACACATGTATTAAAACGTCGTACGTCTCAAGGCTAAGCTGCTATAAATAGTGTGTTGGGCTCTTGTCAAGTATACTGAATTTTATGTATGTGTGTGTGTGACATGAATGAACACAGACAGTGACCCCTTTCAACTGGACAGGCAACATGAGTCAGATGTTAATCAAGAGTCAACACAGTAATCCATTATGTAAAAATACCTCACATTAATAACATTACTATCAGGCCACAGAGGTCAGCAGAGGAAGTGTTTGAAAAATATGGCAGAATATTGACATGTAAGTATTACTGAAAGTAGATGGAAAAATCAAACACACGTGGCCCCTCCACTGATGATATAATGGTTCAATATTAACCCTTTATTATAGGCAGTGAGATGGACTTTCCATAGAAGTCCATAGAAGCAGTCTTTAAAACCTGTAATGGCAAATTAGCAGGTTTCGTTGTCAATACATTACTTTTAAAGCCAGCAATGTACAGTATCTCAGTGTTTTCCATAACTGGTGCATTACGTTAAGTAAGGGATAATGTACAGCGAGCCGGTCATTGTTGTGTTTGCCCTGAAGGGGTTTATTTCACAACAATGACCTACATTGTGTACATTATCCCGCTTATTACACGGCTACTTACTTAAGTAATCAATAATTTGATGCAAAAATGGTCCTCCAGAGTCCGACATCAGAGCTGTGCCCATACTGTAGCAACGGTCTGCTATAAAGAAATAACAGACCGTAGAAAACCCTGATTGACCAATCAGAATCGAGTATTCAACAAAGCTGTGTGATAACTAGCCTTAAAGGTGCAGTCAGCGATTCTAATACTATACACTTTTTGTCAAATTCAGCAACTATCAACTGCTTATCAGGCAACAGTTCCAGCAAGGGACCCCAAACGTCCCTTTCCTGGGCCACATAAACCAGCTCTGACTGGGGGATCCCTAGGCGTTCCCAGACCAGTGTGGAGATATAACCTCTCCACCTAGTCCTGGGTCTTTCCTGTGGCCTCCTCCCACCTTCTAGACATAAGTGTATAAAGAGAAAGGCGGTGGGAGTGAGAGGGACGGTAAATCTGCAGGGGGGTATTTGCTTGAGTGTTGAGTTCAAAGATCAACAATCTTTCTCCAGAATCGCTGACTCGACCTTTATGTGATACGTCCGGTGAAGCTTCGGCATTTTCAGGATAGCACTTGAGTGCACTGCATTTAGCCATATTTCGGCGAAACAATGACTGGAACTATAATAAGCCTACTGTACAATACACAGTGTCACGGGAGGAGTGGACTACGCAGGGTTGAAGAAGAACATTTTTTACACTGTGACATTGTGTTCCTATTAAAATCCATTGCAAGTGACATGAATACAAGATGAACAGAGCTGCTGTTCTTCATGAAGAAGCAAACTAAAACCTTTTACAGCCACCTTAAAGCCTGCAGGGGTTCAGTGTTTGATACTAAATTTGTTTTTGGGTGGAGTATTGCTTTAAGGAGCAGGGTTTCATTACAAACAAATTCTAAATAAAACACTGATTCAATTTGCAACTTCAGTGTAAAACCAGCAGCATTAGCATAGACGCTCAGAAACCCACATGGGTCACATCCTTAACCCTGCATTAGTGGATTTCTTTCTTTGTCTGTAATAAATCTCTGTTGGTTCATTACTACAAGAAACCTCTTTCATCTGATCCATTGTTAATATAAAAATATTGATCAGTGCAACATTAATCAGGACTGTTTTACACAGGGGTGGGAGTATTTCAATATATTGCGATTTATTACCTTTTTCAACTGCATATTATGCAGTTTGTCAACATCTGTTTTATCTAATAAGACACAGTTTTCACTCTGTTCATCTCAGAGTTTTCATTCACATATCTTGAGGTCAGAGGTCAAGGAACATGGCATCAATTCCTTAGGTTTTCTAGTTTCATATGATACCAGTATCTTCACTCTAGCTATAAGAGCGAGCCCGCTACAACCTCTGAAAGACAAAATAGCGTGCGGTGGGATTGTTAAGAGTTTAATTGTTTATATAATAAAAGATAAATACTTGACGTCCGTGTATCGATACAATATTGCCACGCAAAATATCACAATACTATGCAGTATTGATTTTTTTCCCCCACCCCTAGTTTTACAACTTGAGCACTAAGCGGCTACAGTTGTCTCGCTCAGGAAATAAAACAACCAGCCGTCCTGGACTCATAACCACACCCAGGAAGTGAACTCCACACACTGTGCTGGTCTGTCACATCTGGTGTTCCTCGTCCTCTGCGGGTGCAGGCTGGTCTAGACAGACTGACAGCTGCTGAAAAGCACATCACCACGTCCCTCCCCAGGACAGGAGCTCCTCTAAGTCTCATTAGGCCGAACTGGCAGCTCAAGTGAAAGGAAAGAGGACCACGCGCTCAGCCTCCCATGGCACAAACCTCCCCATCGCTCACAGGAGCTTTCATTACTTCTCCCCCCTCCCCTCCGTCCCCCAGGCCCTCTCCTAAAGGCAGCCAGCTCCATCCATCAGATCTATCGATCCTGTCTCCCCCTGGTGTGGTACCTGCCTGTTTTTGAGACTAAGTGGGAAGGATGGCAGAGCTGGCATGATATTTCAGCTTTCCAGTGACAGCCACGTCCCCTAGGAATGTTACAAGGTGAACCAGTGTCTGGGCGTCTTGGAGGAAGTGCTCCACCGTAGATCTAAATGAAGCAGCTCTCCCCGGAGGCATTACTAACAATATGTTTTTCCTGCTTGGACATGGGAGTAATAATCAATTCTCTGTTGCTTCCGCTGCTGGTTTGCTAAAACCGGGTATCCCATTCCTTTTGATAATACACATGAGACGGCAGCACAAACATCTCTTTGCTCAAAACAAACCAAACACTTTTTTATTTTCAAATCCTCTGTCATAACTGTTGTTTAAGGTTTGACAGTGATGCCTCACAAAGAAACTTGGATACTGTAAATCCTTCGACAGAGATTTGATGGTGTGTCTCACTGAATTCCTCCTGACTTTGATCTTATTGCTCTGATGGTTTTTGGGCAGAGAATCAAGCTTAAGCTTTTAAAGCGATTGCCTTTGAGGAAACCCATTTTAGAGGAGTTTGACATGAGCACTTGTTATACGTCTAACAGGGATTAAATACACAGTATGTGACACTATTCAGAAATATTTGTTGTTTTTTATCCAAAAAGTGTGTTGTCTTTACGTAATAGAGACAATTTTGCATGTTTGATCAAAGACAATATTTGTGAACACGACATGCTGACACCAGGCGGTATGCAGGAGCCTGGCTGCAGGAACCATACCCTCATACCCCACCCCTATAACAATAATAAGTTCTCTAAAATGTTTTCATTATTTGTCTTTGTCATATTTCATGTACACGCTGTTTAATTATATTTTCTGTAAATTTTTTACTTCGATTTCAGCTGGATTTACATTTCTGCATTAAGAGGTCACATCACAGCTGATATGTGCCTCCTCAAAAATAATATAAATATATTTATTTATATATATGTATATATATATATTTATTTATTTATATATATTTATATATATATATATATTTATTTATCTATATATATATATATTTATATATATATATATATATATATATATATATTTGCAGTGGTGAAATCAGATCCTGAACTATAAATCAAATACTCAATGGTAGCTATAAATACAGAGCTCCTTGTTTATACAGCAGTTACTTTTGACTGAGGTTGTTTTTTGTCTGTTCATCATTTTTTTATGCTATCTGCCCACAGTACTTCCTTGATTTATTCCAAACAACCGAAACTCAAAATACTTACTGTGTGCCCGAGGAGCTGTTCTGTTCTGGGAAAGAACATTTGAGATAGGACATGAATCGGTTTAATCACTGTTGTGATGTATGTATGATGTTTGAGTGGGGCTGTAAGAGCTTATCATTGTCACAGTAGTGCTATTAAACAGTCCTGTCCTTTAATGGCCACCTACGGAGTACAGTATTATCATCATACAGTCTCCACTATCACTCAGTGGTTCACAGCACTTCTTCTCAGACTCGTTCATTATTAAGGAATGTCTGATATCAGATGCTTGAATCATCAGTGATTTAAATATATTTTAATGTGGCTTTCTGTTATTTTTTCCTCAGGGTCTTCCTGCTCAGATAGATCACATGCAGGGTAATTATTCCAAGTTCAGTCTAAATGATTAAATATGTAAATGAGTAATATTTCTGATTGGGTTCCTGCAGAATCAGTACATCTCTCTCTGCACTTGCAGCGACACATGTTGCACGGACACCTTTCCACTTCTGCTCTCTCTAACTACTGTGTTTCTTCTAAAGGGCTCTCAGTTTTTCTACGTGCAATTTCTGAAAGGGCAAGCATTGTAAATTAGATAAAATGAAGATGAAAGTACACATGTGCTTGCTCCTCTGAGTGCATTTCCTCCAATCCTGTAATTTCTCATACAGGCATAAGTGATGAAAATAGGTCTGTTTCTGAGGAGACTGCAGCTCCCACCGGCACAGTGTTTATAATTAAGTGTGATTTTCAACATCAAGATCAGACCACAGGAAGAACAAGGCAGGCTATTTCCTGTTGCTCTGTTTTTCCATTTGTGCCATACTGCCTTTACTGGTTTGACAGAGAAATATGCAGATTTTGAGTTGGGAAGACTTGCAATTTAATGATTTAAAATTAATTTCCTCCCTATTTAATTGCTCAGTTGAATTTATTCAACAGTTAAGTGCAGAGTGAATTTGAATGAGCTCCTAAAACCACTGGAAAGAGTCAAATAAAAAAAAGGCAGCAGTGAGTTTAGTGTCCAGTTTTGCTCCGTACAAAAACACCTCTCAGGAGAGTTAACTTCACCGACTCAATGACCAGAACTGACATGCAGTCGCTCACACATAACAAAGGCGTCAGTTTCAGAGGAGCGTACAGGCATCTCTGAGGATGTGAAAGGCATGAATACAAAAAAAAGCTCAATTTGCATTCATTAGTGGTGTCTATGACGCTGTGCGAGAGGAAAATCTGCAACACGATCTATGATTCTCCCATGGTTCAGAGAGTTTGTACATGTACCTGTCAGACAACATAACAACTCAGCAGGGAATCAAATAAACAAATCCAAATATCTCAGACCCAAATCCCTCAATACAGACACTATCCTAAAATCATTCAGTCAGTCACATTCAGTCAGGAAAATAGTATTCATAAATCCAGAGAAACATGTGAATAGGGGTTCGCATTTGCATGTAATTTTCAGATGCTAAATTGTTTTTTCTTTTATTGTTTAAACTCAGACAGACTCCTGTGTGAATGAACAGAGGGAAAAAATGTCAATTAGTTTTGGAAATAAACCAATTTATCTCACCTCATTGGCACATCATTATATTGATTGATTGATTTATTCAATGTAGAAAAGTTCCACGCTGCATGAATAAAAAGCTGCCAAGAGACTATCCAATTGACAAACTGCTCCCCCCGAACAGCAGTTGTCCAATCGCAGCTTAGCAACCGTAACTAGGCACGTCAAGCTTTGGATTTCTCCACATGTGAAGTGAAGTGGTTTGCATTGAGCTGCCTGCAGGGACGTTTTGCCTGTGACAATGTAGCTCAAGCTCCATGGATGGATAGATGGATGGATAATAGATGGATGGATGACAGATAGATGGATGGATAGATGGATGGATGATAGATGTATGGATGGATAGATGGATAGATGGCAAACAATTTGTGGACTGTGAAAGTCCATGTTTCTTTCTTATCTTGGTAAGAGTGCTCTCAACTGCTCGCAAAATTTTCTCTTACCTAAGAGAAGAGCAAAAATAGGAAAACATCAGTGAATCCCAGAAATCACTGGGTACTAACAAAATAAGAACGAATCGTGGATATGAACAAAATAAGGAAATTTGTTCGTATATCGCCTCCTGCATGAGGCCCATTGTTTTACATCAGCTAAACTAACGTTAGGTCTATCTAGCTACAGCTGATAAAATCTATATATCTATATATAAGCTACCTACGGTGGTAATTTCAGTCGGCTTCTGTCTGCCTCTATCTGAAATCAAGGACCAATTGTTTCAAAAATGGTAAATCTGCAACTGTCATCAGCGTCAGAAACTAAGGGGCGGACTAGACTGTATGGAAAAAAAGACAGATTAGAATATAATATATAGTAAAACTATATAATAATGCCATAGCAACCGCATCGCAGAGACAAAGGACCTTACACTGCATGGTGCTTCGTTTTACATCAGGAAACATCTCACCCTGCTATATCTGCCTGCTGAAAACCATCTGGGCTTTTCTCCGTGGCCATTTTATGAGCAGAGCTGCCATGCGGGGCGCAGTGTGGCGCAAGCACCGATTCAATTATGAGGTGGGGGTGTTTGGCAGGAAGGTGTGTGTGTGCCATGCTCTGTCTGTACGCCGCCTGAGGCTGATAGATGTGGAGACTGCTGGCCTGGCAAGTGGTTTGCAACCTGTCAGTAACGTGAGAGAGGCCCATTGTGCGGCTGGAAAAACCCTGAGCACTCAGCTGTGTTTACAGCCCAGAGCGCGTTGCTGCAGACACGCCCCCGAGGATCCCTCAGCAGCCCCCTGCTCCAAAAAACACAGGGCAGAATCAGATGGAGACAAAGCGACATCATCCCATTTCCCCCCGCCACGTCCTCTGTGAGGCTGCCTCCCAATTAGCCACGGCGCCGCTGCCGAGGCGAGATAACAATAGAAGCCCATGTATCCCCTAAAGACCTCACTAGAGGACCTTTATTACCGTATTGATATCTCCTACATGTCACCGCTGCCCTCACTTGCCTGGCTGCATGCCCGCACATTTTATATGAGGGAAAATAACCAGAGGGGCTGTAACTCAATACAAGAAGAAAAACAGCAGGACACAACATGAGGCTGAACGGTACATGCTGTAATTAGTGCGATGCTGTAAGGAATAAATATAAAATATGATACAGCGAGTTCAAGCTGCACAGTAAATTAAAAACAATGATTAATGGGTGAAAGTACAAAAATGTTTCTGGCAACGAGTCAAGTGACACCCAGTGGAATGAAGAAAAATCTGAGCTGACATCAAGTAAAATAACACATCATCAGTGGCAGATACAAATATTTTAGAAAAACAAAACAGCAGTTGCAAATATGTCTCCACTGATATTCTATCCTTCAATATTTCCTACATGCATAAGACACAATTTGACTATTGTGACGGATGTATTTTAAAATACAGAGCATCTCTCCAAGGATACAGTGCTTTAAAATAAAATCAAAATATTGCATTTTCCACACAAAGAAAATATTTAAGTGTTCAAGTTAGCTCACATTCTGTAGCACCACAAATGACTTAATTCATGGACAAAATTACACGTAACTGAAGTCCAATCGTACGGAAAAGTGCCTAGCTGACCTAAAAATGAAGCATACGTTTTAGTTTATGTGCAAGACTGTTCCCAGTAAAACATGTTGAGATTGTCCACTTGGTCCTCGGCACAGGTGGTTGTAGACATGCCATTTAAAAAAAAAAAAAATGTTTTTGTCATTGAATTTTAAAGCGAGACTTTGTAACTTTTGAAAGAAGAAATAAAACATTCTTACATAAAAAATGGATGAAGCTTCACTGTAGCTTATGGTGGCTAATGTTAGCTAATAGATATTGCTGTGTAACTGCCATTACTGAGTCAGTTCACTGACTGTATCACCGCATTTCCACCAGATCCGGTGACGGAGGGCATCTCAACGCTTTCCATTCATTTCCTATGGAAAGCAGGAGAAGCAGTCGCCCAGCGCATGCAAAGTTACACAGTCTCGCTTTGATCATTTCTAACTTCTGAGACTCGACTGGTCAGAGAAAAACCCTCGATAAACCAAATAATCACCTAAAATTGGTAATGTTTTTACAGTAAATACTGAAAAAACAAACAAAACTCCACCCAATTGCTCGGCGCTAGTAATAGCTGTTACACACTGGCAGCGTTTTTTTCATGATAAATTCGCACGTGAATATATTTTTCGGAACTGTTGTTTTTGTCGTGAGTACTTTCACACTGAACGCGAATATTTCGTGCCGGAAAAGTGGCGTACTTTTTTTTTTGGAACAAGGTCGATTTTCTGAGCTTGCGCACCGCGAATAAAGTCATCAACCAATCATGTTGTGTGGAACCAGTTGAGTTGTGCATATATTTATGAAACATCAACACAGACCAGATCCACTCCACTTCCGTTCTTACCTTTTACAATAAAAGCCCTAGACATATAATATTCTCATGCGAATATTTCGTATTTTGTTGTGCCCCAGTGTGTAACAGCCTTAAGACGTGAACCTGTGTTCAAAAACATCTTAATTGAAAAAATAATCACTATGTCAGCTCGGTGGCCTGAGGCACTCTTTACCTGGTTAAACTTACGCTGGCAAGATTTGAGGAACTTATACAATTAACATTAAAGTGTCTTATATTTTACATTTATCAAATCCTTCATATGTTTTTCCATTTGTAGCTGGACAAAACGTTACACAGACTTCCCAAGGCTTTGTAGTGGAAACTTTGAGCAGCACCACAGAGCTGGTTGTGAGTGAGGCTTTACAGTAAATGGACGTGGGGTCACTCCTACTGCAAAGCTGAGGTCAGGCTCTCAGAGAGCCGGTCTGTGTGTGAGTGGTCATAAAACACGACAAGCATCCATTTCAAATGCCCCAGCTGTCACTGAAGTACTGGTCCTCTTCTTCCTCCTCCTCTTCCTCCTCTTCCTCCTCCTCAGTCCCATTTTTCATGAGGTCGTCATCTTGTAACTCATTCACTTCCTCTGCCTCCTCTTCTTCCTCTTTTAGCTGCGTGAGCATGGTCTGTAAAGTGGCTTTTACTTCCTGAACCTCCTCGTCCAGCGACTGTGCGGTGTGAGTTAAGGGAGAATCTGATGCTACTGAGAATCACACATTAACATGTAAATAAAAAGCATGCCAGCAGACGAATATCAGGGCAAATGTGACACTTGTGGCCCGCGATGGTTAATGGTAATAGCAGAGGACAGCCATAACCTGATGAAGTCATCAATCTCCAATTTGGCCACCGAACGGATTACTGGGACAGATCATCAAGTCATACCCAATTTAACCCCGTCCAATTCACTATTCATGAGCTCATCTCGTCTGTGGGGCTGGGTGGCGGTGTGGGGACCCAAGCAAACAGACTGCCCCGCTAAATTATTCATAAACCATCAAATGAAACGGGATAGAGGCTGTCATCAGTTGGGGTGGGAGGGGATTGTTTAACCTGCTTAGAAACTCAAATTAATCGTGTGAGTGTCCGTCTTAAGTGGCAAATCAAAGGGACGGCGTTGATGGCAGATGGGGCCTGATGGCTCGTTTTACTGTCTGAATGGACACAGATTGTCCTCATTCATAATTAACCAGTCGTTAAAGAGCTTTTCATAAATACTGCAGACGGTTCGTAACACTTTTTTAGGCAACATGGTCCAAATGAGACGATGAAGTTCAGAGTCATGCTGTAGCTTTAACACTAACCACAGCGTAGTGTTGTCACAATACCAAAACTATGACTTCTGATACTCTGCCTAAATATCTCGATACCGATACGGAAACGATACCACAGCAAAAATCAAAAACATCAGGAAAAGTAATGGAATAATAGATGACAGAACATGGAACTTATTTTTTGTATTAATTAAAAAGGTTCAAATGTAAAAATGTATTAGTTAAAAAAATGATATGGTATGCAGTAATGATGATTTCTTTGATATTTAACTTTATATATTTGCATTTCTTTTTTTCAGTTATATTTAATAATGCACACACATTTACATTTCATCTCTATTCTTATTATTCTTATTTCTATTTTTCTTATATTTATATACTGTATATCTTTATTCTAAAATGGAATTGCAATTTCCCCCCCGGGATCAATAGAATATTTCTGATTCACTTATTGAATCAGTAACAGATAAGGCGGTGAGTGATACTGCAGCACGGAAGACAACGGGAGGCTTCCAAAACAAAAACCCACAAAACGTTAATAAATTCAGATGAAGTTCTGTGAGAAGTTGATGAGAGAAAAGCTGCTAAAGTCAGAAAGACACTAGAGTAACTGTAGAAAACGCTCTGTTGAAGTGTCGAAGTGGTGTGAAAAGAGAGAAAAGTTACTCTCACCGGAATGCTTTTCCTCTCCGTCAATTTCACCTTACAGAGACACACGGTAAAATAATACTTTAACACATGCTCTATCCTGCATTATGTGTTTGCTGAATTACATGAGATGCTTGAACAGATTGTGAATCTGATTTTATCGGTACCTTTGATCGGTTATTTGAGCTGCGCTGTTATTTCCTTGTTCTTTTGAAGGGAGTTCTGCCGATACAGACGCCAGCTCAGAGCGAGACTGTGCAGCCGTTGAGCAGTTCATGACCTGCTTTAATCTTCTTTTCAACTTCACTTGTTGACTCCTTCCTTCCAGGTTATCACTACAGTTTAATTTTTGACCTCTTGCTCCCACCAGCAGTAAAGTTAAAACTGGCTGCTCCCACGGGATCCCAATCCTAATGGTGTCCTCTAAAGCAGAGCGTTGCACACGCACACGGCCCCGCGGTCGCACATCGACGCAACTCACAGCTCGTATTACAACACTATTATTCTTAAAAGTACCGGTACTAATAGAATGGGGTAGTGTGTCGTTTTTAACGGCAGGATATTGCGATACCTTTCTAGTATCGTATACCGTGCAACATGACCACAGTGTTTTTTCTGCCTCTCCATCATTTTTTTTCTGTGGTTGTTCATCCACCTCATTGTATTGAGAGAAGGGACTCAATTAAGACCCTTAGAGACTGGAGGTTTGATCTTCCTGTCACTATGGCAACAGTAGCATCATCCTGAGTTCAGTTCATTTCTGCAACCCAACAACAATATTGTCCTGTATCTTCAGTGTCCTCTAGTGTCCACGGCACTTTTGCATTGACTTCAAAAGACTTATATGAATGGCATGTAAGGACACGGCGACAGAGAGGTGGAGAGAAGCGGGCCAATCTGTCCATCTCCGACTGCCAGGCCGCACTGATATCATGCAAACAGAGGAGGAGCTCGTACTGACCTCTGACAGCACAGCGGGGGGGACGTGAATCTCTAATCAGATGTGAAAAAAGTTCAATAGAGAGTGAAGGGCGTACTGCATAACATGCAGCTTTTAGAGATCCTAAAATGAAATAAATATCTTCATCAGATGAGGAAAGTATTTCTGGCAGCCCGCGTTCAAAGAAGAGAAATGAGGCGTGACACAAAATTTAAAAAAAACAGCAGGTTAGATGGCAAATTTTCTTCATCTCGGGGTTGGAGTATCGCCTTTTCTATCTGTCTTAATAAGCCCACAGTGTAGAGGGGAAAAGTGGAGCGAGAAAAACACACTAATCTATTTCCAATCAGCTTTCTAATTAGCGCGGAAAATGATGTATTGTGACCTGTAATCAGCTCCAACAGTTTCATTTGAGTCATTATCATGGATATTGTAATTTCCTCCGAGCCAGAGCCAGCAAGTGGAAGTGAGCAGACGGAGGAGGGGAAGGGAGGGGAGGGGAGAGAAAGGGAGGGTCAGCTGGAGGATGGACATTAAGAAATGACGGGAGCAGAGTCATTACAGTGACATTCCTCTATCTGTCGAGGCGCTGCTCCTGTCGGCTGACTTTAATCTCAGCCCGTAGTGACTGGCAGCCCTCTAACAACCTTGCATGGACTTTTACCATTTCATTTTCCAGTTGGCACGTCCAGCCTGTCAAGAAAAATCCTCTGATCCCAGTTTATCTTCAATTCCCTCCCTGAATGGACCCATAATGTCAGATAAGACAGGTTGATTTTTCCTCAAAAGCTAAAGTACAGAATATCAGTGAGCCTAAAGGTAGTTTGGATGTGTACTTTAGAGAGTTGGAAGGAAACTAGGTCCTTAAGATGGATGGACGGAGACGGAAACGCACACACAGATAGTATACAGTTAGTTTATATGATGTATGTATACTTAGAGAGCAGTGAAAGGATATGGGTGAGGGCCTGATCTCGGTTCAGTATGGCCGTCTGCAATTCATCTTCCAAGGTCATTAGTCTGTCACCGATCAGCTCACAGCGCTCCGTCAGGTCGGCAGCCTCGCTGCACGCGTCCTGGCAAGGAAAAGGAATGAAATGATGGGTAAGGAGAGGAAGGGAGCATCAACCAAGGTTCAAATATATGAGTCTGATATTGAAAATGAATAAACAGAAAAGTCTATCTAACAATAACAACAAGCAACCTACAAAGAAAAAAATTATATATGAAGGTTTTAATACTGGTATTACAACAATACTGATATACTGTTTCAGTCATCAAAACAGATTGGGAGCCGTTGCTGTATTGAAGCAATACAACATAAAAAGCTAGTATCTAAAAGTTCACTTGAGTTTATTTTACAGCAACATGCAACCATTGATTGTCTCGATCCAACAGTGTGCTGACGTACAACGGTGTGCTGTTGTACAACAATGAACATCAGTCATGTCAAAGCAGCAGAGGCCCAGATATCCTGACTTTTAGTCTTTAGTATGGATCAAGCTCAACACTGGATTTCCCATCATGCAACTGGATAGAGAGAGTCCACAATGTGTTATGACCCAGGCTGTTCTCATACAACCGTTTGTAGCTATACCTACAAAAAGTAATGCACTGTAAGTCATCTATATCTCATGAAATCAATTAGTATGTAATCCACATAATCATGAACCAGGAAGTATAAAGAGCGACAACTGCCACATAGGGAGGAGGTCAGGGTGGATTTAGGTAAAAAAAAAAAACTCCTGACTTTCACCCAGGAGACCGGTGCTCGTACCCCGGTGCTCGTACCCCGGTGCTCGTACCCCGTGTGAAACCACAACTCAATGCTGGTTTATTTGTCACCTAACTTCTGTACTTCAGTTACGTTACTTCCGGAGTTATTTTAACCCAACCCACGATCTTTTCCTAAACCTAACTAAGCAGTTTTGTTGCCTAAACCTAACCAAGTTGTTTCCTGTGAAGACGCAAGTTTATTTTGAAAAGATGTTTGGGTCATGTGTTGCTGGACTTTCGTACGAAAACGCACGAAAAATGAGGAATAACTTTTTGTAAGATATCATACGAACCGTTGTATGATGATACACTGTATGACCATGCTTCTCAGCATTGCTAATGCCTATAACGGAGAATAATGACTGTAGTTATAAAGCATTATCAGAATGAACTTATCAGTGTCTTAGTTGTGTCTTTCACAGATGCTCTAAAACAAGAGTAATGATACATCATGACTCATTATTTGTGATTTAATTTGAGGATAATTAGTCACCATAGCTACACAGATAACAAAGATCCACAACCCTTGTCTTATAATATCTTGTATGGAAGTAATCAAAATCATAACATACTTTGCTTTTAATTAACTTTATGTTGAACAATGCTACTGTAGACAGATGAGATATTACGGCACTTTTACACCCACGAATAGTGAGTATATGTAATATTTGAATTGAATATATATAATTGAATGTATGACTGATTAAAGGTACTGCACGGAGGCCTACTTCAGTTACAATGATTGCTGTTATACAAATATTAAGAGGGCATTAGTACAAAATCTTGCACTTTCAAACCTCCTTGAGTTGTTTTTCTCTTTAATCGTAGTTTTAATAATGTTAAATTGCATCTGTGCTTTTATAATCATGAGTCAGAGCTCTACGTGGAGCTTTTCAGAGTTATCCAAGACTCATTTCATCTCTTTGACACTAAATCCTTGACACTGTTTCAACCAGACACAAGAGGAGAATAGCTGGGCAGACAAAAGATACGAAGCTGCCAAATGTTCTGCTTGGTACAGCGCCAAGGTCGTAATGTACACAAAACACAGCACGGGGGTCGGTGTGCACAACAGTCAGCATGTCACCTGAGGATGCTGCGAGGCTGAGTGTGTGTGTTGGAGGACGGTGTGGATGTCGGGGTGGTGGAGGAGCAGAGTGCAGCAGGGCAGAGCATCCAGAGAGCAGGGCTGGCCATAATTAGAACAGGCCCCTTTGCAGACATCGTGTCCTAGTTTCTTCACACTTATCAAGCGTAGAGAACACAAACACACGCAGACCCAGTGTTCTCGTCAAACAACACATAGAAAGTCTGATCTGACTCATAGCTGCAGGTAGGAAATATCAACTCCCTGCGGCTCAGAGGTGTCAGAACAATGACTGGAAAGTCGTGTCTCTGGTCTTTGTCCTGGAATAGCACTACTTCTCCGGATGATGTAACTCCCCAAAAGAAAAGTACAACAACAACAGGCCTGAGGCTCGACGATACGTACAAGTCCTCCCTGATGCAATTAAGGACTTAAGTAAGACTTAAAGGTCACATATTATACTCCATTTAAACTAGTTATTATAGGTCTCAGACACCTCCAAACCATGTCTCTGAAGTTTTTTTTTCAAAAAAACAATCAGATCATGCATTCCAGCATGTCTCTATAACCTCTGTTTCAGCCCATTTCCAAAAGTGCTGATTTCTGTGTCTGTAGCCTCTGTCTCCTCCCACTCTGCTCTGATTGGTCAGCGTTTTCTGTCAATCAAACGTCCTCAACAACAGCGTCACCCTCCCCCTCCCTCCCGGAGAAGCTCTCTCTCTCGTTTTCTCTCTCTCTCTCTCTCTCTCTCTCTCTCTCTCTCTCTCTCTCTCTCAAGAGAGAGAGAGAGAGAGAGAGAGAGAGAGAGAGAGAGAGAGAGAGAGACTGTTGTGCACACCGACCCCTGTGCTGTGTTTTGTGTACATTACGACCTTGGCGCTGTACCAAGCAGAACATTTGGCAGCTTCGTATCTTTTGTCTGCCCAGCTATTCTCCTCTTGTGTCTGGTTGAAACAGTGTCAAGGATTTAGTGAGAGAGAGAGAGAGAGAGAGAGAGAGAGAGAGATAGAGATAGCAGCTAGAATAAAGTTTATAAACCACTTTAAAGTTTATAAACCAGAAACTTCACCCAGCGCACGTTACCGGAGGAATCTGATCAGAAATCGGCGACACATGATGAACATCTGCGGTCCAGATTCCAGGTTTTCCTGACGGTTTCTCTCAGGTAAATAATGCTGTTTATAGCTCTGTTAGTTAGCTCAGTGTTTACCTCATGCATCAACTCTGTAAACCGTAAACATACACTCTGTTTTACGTCTGTCTTTACAGATCCATCTGTGAGAAATGACCGACAGAATCATCCCAGAGGAGAGCAGATAGCTGTGGGCAGATGGCTCTGTTTACATGGAGATACAAAGCTAACCCGGTAGCATGTAGCTAACCCGTTAGCATGTAGCTACATGCTAACGGGTTAGCTACATGCTACCGCTATGACACGGTGTGTAAACACAGCGACCATCAGGGTGGAAAATAGAAGATGTGAAACAGTAGTCAGTTCATTATTTCTGCTAAAAGATAAATGTATGGAAGATCAGAGTAATGGTATATTATTTACAGTAGTAGCTGTCTCTGTGTTACCATGACTACAGACCACCGGAGCTTAGCTTACCATAGTTTACCAGAGCTGAAGACTTTCTCCTGTACCATGTTAACATAACTAACTAACAGGTGAGATGATTACAAATGCTGTGAATAATTAATATTGTCATCTGTCTACTCAAATAAAGTTTACAATACATGGTGCAAGCTTTTGTGTGGAGTATTGCAGCCAACAACAGAACAAGCGGGTTTTCCTTTCAGCATGTTTACTAGTAAACAGTCGAAATAACAATGGCGGACGCAGCTTGCTGAGCCGGCTACTCCGTGGGCGGGGTTACCAAGCCGGGGTATGGGGTGAGGGGGGTGCTGTTCTGTTTCACTGGAAACAGGAAAGCCATATATGGCTTGCATTTCTGCCTAATGACGTCAGAAGACTAGGAAAAAAGCGAATTTTTATTTCTGCACCCATTTCCGGACAAACGGAGGAGGAGAAAAAGAGAGAGGATGGTCTTTTATGATACTATGGTGGCCTGTAGACACACTGGGGACAGATATTGATGTTTAAAAGACATGGAAAAGTGCATTTTGCATAATATGTGACCTTTAAAGGCACAACAGCTCACAGGACAAAATATTTAACATCCTGTTTTGGTGTTTGAGACACTTAAATGAACAAACAATCACTGACACGGGTCTGTCCTCAGGCGTCATTTTATGTGATCCCTGTCCTCCTATACCAAGAAGCAAGACAGTCAGTTTATAGATTGACTGAGCTGTTGTTTATCAAGGTTAGGAGTTTCTTTAGCAGATAAGAGCCCTGTGTTTGTGCAGCTGATTGATTCTATACTTCACAGCCTCCAGTCAGCATTCGTAAAGTCAATACAAGCACCGGTTAGAAGACAAAAGCTCACTGTGCACGATGACACTACACCCCTTAGTACACAGACCTTTAAACAAAGATGTTATTTCACTCCCGGTGGTGATCAAAACAATATAAATTACTTTCTCTGCCACCTGCGCCTTTTAACAAACAAGAAAACACGGGAAATGAGATTTCAACAACATGCCAATTTGTATAATAGAATCATACATGTATTGTGTTGATTCCTGATGCATATAAGTGCTAATGTTGTTAGACCAAGAGTAAACAAAGAAGACTGCAGAAGCGTGAACAGATTATTTAGAGATTCAATATTCAGAATCATGTATGCACTGGTATGGTTATTTAAGCAATAATGAGTGAGAGACAGCAGGTAATTGTGCATGTTCCCACAGGTGCTGTTAGGCCCGACGCTTTGTGCCAGGCGGGCGATACAAAGCAGTGATATTGCACTGGTATTACACTCAAGGTCATAATTGCTTGTGCAAACAATAAAGCAGCTGGATTCATTTTAAACCCAAAAGGAAATTAACTAGCTTATGATGAACTAGCGTCTTTGTTATCACCGATGCTCTGTTAGTTGCTTACTGGATCCACACTTGTAAAAAAATCTGTTCCCAAGACCGTCTACAAGGTCATTTAGAAATATGTGCAGTGACAGTATGAGGTGTTTCTGTCTGTAGCTGTGCCCCAATTCTGTACTGCACACTAATTCAAAGTAGGTTTTGAGGAGAAGTGATAAAGTTAAAGTCCCCATGAAACCGAAGCTAGAGCGTCTCTAACTGCTGTAATGTGACGTATCTCACAGTGAAACAGAATATTTAAGCGGTGGAGAGTTACAAGAGGGATTTAAATCAAAACATTTGTATTTGATTGGGCTTCTAAAAAGTGGAAGGGCTTAGTGTTTAGGTCGATACGGAGCTACAGAGCAGAGGACTGTTGGCTCCACATCGCTCCACACACACCTCCCTCACCTGTTGTTGGATCAGGAGGCGGACAAGGGAGAGGTGTTTTTTTTCAACCGGCTCTGTGTCACTGCAGCGCGGGCAGTACATGCAGATGAACGGCGCCCGGATATCGTCTCAGCTAGTGATGGTCACTCGCCTGCAGTAGCGCACGTCTGACCGTGTCTTTATACTTTTTTGTTTTCCTGAGGTCTGACCACCACCTGTATTTGTGTTCCAATTCCATACAACATACTACTCCATTAGTCTTTATAGTATAGGCCTATTGTTTAAGTAGTTGGTATACAAGAAATCAATATACTTGACTGTTTTATACTAACAGGAAATGATACAATACGTGTACCTTTAAGAACTGATTGCTTTTATTTAATCCTTTTTTTTTTATTTCTGTCTCACCACCATCCGCAGTTTAATTTAAAGTTTTGCATTCATTGTGGGACAATAGTGTCCGTCAACAATACACTCAAAAACCAGCAGTTTTGAGTATACTTGATTTTGTCACTTTTCAATGTGAAGTGGAACCGGGATACAGCTTCACTTTAGAGTGCTGCTGGTGTACACTTCTGTCCCACAATGCACAATTATCCACAATTGTTCACAATTTTTGGAAAAATATCTTTCTCTTTGTGAAGTTTGATAGGCAGTGACATCCTAAAGTTGCAGTTTCATTGACATCACATGCACTGTACCAAATTGCAGTCCATGTACCTAACTGTTGGTTATATTTATGACAAAAACAACATACCATATATGAAGATAGCCTACATTTAGTGTGCAGTAAGGTATTGTAACGCAGCAATCATCTCTCCTAACAGGGCTGGTGTAAATTCTATGACTTTATCATCAAAACTACCTGATAAATCTAATAAAACATGTCGATTGAATAATGTGTCTCTACTTGTTTGGTGCTGTGGGTCAGTATATAGACGGGGATGTACTGTAAGGACCTTGAGAGGATAAAAGAACAATTAGTAGAGATTACAAGAAAATAGAGTCGTGCTAAAACACACACTTGCACACACACACTAATCAATCTCCATTGTGGCAGCAGGGCAGCAGCTAAGTGGAAATCATTTACTTAAAGTCATTATGGAAAGGAGAAAGAGGTCACACGCTCTGCGAGGCAGAGAATCACGCTCCTCCGCAGCGCCACTATCACAACACCATCGAGACAAAGATATACCAATACCATTTAACAGCCATCATATCATCTGACTCAGTGATACATCATACTTTATTCTGATATCAGCTCGGTTTTCAATAATTCATTGTGATTCAAAGTTCACGTATACAAGTCACTCTCCCGTACACCTTGTGCATGAAAATAAACTGACTGTACCAACCTTGGTTACTGTTGCTGAGCCTGTCAAGCTTTCTATTCTCGCCCAGCACATGAACAGTTTACCACTCAAACCACTGGCTCAAAAGCGAGTGCTATCTTTTCTGTCTTCTGTAAATATCAGTCTTTGGTAAATATATGGAGGAGAAGTAAAACATTTTAGTGCAGAGCTACCCGGAGCTTTATGATCTGCCCAACGGACTACTTTACTTGCGTCACCCTTTCCGTCCGAGGCACAACATCCGGTTGAAAGGTCAGTCAAACTGACACAGACAAATTTAGCAGTAAAACTACTGTGAAGGATTCACGGTGCTGGAAATCCATTTATCTTTGTTTTGACTGAGTTTAGTTCTGTCAGTGAGGCTTTCTGCTAAGTTACGGCATGTTTTGGTTGCTTAGTAACGACAGGAGCGCAACCTCCCAAGCATCTTGGATAAAAGGATGAAAGTGGCACGGCTGGCGTTTTCCACGCATTTTTAGAAGCAACATGTGAACGGCCCCTTACTGTATTGTAGTACTAGTGGCTAGTTAGTACTAGTAAGTATGATAAGGACAAATGCGAGATCAGACTTGTATTTCACTGTAACATAACCCTGTTTGGCTACAAAACAGTGGCTAGATTTATGCTTTATTGTTCAAACATTTTCATGCATATTTTCAAACCATGTGTTTTAATTTTTAACATTAAAAGAAAAAGATTTGAGGATGCGCTCTAACTGATGAGTTTGCTATCTCGGATAATGAGTTTTCCTGGGGTTGCAGGAGTGTCGTTGGAAGTATCGCATGGCTAGGTTGCTACTGTAGGTCATAAGCCAGACATGCTAAAGTTTGCAGCTTACATTAGAAGAGAGAAACCCACTGTTTAATTCCTTTTAGTCTCAGGAAAGACACCACCTTCTGATCTCTATATGGAGTATTGCTCTACAGCCTCATGCACATTGCTTCAAAATGTGGAGAAATCCAAAGTTTGACTGTGAATCCAGGATGCATACACCCTTATCAGACTTGCATGAAATCCTGCATGGGACACTCCCTTAAAAAGTACAGGTAGCATTTCACCATTTGGCTTCCAGGTGTGGATTCATATAAGTGTATGAATTTAAATCATGGAGGTGCTGAAAGGAGAATACTTGCTCAGCAAAACCCTCCCCTGTATAGATAAAGCTCTTTGTGCAAACTCAGACAGTCAGCGACACCAACCGACGCTTCTCATGTAGATCAGTATCGATCCACCAGTCAGAAAGGCGGCAGAGGTCACGTTTAAGTAAAGGTCACCTAATGGATTGTTCTGTGTCCCAGTAAGCCTCGCGTCAATGCAACTGACACTTTAATTACACTGATAGCATTCCACCACACAGTGACAGTGTTAGCGCTACCAACCTCTGGGTGATTATCCTCCATGGAGAACAAGAACTCCTCCAATTTCTGCAACAAAAGAGAAACATTTGTTGAGGCCACACAGTCATAAACCTGCTCATGAATTATTGAAAATGCAATTATGTTGGCTGTGTACTGTATGTGTGCAACATCATCATAATGAGAGGAGGTTGTAATTATTCATCACCAAAACTGACAAGGAGAAAATAGATTAACTGGCTCATCTGTACTGCAGGTTTCCTTTGTTAGTATTCAAATGTGTAATTGTACATTCTCCACTAAGGAAGGAGGTAATTACTGTACCTATTGGAGACTAACATATTGTTTGTGGCTTTAGAGTAAGTACATAAGAAGGCACGGTAACAACAAATGATAATCAGCAATGTTTTAATAATTTTTTAATCAAAAATTGTGCAAAGGCTGGTTCAAACTACACAATATCAGCCCGATTATAGCTCGACGTGGCTGTTGTTTGGGTCTCTGCTCGGATCGGGAACGACAATGAGTGTTGTATGCGACAATTAGGGCTGTCCCGAATACCATTATTTGGGTTTCGAAGCTTCGTTGAGAAATATTTGAAGGTATCGGAAGCTTCGGAACAGTGCACTACTGTACACACACATGCACCTCTACACGTAACAAACAGCGATATCTGTCTGAGAATAACTAATAATAATTAACTAAATTGAAATTGAATAATGTATAATGTTGTGGGATTATCCCTTATTTAATGGGCTATTTGGGGATTTAGTTATTATTATGACATACTTGTATATTAAAAAACAAAAAAACAAAGCATTCGAATAGTGATTTGGAGGTTGATTACCATGGCAACGGTTGAAGCTTCGAAGCATTTGGGTCAGCCCTAATCGATTGTTTTATCCCGTGTAGTGTGTTATAGTAGACAACAACCAACGCCACCTCTGGGACGCCTCACGACAAAGTCTAGCATGTTGGATTTTTTTGTATTCAGTTGTGGCCATGGCTTTGCCGAAGAGAAAGAGGAACGATGTCAGTGCTGTGAGGTGGAAATGTGAAAAGGAGGAAAGATTTGTGGAGCTATGGCGACAACAACCCAGCATTTTTTTTTGTTTCCTCGAGGGACCAGAGTGAACAAAGAAAAAGCAGAGGCACTTCAGCAAATCGATGAGTAGGCTACTGCCATTACCATCAAGCTTCTTTCTCGATGACGTCACGCACGTCGTGAAAGACGACCAGTGATGATGTCGTCTGTCATGTCTCCCGGCCAAGTCACGACAAGAATTTATGACTCTCAATCGCCTAATCTGAAGTAGTGACCATTTTAACCAACAAAAATATTGTATAGTCTGATCCAAGCATAACACGTATCTTCATGCCGTCAACGCTTTGCTCTCCAGTGAACTCTTCATACAGTATCTGAGATCAGATCATTTAAACGCTCCAATTTCTGAATCACACACAAACAGGATTGTCTTTGCTCGATCCAATTACAGTACATCCATCTCACAGCAACATATAATCTGTCACATGCAGTTTTCTAAAGGTTTTCTGGCATCCAGCTGATAAAATACTCTCCTATTGTCTGTTGCCTTGAGATGAAAACCCTTTTGATATGTGGGTCCTAGAATATTTAGGAAAATAATGTACCTACAACTGGAAGATACTAAATGGCTGAAATATAATAATAATAGTAAAAGTCTTATATTTTCGGGACAAAAATTGTCCACTTAATGTGCTGCTATCCGTCTCTTCTCTTTGATGCGAGATTACAAGATGCTTGTTCTGATAATGATGCTGCAAAGAGCATTTTCAGTACAGATGTGCTGTTTCTTCTCTACCCATGAATGTCGTAGATTCTTTTCGTTGTGTAAACATATTCAAAGCAAAATTGTGACTCATTTCCAAAGGGAATTTCTAAATTGAGCAGCACTGACGTTCTAAAATATTCCAGGATTTACGCTAAAATCTAAATCTAAAAAAAATGAAATGTATTTTTGCAGCATTGAGCTCCAGTGTTTTTAGCTTAGAAAACACTGAAAGTAGAGAGCACAGGATGGAGACAAAAGAGAGAAACGTTTGGCTGTCTCACCTTTTTAGTTCTTGGAGAAATGTTAGGAGGGGCCGGGCTTTAGGAGGAGAAAGAAAAGCAGAGAGAAACAAAGGGAAAGCAGAAAATGGAACCATGCAGTTTGTATAATGCGGTCAGCAGGCAGGGCAGGGAAAGAAGACATCAATGCAAGGTTTATATTTATGGTTACACAGAGTACGACTGTGAGAGGAGGTTAAGAGGGTGCAACAGTAGAAGAATTAAATAAAACATTGAGAATACTCAGCTTCCAGTGTTAATGCCAAAAGCACCAGTAAAGATCATTGATAAATATTTGCTTATGGCTGCAGTCCAGTAAATCCATACTGAAATAAGTAAATTTAAGTATCATCTACTGTTTAAACATGATATAAATCACAGTCTGTGAGACAAACTAACAAAATATAATCTCACAAAAACATGTCTGGCGAATGTGCTATTTTTTTTTATTAATGCTGGCTCTGTTGGCTTTGTTCCTATCTCAGACGAGTCTGTCAGACTACGTGGGCGGAGGAAAGTGTGAGTTGGACTCTGCCCTGAGGCAGTGGACCTCAACTCACTGTGGGATAGACCGGCACAGAGCACTCGCGCAAACACACACACATGCATTCCCACGAAACGCATGTAATCATGCAGAAAGAGGCTCATAAATCCGCACTATGTAGAATGAAACTCTTCAAGGAAGCCAAAATAATTCCAAATGGTCGCCTCTCCAACGCCCACATTTTCCTCATTTAGAAAAACCTTTGAGCAAAGCTGCTAATAGACTGCTGCTCATCTCGCTGGAGCTGACAGACTTTTATATTCTGACAACAGCTGAATGTGCGAAACTGGAAATGTCCTCTCCAGTCAAGTGGTAAGACTGACCGAGCAGGCACGCTTTATTTGAGTTCACGTTTCACAGCACAGTAAAAAAAAACCTGAATCTTAAAATAGACCTTTCAGTGGCAAAGATGTGTTATTATGTGTAGACAATATGTCAGACTTCAGCAGTGGACAGCCTCAAAAGGGCATCTTTTATACTCTAAATGTCTGTCATGCACTTCGCTATTGTGTGTTGTTAACAAGACATTGTGCCGTTACCTTTGTGAACTCAGAGTTCTGTAAGTTTGCCTCGGGACACCAGCGTCCTCCCAACGCAGTCAGCATGGCGCAGTCTTCTTCTTCTTTGGTGCACGGCTGGGTTGGAGGATAAACTGCTGCAGTGGGGAGGTCTTCGATGTCTCCTCCGCTGCAGCTGGGAGTTCGCAACTGGAGGCCTCGCAGGAACAGGTGACACGCTTCCAGGTCGGCTTCCCAGATCCGCTCCAAACCTGGGCAGCCACAGCTATAGAGAGGAACAGAACAGTATGTTTTACTATACAATGCAATACAAGATATAATGTGATACACTAAACTATCTAATGTACAGCATGATATAACATATGATATGAAAAACATGGCACAACAACATACTGCAGGTTGAAACGCAATGTCATGCGATACGGTACAATGTGGCACATTACAGTAATTTACAAATATGATCCAGTTAAATATGATATGATACTTAACCTATACTAGATATATTCATATATATATTTATTTATATAGTCACATTTTTGTTATATCATCTACTAAACGTTTGGACACAAGAAAGTAAACACATAGTACATGCTTATTTTACAAATCATGTATTAAAGGACCAGTGTGTAACATTTCGGGGGATCTATGAGCAGAAATGGAATATAATATTCAGAACTATGTTTTCATTAGCGTATAATAACCTGAAACTAAGAATCTTTGTGTTTTCGTTAGTTCTTCGACACGCTTCTGAACCTGCGATAACGTGAGCCACAGAGTGCAAAACTGTGGTACCGCCAGCCGCCGTCTGACTTCCGTTGCTCCTAAAGTAGTGTTATTATGGTACGGATGGCTTCTGAGCGAGGCAAAGGACGTTACCACGGTTTTGCACTCGGCGGCTCACGTTACCACAGTTTTGGAAAGTAAGGAGTGAGCGGAAGGGTACTTAGTTGGTGGCAATCTGCAACCACACTACTAGATGCCGCCAAGTCCTACACACTGTCCCTTTAAAGTAGGGCTGCACAATTAATCAAAATTGCAATATGGCCTACTGCAATTTTCAAATGGCATGAGGCACAATAAAGTAAAAATTGTTAAAGGCGAAACGTGTGTCAAAATATTGTTGTGCCGCACAGATGTTCTGGATTACACATAATATTCTAAAGACTTAAGAAAACATATTTTCTTGGTACAGATGCCCACAAAAAAATAACACCATAATCAGATGTTTTCCAATGAAATGAGAATAATTGTATAAAAATGATCATTCCCTCTAACATCGCAAATCGCAATTCAGTCAAAATAATCACTACTAGATATTTTTTTTAAATCGCTCAGCCCTACTTTAAAGCAATAGTTTGACATTTTGGGAAACACTTATTAGATGAGAAGATCGATGCCACTCGTTAAGTATTGACCTGAAACCAGGAGATGATTATCTTAGCTTAGCATAAAGACCGAAAGCGCGTTCATTTGTGACCTTTTAGAGGTGTTGATAGGTGCTTCCACTTTTTGCTAAGCTACGTTAATTTCCTGGCTGTAGCTCAGCACTAAAAGGACAGACAAGAAGAGAGTGACCTTCTCATCTATCAGTGATTTTCAAAGTGGGGGCCCAGGACCCTTTGGGTGGCCCAAGGCCAGTACAACAGCACATACAAAATAATTGAAACAACTAAAAATAGTCTCTAGTATGCATGTCACTGCTGCATGATGACCGAGCACAGTAGTTATAAAGGCACAGTAAAGGACATCTTTAATGACATCTCTATAATAAAGCACTGACAGAAGAGTGAGAAATGAATCATTCAGAGATTGTAATTCCATTGACATAATGTAATGAGAGCGAGCGGCCTCCTTGTAGGCTGCCCTTTTCTTCAAAGAGCTGCAGCAGAGACACAAGACAGAGCCTGGATGTGTTCATCTCTGCCGGGGTCACTGAGCACGAGTTCACGGGGAGGACAAGAAGATTGCTTTTTGTTTATCTACTCAGTGAGTTACAATCAGTCCTCCCTTTTCACCCTCACTCGCCTCTGACCCCTGTGACACCCCAAACGCAACCTTCCAGTGTAAAAACAGAAGAGAACAATTAAAGCAGTTACATCTGATTGAATGTATTATTCAGAAAATGAGCAGCACGGTCACTGACCGGTGTGGTCTCTGTTTATTGTTCCATGTTAAGTTGGTCACACTGTGTTACAGTAACACTTTATGGTGTCTGATAGTCAGTCCACCATGGTGGAAGTACCTCTAAGGGCATGAGAATGTTGATGTTGAATTATAAGCAGGTCTTTTTGGCTTTCCCAAAAGTTGTTTTCCATTTCCTTTAAATGAAATACTCCTCCACTGGCTCACATTTGAGACCTCTGACCTTTTAAAATATTTATATTTATTCCCCTTCTTCTTTCAGTGACCTTTAGATAACAAATCATTCCCAATAATTGTGGTCCCAGGTGACATTTCGGGAACCAAATCTGTTGATGTTGTAAGAAATTCTACCTTTTAATTTGGTTTAAGAGACACACAAAAAAATGCTAAAGTCCACACTTCAGAGCAGAAATATTTCTCTGTCTTTACTAATAACATCCGTGTTTCCAGGAATCCATCTTGTGTAGAAAACAAACTGAAGCTGACAGGATGTGAGGACAAAGATGTGTGTTTTATACATACTGTAAGAGAGGCATCAAACATTACATACTCTAAACTAGGGGGGTAAGGAAATATCAAAAATATCAAGTATCACAATATTATTTGTTTTATTGATTCTCAAAAACACTATTGATTTTTAATTAATAGTTTAAATACAAAGATAAACTCTGTCAATACTTTATTTCATTGACAAAAAGATGCCTCTTAGTGTATGTGCCCTCTCAAAGTGGTGCTGTGATGTTGGATGTTACAGGGACTGTGATAAAACCCTTTAAAAACTGTTTATATGATCCTGTTTAAATCGATGTAAAATTTTAAAAAAAATAGCTAGAGCATTCATTCTTTTTGCAGCAGAAAGCTTCGCGTCATCACATTGTACACTTGTGATGACGTTATTTAGTTACGTTCAAGTTACGTTATGGATTGATAAGAAATATTTTGTTCATGTTTCTACATTTAGAAGTCTTTTGGATCAATATTTGTGTGTTTATTTAGTAACATTTTATGAAAAATCATGTCCGATTATTGTCATACTTTCAATACTTTATCAAATATTATGGTTTATCGATTTACATAACCTTTTCACTTAGGTTGTACAGATTTTAGGGATATGAAGAATTTGAAGATAAGCAAAAATACCAATGTATGCACTGGCGGTCCATTTCTATTGCAGAGTTCAAAGGGTTAATGCAGATCCCACTGTTCTGATTGCATTGTTTTTTACTCATATTTTATGCATATGGCGATGTGTTCTTTATACTATGACAATTTTCCTGAAATGAAAATTGCTTACAGTTTCTCAATATATTGAATCGTAACCTCTGTATCATGATACGTAGCGTATTGCCAGATTCTTGCCAATACACAGCCCTCTAAGCAGAAATATACTTACATACAGTATAAGCCCCTATAATACAGTCAGTATTTTCACCTAGAGAGTGCCTCCTTGCTGTGCAGTTAAATTTGAGAAATTGCTCATTTTCCATCATACGTAAACAACTCAAAAGCAAAATGCACCCAGACAATATTGTTTAATCTCCCCCTCTGTTCCCTCCACTCGCTCTCAGTGATGAGGCCCCCTGAAAATTGAATGCCACTTGTTTTCCAGCCCATCTCCTGCCTGAAAAGGCTGCCAACCTCTGTACCCTGCCAACGCACGCCTCTCAGCCGTGCTCTAACCTTCATTTGGCACACAGACAATAGAAAAATTGCTGGGCCCAGCAACCCCCCCCCCCCTGCCCTCGCCAATTCGCTACTCAACGCCGTCGCTTCTGAATTCTGCTGTAGTGGGGACGCACCCAGTGAGCCATGCCATTTTTATTTGTCTCTTCTGGAGTGGAGAGAGACACACACACACACACACACACACACACACAGACACACACAGATGTGGATGTGCACACATGTGTTAACTTACACACATACCCATAAATCATTCTCTGTGGGGATTCAGTGTTGTACAATCATAAATCCCTCTAAAAATGTCGGCCTCATCTATCACTAAAGCTTCTCTTCAACGACAACCACAATTCATTACACATTAGTGGCGTTGGCATTAGGGTTCTGTGTACTGGAGATGCGGACAACATGTCAGCTCCTAAGCATCCCTGTGATGGTGGCCTCCTGGTGCCCGTCGGTGTGAACTTCTCGCCCGGGGGTTAATTGGTGGCAGCCGCTCGGCCCGCCATCTGACAGTGGCAGGGTGTGGGTGTGCTGCTCCGCTGATGGCCCGGTAATAAGAAGGAGAGACAGGCAGGCACACTCCGACTAAAACCCCCCTCTGTGACCGCTGACTGACAGGACTGCTCTTTCTCCTCAAGGCATTACAGACGGGAGGAAGGATTATAAATATAACTGTTGAAGGAAGGAGCAGCGGCTCGGTCCTGCTGGTACCAGTAGGTTCAGTTCGACCTCTCCAGAGTGAAAAGGCACAAAGCAGGTTCACAGTCACATACTGTCTGGCCAATATTCTACCCAGCTCAGATCTCACACATGAATACCAATGACACACAGACTGTGAAAAACAGCCCCTATCTTCAGTCACAGCTGGAGTTTTGGGCTATCTAAAGATCAGCCATTTCCCCAAGAAATTACTCTCCTGAATAAAATAAATTAATGCGACTTTCACCTGTAGTCTCATGTCATGACTTCTGGTATTTTAGGATTCCCAAAAGTCATAAACAACCAGAATTCACACATTAAAAAGCAAGTTGGTAATATATATTTCCACCTTAAAGGTACAACGTGTAACATCTGGCGACATCTAGCGGTGAGGTTGTGACCTCTTCCGTGTGCCAAGTGTGTAGGACAACTATGTGTAACATATGCCTCTTGCATGTTACATTAGTAATCAATTTCAGCTTATAATTGTTACTATTGTCAGTAATTTTACCAAGTCAGACTGGGCTTGTAGCTCCCAGGTGATCGTGTGTCCCGGAGTGCTTGTAAGCAAAATAAATCCATCTTGAATGGACATCGGAGTAGTCTGTGGTTTGTTGAAGTGTAACTGTAGGAGCCAAAGTGTGTATTTAGTCTGTTGTTTATTATTATTATTTGTTTAGGCTGCACACGTTCTTTTGGTTAACATCACTTCTGGTAATTGGGACAAGGGTGTGGTTTCACCTATTTTTACCTGTTCACTTGGACCGCGGGAGTTAGACAAAGAGGGTGAGATAAGCTTGGATTTCTGTTGACTGTCACTTCACTTCACTTCACTTCACATACTTTAGTCATTCCAGTTAGCCTACGTTATTGTTTGTAATTCCTTTCATTTAATAAACAGTAAAACGCATCCGGACTTTTTAACTTTTTGGAACGAGTCACACAATAAGAGCCTATTTTAGCTCCTTAGCGGCTTTCAATGGATAGTAGCTGCTACAGTAACCGCCAGCCGTTGGTCTACCATCAAACACAACACAGAGACTGTTGGCTGACACCAATATCAGCAGTACAAAAGAAAGTTAACAGGGCCGTTATGAACTGTGTAAAGAGGTAGTAAAAAGAGAAAGACCTCCCGTTAGATACGGTACGAATGGCCTTATCTAGAGCCGGTTGTTGTAAGAGTAGCGTAGGTCATTTGGAGAATAGTAATGTTAACGAGTAACGTTATTGACTCCGGCCCAAGCAGAAAAAGTTAACACAGTGGTTTGTCCATTATGGGCTACTGTGAAAACATGGCGGTTGGCTCCGTGAAGAGAGGACCAGAGGCCTGTACTACGAAGTGAGTTCAACATATCCAGGGTATGTTCTCGTTATCTGGTTTAATTAACCCTAACAAACGTGATCACAATAAACGTTCCTACGATGGTGGTTATCAACTTGGTAAGTCAACCCAGGGTTTCTCCATCTGGATATGAGCGCGTTCACATAAACGGGATGGAGTGTGCAACATCTGACCAAGCGCAAACATTGACAAGTCAGCAGAGCGGCACTTTCTTACAAAGAAAGAGTGAGCTATAATATTAGACAACTACTAAGTTAAACACATAATCCAGACTAAAATTAACACCGTTGAAGCTGCCAAATGCAGGAAGGACAGCTGGCAAAAGTCCGATATAGTTGTCTAGATGGGACAGTGATATATAAATAGCTTTCAGAAGTGTAATGGGTGAGTTAATCACTTCATTATGGCCTTTGACAAGGTTGTGGCGTGTTTGACTATTCCAGTCATCTTTCAGCTGCGTCCATGACTCCGGTGGTGTGAAACGGACTTGAGAGCAAGTAAAAAAATAAATATAAAAACATAATAAAAAGCGGAAAGCACCCACAGCACACATCCAGCTGCCTTCCTTCATTTGTCAGTTTAAACTGTGTTGTTTTTATCTGGTTTATGACTGTAACGTCTTCGTATTTGTGTAATATTATCATACGGTCTGCGCACCGAGCTGTGATTGGTCAGTAGGCGGTGCTTTCATACGAGTTGATCTCTTATCAGGAACATAACCTGCACCGGAGCAGGTTAGGTGTTCAGCATCAGTTACCATGGTGATCTACCCCGGTAAGAAGTGAACCACCGTCATAGGACGGAAAACCCAGGGTTAACCCTGAAGTTACCTCGCTAACCCTAAATCCTGCTTCGTATTACTGGCCTCTGGTCCTGCTATGTAGATATAAACGGCTCATTCTAAGGTAACAAAAACAATTCTTATTTTCAGGTGATTATACACTAAAGAAAACATAATATTATATTCCATTTCTGCAAATAGATCCCCCTAAATGTTACACACTGTTCCTTTAATCATGAGGCAACATCTTAAATAACACCAGCTGAGGAAAGGTGCTAATAATATGGTGAAATAGAAGAGGGTGACTATTGGTTGAGGTGTGATGGTGAACTGAACAGTTTGTTAGGTGGGTAGCTTCGGCTTGATGTCTGGGGAGGTTTTTGCAGCAGACAGCTGAGCTACCAAGGTCCCTTTGTTACAAACACTTTACATTTGTCTTATGTACATTCACGGTTGTGTACATTAATAGTGATAATGGAGTCCTCTGTTTTAACAAAGAGAACATGTCTTGTCTGTGTATTTTAATGACTTCTACACTAGTTGCATTGCCTCCATTCAATATGATAAATGACATCCAATGCTCAACAGAAGAATGCATAAATGTAGGAAATATTCAAGAGGCATTTCCTAATGAAACATCTACATAATGTATTAAACAACTGTGCGCTGCTGCTAATCTGAATAAAATGTTTTATTTTTGTTCTGGTGACACACTTACAGCATCTGCGCCGCTCTAACATCCTGCTCTAGTCTTTAGCAAAGAAGAGATAATTGGTTTTTTCAACACCATCCGTCTCCACGGAGACCAGACATCTCACCAGTACTAATCTGCCTCTCTCCTCCCATCCCCCCTCCTCCTCCTCTCCTCACCTCCCATCACCACCACACTCCATCAACAGTAATGTACATTAGAGCTGACTGATAAAACGTACAGTGGCTGATGGATGCATGTGTGTATCTGGGTGTGTGTGTGTGTGTACATGCACATGTGGGGACAATTGGCCATTCAATCAAGTCGAATGTGTGACACTGTGCCAAACTGGGGCTGGAGGAAGCTACTGGTCCTCGCCTGAAGGCAAAGCTGTACTTGTGATTTGACCCCAGACCGCCTCTGGATATGGAAGCTGATCCAAAGCTGGAGAGCCAATCAATTAATATAGAATGTGAAGAGCAGGAAAATCCGTTTACACCACCCAACACTCAATAAGGTGTCCTTTAATGGGATTTTTATTTCAATAGTGATGTGGTTAGATGCATGTGGTCTATTTAATCAACTATCTATTGATGAAACTAAAAGCTAGGATCACAGAATATAGCATAGGAGCTCTATTAAAAGGGCAGATATAAAGCACCCAGCAAGAGCATTCAATCATGTATTTCCGGACAAGCTAAGATGACATGGTTGGTACCAATCCATTTCTTAGGTTTTCTAGTTTCATATGATGCCTTTATCTTCACTCTAGCTTTGACTGAGCCTGCTCCAACCTCTGAAAGACAGAAAAGTGGCCGGGCTGTTAAGAGGTTAATAGTTATTATATAATAAAAGATCAATACTTGATGTCCGTGTATTGATACAATATTGCCACGCAAAATATTGTGATACTATGCTGCATTGATTTTTTTCCCCCTCACCCTTAGCTTTTACCCATTTTGTACCTTGTCAAATGCCTCTTCCAGTAAGTCAGCTAGTGTTGCCAGGTTGTTGTTTTTTCACATTAGATACATGGCACAGACAGGTACGCTCAAACAACTCTCAAAATCAAACAAATAAATAACATAAAGTGGCCATCTGCCCTATTGACAGAACAGGTCCCGAGCCTGGCTCCCCTGCTGGGCACTGAGATCGCAGCCATGTGGCTCCTTGACCACGCAGAGCCACATCCCTCTGCAACTGACTCCTGGCTCCCATCCAAAGAGTTGACCCTGCCTCTCCAAGGATGCAACACGAAAGCCCCCACCACCATACACCGCACACAAAAACACAAGTCAAGCAGACACACGGTGTCTCTGATAATATAGGCTTTTCCTGGCTCAAAGTAAGCCCAGGTGGCCTAACCTCCCTCCTCTGAACACTTAAAAAAAAGCGACTGCGTAGAAAGCACAGCTCATATGGTGTACACAAAAACATCACCAGCTCTATTCATCCATCTGTAAAACACAAATGCTGCAGAATGAGAGCCGATCGCATTGCAGCTGCTCGGTGCTGTCTGTGTCGATGGAGACGAGCTAAGCAACTCTAATCTCCATAAGGAAGCATAAATGCGCGTATGGTGTCGACAGTTGACTGGTTTCCACACCCTCCGTTCGAAAAAGTCAGCCACTCAGCACATCACTATCCTGTTGTGTCACTGTCAGGAGGGCTGGACGACCACCAACACAACAGACCTGTCCTCAGTGATTTAGGAGCTCCGAGACGCAGATAGAAACAGGACCTGACAGAAAAAGTTATTGTTTTGTCTAAAATGGTTTACACAGAAAAGGGGAGAGGTTGAGCTGGGCAATATATCAATATTATATTGATATCGTGATAGGAGACTACATATTGTCTTAGATTTTGGATATTGTAATATGGCATAAGCGTTGTCTTTTCCTGGTTTTACAGGCCACATTGCAGTAAAGTTATGTAATTTTATGAACTTACCAGACTGTTCTAGCTGTTCTAATATTTCTCTTTACCCACTTAGTCATTGTATTAACATTACTGATGATTATTTATCAAAAATCTCTACTCTATATTTTGTGAAGGCACCGATAGTCAACCCTACAATATCGTTGCAATATCGATATCAAGGTATCTGGTAAAATAATATTGTAATTAGGGCGGTCAAAGTTAATGCGATAATATCGCTAACGCAAATTAGCTCTAACACTACTAATTTATTTAACGCATTAATGCAACTTGTGATTTTTAGGTTGTAGCGGGCTCAGTTTTAAAGCCAGAGTGAAGATACTGGTATCATATAAAACTATAATAAATAAATATATAATACTATGATAAATACTAAATAATGATGTCGCAAAGGAGTCTAAATAATGCTCCAAACTTTCGCTACATTTTGGCGAGGAAACACTGACATGGCCATTTTCAAAGGGTTCCCTTGACCTCTGACCTCAAGATATGTGAATGAAAATGGGTTCTATGGGTACCTACGAGTCTCCCCTTTACAGACATGCCCACTTTATGATAATCACATGCAGTTTGGGGCAAGTCATAGTCAAGTCAGCACTCTGACACACTGACAGCTGTTGTTGCCTGTTGGGCTGCAGTTTGCCATGTTATGATTTGAGCATAATTTTTATGCTAAATGCAGTACCTGTGAGGGTTTCTGGACAATATTTGTCATTGTTTTGTGTTGTTAATTGATTTCCAATAATAAATATATACCACATTTGCATAAAGCAAGCATATTTGTCTACTCCCATGTTGATAAAAGTGTTAAATACTAGACAAATCTCCATTTACGGTACATTTTGAACAGATACAAATGTGCGATTAATTGTGATCAACTATGGACAATCATGCAATAAATCGCGATTGAATATTTTAATCGATTGACTGCCCTGATTGTGATGTTTGATTTTCTCCATATCGCCCAGCCCTGTGTGGAGGTATAATAATATGTGAGAAGGTGGAAAGAGGAAGAAAAATTGTGCAGGTGAGAGACGAAGTAAGATGTGAGAAAGGGGCTGTGGGAGACAAAATGTGTGAGTGCATAATGCGGTGGGTGAGGTGATGTATTGGGGAGACGGTGTTCTGGTTAGAGGACAATAGAGGTGAGAGGAAATTCCTTGGAGACTGTTGCTCTGTTTATATCTCCTTGTTTTTGTACTCCTTATTGACTCTTCATGTCTGTACTAATAAGAGAGAGACGGCACAAAGCACTCTTACCTGTGCAGTCTGTCCTCCAGCAGCTTGATGTACTTGGTCGTGTTCTCTTTGAGCCGGCTTTCTGCACACAGAGAGAAGAACAGCCTGTTACGTCCACTTCATTTACTACTTTTATTAGCCATGATGGCGTATCCTAGCAACAAATTACAGCTCTAATACCATTAAAACAGACTTGTCATTAGCTATATTGTACACGGGCTCTGTTGGGAAAGGTAGCAGACATCACAGCTGGTGATGTCTGAGAAACTGCAACAGTACAGTTCGGTACAAAAGGCCCAGCTGGCTCTCTCTTAAGACAAACACACATTTGAGGAAAGATCATTCCCACCACTCTATGAGGGGATAAAATTGGAGACGGCCTGGGGATAAAAGGGGATTCTAAAATGGCATAGGTCTTCATACAGTGCCAGATTTTTCTGTGGGGCATAAAGTTGGATGGATAGCTTATGTTGCTTCCTGCACCCCTCTGCCAGCAGTGAGCGGTGCCTGAGGAGGCAGACGCAGGCTGGGTGAGTGCTAGTCAGGATGGAGAGGAGGGCAATCTGAGCGCCGTTAATGAGCTCATGTATGAAACATGAGAATATGCCCCCCGCAGCGGCGGGCCTTTGAACACAATAGGATGCACTTATATCAAATTGCACCGCATATATATGTGCACACAAGCTATAACGTTCAATACCACCCTCCTCCTCTGCAATGAAACATGCACACAAAGCTGCCCATCCCAGCATCTGTACGACTCAACAACCAGAATCTATATGACATTCATATATCATTGCTATTTTCTTGCAAGATACTTTTACCTGTTCAGACTTTATTAAGCAATCGAAGATGGGAAATTAACTCAGTTGCTTAGAGAAATAGTTCCACATTTGGGAAAATACGCACATTTGCTTTCTTTCCATGAGTTGGATGAGTGGATCGATACCACTCTCATATCTATACATTAAATATGAAGCTATTGCCAACAGCTGGTTCACTTAGCTTTGCAGAAAGACTGAAAACAGAGAGGAACAGCTAGCCTGGCTCTGTCCAAACAAAATCTGCACACCAGCACCTCTAAAGCTCACTAATTAACACGTTGATTTGTCATTTGTACAAAAAAATAAAATATTACAAATGGCACATTGTGGTTTTGACCAACCAGCCAAGAAATAAACTGGCACACTACACTAATACTTCTATTTTTGTACAAATTAAACAACCAAGTTAATTAGTGAGCTTTAGAGGTGTTGGCTTGCTAAGCCAGACTTTCCCCCTGTTTCCAGTCTTTGTGCTAAACTAAGCTAACCAGCTGTTGCTGGTAGCTTCATATTTACTGTACAGACATGAGAGAGCTATCTAGGGCTGCAACAAACCATTATTTTCATTGTCTATTAATCTGTTGATTATTTTCTCGATTAATCGATTAGCTGTTTGGTGTATAAAATGTCAGAAAATGGTGAAAAATGTCGATCAGTGTTTCCCAAAGTCCAAGATGACGTCCTCAAATGTCTTGTTTTGTCCACAACTCAAAGATATTCAGTTTATTGTCATATAGGAGGAAAGAAACCAGAAAATATTCACATTTAAGAAGCTGGAATCAGAGAATTTTGACCTTTTTTTTATAAGAAATGACTCAAACCGATTAATCGATTATCAAAATAGTTGGTGATTAATTTAATAGTTGACAACTAATCGATTGTTTTCACTCCAGGAAGTTACTGCAACCAGCCAAGAAACAAACTGGCACATTACAGAAAGTCAATAAACATATTTTCCAAAATGTAAAATAGAGACGTTTACATACCACGTTAAAGGTGCTAAATGCAAGATTGGGAGCATTTCTATTGCCCCCGCACGGCTCCCAACATGGGGACAGCTGGGCCTCGTAGTTAACGGTGCTAACAGCGCTAACAGTGAAAACAAAGGCAACAGTGATGACAGAGCTAACACTGTTAACCTGGGGGGGAACCGGAGGGTTGGTGCTACGCTTCCGCAACGGTGCTGCCAGCCAGGATGGTATTATCAGCTGTAACTATCATATGAAAGCAGCGCAAAGCAGCAGCTGTGAGCTAGTTAGTGGGGCACGCTAACATGCACTAAATGCATGCACGGCCGGCCCGGCGATGTTAAGAAAGCACAGAGAAGCTCTGATTACAACACACACAGAGGGAGAGTGACTTCATTCTCTGCTCAGGTAGACATTACTCCTCTATATCTTTACATATTAATGCTTTGGATATCGTATAGAGAACCTTTAAAAAACATATGACGTAGTCACAAGTAGACATTGCTTCATTTTAAGGAAACACAAGCCCAAAATGGTTGGTAGCTACTCTAATGTAATACCACTTAGCTTGCTCACACAGAGAGAAAGTCGCCTAATTGGCTGTTCTGAATCACACTGAGGTTTGAAATATAATTTGTATCATTGTCTTGATGGTGGTTATTAGACAGCATCAGCTCCAGGAAAAGACAAGCTGGAGGCTGTCGCAGCGGGGAGAAAAGGAAAGTGGCTGTGACACACACATACTTAGACACACACACTAATCCTGTATAATAATCCTGTTCATACTTTGGAGAAGAAATGAGATGGAGGTAGTCAGGTTATGTATAGGGGTTGTGTGTGTGTGCTATAGAAAGAGAGATCTTGCCTGAGAGTCATTCAAAGTGGCCAAATCTGCTCAATCAGAGGGAAGAGGCAGGCCGCTGGAGGAGCTATCACATATCTGGTGAGCAGATCTGGTGTACATGGACCAGACAGCTCACTTACCACCCCTCTAATTGCTATGTGAGATCCTATCCCACCTGACAGACCCTCCCATGTCAACTTCCATTCATGCCGGCTCCGTTAGGGAGCGTGCAATGAGATAGCCATTGAATAATACATGGGGGGCATTAAGCCTGACTCCGTATGGCACGGAGCATGTACAGATGTGAGATGACTAAGTAGGCTGTGGCTCCAACAAGAGCCAGATTTAGAAATAATATACTGAGAGGAATAGAAACAGTCAATACAAAAAGGCAGATGAAGATGGGAGATATGACATGAGAGTGTTAACTTAATATTTATTTCTATGCTGATACTGAGCGGCAGTGTGCCATCCTGTCGCCATGCCAACCGGTGGCGAAACTAGTGAGCCTCTTCGGGCGTGACAGATGAAAATAATCTTTCCTTTATGGAACAGGACAAGACATCAACCAGCAGAGCCTCCTCCTGCGCAAAGTGGAACCAGAGCACAGGGCGATATTGCCACTTCCTGTAAGTCTGCGGGAGGCGGCTGTCATTGGCAGGCCATGCGAATAAAATCGGCACTAAAAAGCCCAAAAAGAAGAGAGACAGTCTGTTAGTCCCCGATACATGCGGCAGTATATTTGGTGTTGAAGGAACCTCACAAAAGGCGTTCACAGAGCCTGCACTGGAAAATTCATGAGCTCAGCCTCCCCTCACACCAGTGATCTCAGCGGGCGCTAAACATCACTGATTGCCACCAAAGACCCCGGCCAAAATCGAAGAGGCCATTCATTCATAACACAAACAGACACTATTGAAAGATGATGTGTTACTGGGTGTTGCAAAAAAAAAAGAAGCCATTTGCTTAATATAGGTCAAAATACTCATTCATTATTCTAATGACGAAATAATTACTTCAGCTAAATAGATGTAAAGTTGATAAAAATTATGATTACAATCAGTAGTGTGTAGAAAGACAAATGGAGCAGGCATATCGCACAGTGATGCACAATTCCCGATGATGAAGTTCTGGGCTTTAATGAGCCTGCAGAAGTTAACGATGGCAAGGTGTTTGGATTTGCTGCTGCATTATGAGCATTTGAACAGCTCCCTAATTGAAAGTGAATAATGCAGCCGTTTCTTTATTGCCTTGTAACAATAAAAGCACCCAACATCTGTGAGGCCCCTTGCGTTGTCAAACAAATTAGAGGCGGCTCCGTGCTAACGCAGCACCACCGATGTGCGTGTTATAAAAGCCTGCGCATAATAAGGCAGAAGAGAAATTGTGTGTCTTTGTAATTGAGTTGAAGGCACCGACTGTGATTAATGTGTTTAAGCTCGGCTCGGGCTGTTTTGAGTGCAGCGGCACTGCAGGTAACACAAACACACAGTCAGCATATGCAGACGCTCACATTGTATGAATGTGTCTGAACTTAACAGCAGCCAAGCAGCATAGCTAATGAAGGAAGAGGGACAGGCTGATATCTCAGACAGACACTCAATAACCCATGATGCTTTAAGGCTGTGGGACCACAAAGCATTGCAGCACACAGATTGCAGCTGGCACGGCGTAACATATTGTGGGGCTATGCACGAATGCACGACAAAAGGAATCATTTGACAAAAATTGGCTGTGTGTACAAAATCTGTGCTTGGGTGGATATATATATTTCAGTTCTGGGTACTCTGTCGCTCTGACTGAAATGTTAGACATGCTCACTGTCATTATAACTCAAGTCAAGTCACTAAAAGGCCCAACAAACAGGAACTCTCCCAAAATGTGCGGCCATAAAAGCTCTAAAACACTATCTTAACCGCTCACCTGCTCACATCCCTGCTCCATTAAACTGGCATCTTATTATTTCCTCTGCATCCTTTGGGAAACTCCATTAGTACCAGGCTGATACATTTTCCACAAAAACAAGTTTCTGAATTTATCTCTTCCCTCCACTGAATAGTTTTTTTCTAAACTAGCCATGCTAGCTGGTCTGTGAGGCTGTAGCCTATTTAGTCACAGTGGTGCTTTAAAGGCGCTCCAGACAATATTCAGAGCACTAATATAGCAGCAAACAACAATTTGCTATGTAAAGATATAGCGGAGTAATGTCTACCTGAGCAGAGAATGAAGTCAGTCTCCCTCTGTGTGTGTTATATTACGAGCTTTTCCTTGCTTTGTTGACATTGCCGGGCTTTAAGTGCAAGTTTGTGCATTCGAGCGTGCCCCACTGGCTAGTTCACGACCGCCGTGTCTGCTCTCATACGGCGGTTACAGCTAATAATAGCGTCCCGAACAACAGCGCCATCACAGAAGCATTAGCACCCACCTGCAGGGTTGTGTGGCAGTGTGAGAGAGTCACTTTAATTGCCCATTAACTGTGACGATTAATGTCTTTTGTTCACTCATGGCTGGGCTATGGGCAGCTCTGGACCACTGGTTACGTGATTGACCATCGCAGCGTGACGTCGGGTTGCGTTTCTCCAAAAGTTGGTTCTATTTCTACTTTTCCACCTACTTTTCGGCAACCACCGCAACCGAAGCCCAAACGCACCATTCAAAATGAATGTGATAACCTGCGTTTTCGCCGTGCCATCTGATCTTGTGTGAATGCTATCTTAGCGCTGTTAGCTAAAAGCTGCCAGCTCAGCTGTCGCTATGTTGAGAGCTGTGCGGAGGCAATAGAAATGCTCCCAATCTCACATTCAGCACCTTTAAGCTAAATGCTAATGTCAGCATGCTAACATGCTCACAATGATAATGCTGACATTTCAATGTTAGCAGGGGGCGACTCCTCTGGTTGCAAAAAGAAGTCTGATTGTATGGAAGTCTATGAGAAAATGACCCTACTTCTCACTTGATTTATTACCTCAGTAAACATTGTAAACATCAGTTTATGGTCGCAATCACTAGTTTCAGGTCTTCTTCAATACAGCATGATGTTCATTTAGTAAATTATGGTTCCATTTAGAGTCAAATAGACCATAAAGCAGAGTATGCTTTAGGGCGTGGCTACCTTGTGATCGACAGGTCGCTACCAAGGCGTTGTCTGGTCAGGGAGTTGTCCATAAATTTGTCTTACACCTTTAAACCTTGGACAGTGTGTTTACAGTTCATGAAAGTTAATATTAACATTTTGGTCGCCTAAAATGTTTTGCAACTTGGGGATTACTTTCTAGACACGACCGTCTAAATGCCGAACTCGAGGTTTGAAAACAGCCGTCCGCAAACCAATGGGTGATGTCACAGTGATTTTGTCCACTTTTTACAGGTATGTACACATCTGGACCAAAGTGGTGGACTGACATGCTGCTACAGTAGCATGGCTAAAAACAGCTTTACTTTGTGTGCAGTGCAACCAACATGAAACTCAACCTCCTTTTAAGTTGTGCGGAAAACAAATGGATTGATGTAGTGGTGGGAGCTATTGTAGTCGTACTGCAATCAACTTCCCTTTGTTTTTGCAGTAATTCTGATGGGTATGAACGCTATGAAACTCACAATGGAATAACATCCTCTACTGAATCACAAGGAAAAAAAGAATAAAAGCAAAAACTTGAGAGACAAAAACCAGGAAGCGTTCTCCCGGGTCCACTTAACCACTACACTGCTCTCAACCATTCAGACACTCTTTAGGAGAAGAGCTGTCATACGTTCCATCATGTTCTCAACAGAAGCACCCTGAAAGAGGCAGAGTCATGAATAAATCATATATGTCCTCGCCTTTACTATTGGCACTCCGTTAAGAGGAAATTGCATTTGTTTAATAACGCAGAGAGACAGTATTTTGATCGACCGGTATGCACAGTTTGATCTGAACGGGCTCCCAAATCCTGCCAAGGAGTCAAGGACCATAAAGCACTGAGGTGACACTGGAGTGGGAGCTGTATGAAGAACGAGTAGATGGTGGAGATGCAGCAAAAGAAAAAGAAAAAACACTAATTAAGTGTGTTTCAGTGGAGCTATGTGGAGAAGACAACCTACTGTCTTTATCGCAGATAGCCAAATTACCTGCTACAGAATATACCGCCTGCATACTAACAATAGCATTAAATAAGCATTGGTGGATAAATCAGGAGGAACACACACTGACACTGCCTCCACATCTGAATGTCCTCATTCCTGGGGGTCATTTACTCGTGTTATTCAGCTCTTCAATTATTTATTTGTAAATTTAGTATCACTCCAGCTCTCTCTTGGGGGCAAAATTATACTCTCAGCGGGGAATCAAACCTCCGGCTGTAATGGGTTTGGTATTCATCAGCACTCACGTCAATGGCAATTAGGGACGTAATGGCTCCCAGGCCAAAAAAAACCCACACCACAAAGTACGCTGGGCGGAGATGCTCAACAAGCTGGAGCTGTGTAGTTTAAGTGAATGCATGTGCATGGATGTTGTCAAGGTATCAGCTGAACTATGCTGCTTTAGAGCTCTTGCCATGACAGTAGGCCTTTTCAAGAAGAGGTTTTCTTGTTATAAGATGGCACTAGTGTCATAAGGATGTGCGTCAGAAACCAAGAGGACGGCCATCTTGACTTTGAAGTAGACTGTAATTTCTAATCCCCCCCAGCTAAAGAAATGGTAATGTGCTGTTTGTGGGCTATCAGTTTCCAGCTAACATGTGCCAGCCCCTTATTACCAAATGGGATGACAGTTTAATGAGCCCCTTGCTTGGTGTCAGCAACGCATTGTGAAATTACGCCTGCTGCCATATTGTGTGCGCCCACTTGAGCAATCGAGCAACCAATCATTAACTTGCCGTCTCTTCCCACATTTGTGACGCGTCTCTCACCTGATTCCTTTGTTTAGCCCAAGCATTTGCATGTCGCCGGTTTCCCAGCCTCCATGTCCCCGAGAGCTGCATTATTCTGTGAGAGGCACGCAGTGTATTCAGGATACTGGGGTGAACTTGAACGTGTCTTTGGTGGTTGTCAGGGGAGAGATTAATGCTATCTGGCTGCTTAGCAAGTCAAGGTGTTCAGGACTGTATTCCAGCTACAAAAATCAGGTAGGTGACTGAGCTTCATGCACATAGGTGAAAGGAAAAGAAACATTTTTTTCAAGTCAAAGGATCTGCTACAATAATATCAAATCATGGACCTTTATGTGGACAAAAATACCAAGTCCATGCATTGCTGTATGCCCCATAAAAACTCACTGCAACTCTGCCTGGCTGCAACAATGAAAGGGTGCCCCCTAGTGACAGCAGAGGGTGCATTCAAGATAAGACAATGGGCCGCAGCCACAGGCCTTAATGGTCTAGATATCAGTGCATGTTAGATGGCTGATTGCACACCTTGGGGTTGCAGCAGGACCCTGATCCAGAGCTCCAGTTTCTGGTTTTCTGGCCTCGTCACTTCACCGTTCCCCTTCCCTATCTGCACACCCATCTCAGTGGTAAAGTGACCTTTTTTTTTTTTTAAGAAATCTCCCTGTGACTGATGGACTTGAGAGTGCTACTCTCTGCAGCGAGCCCTTTCTTTAAGCAGCATTCAGATCTCCTCTAGTTGCAGAATGTGCCAGCGCTGATACATCATGTCTGCACTGAGTAGCTTGGAGGTAATTGGCTACTTCACACAATCTAAAGCTCATTTCCCCTGCACACACCCCGTCCCAGCACCGCTCCCCTTCCTCTCAACAACTGCCAATCCTGCTGGTAACTCATTTGATGCCGACTCCCCACCGACAGCAGATCACTTCTCCTTCATTTGGGAGAAAAGTCAGCGTCCATTGATGTGTCCTCCCAGCATTGAGCGACATCAAGCGAGGACTACTCTTTCAAAGAGCTCTCATGATGCACATTTGAATTGATATTTAAAAGGTTTATTTCAAAGACAGAGAGAGACACCTTTCAAAAATACAACAAACGTTTTTCAGTCTCAGTGGGCAAGAAAACGGTTGTTGCGTGTTCGTTTTTGATAATGGTGCTTTTATTTTATTTCATATTTTGTCCCCCAGGTGACCAAAAACAGGACTAAAAGTAGAGTGACTATTGGACTTAAATTCACCAGATGGACACGATTTCAAATGAATGATATTGTTACTCTATGTAAACAAGCAGTTGCTTTGTTAACGCCGCCATCGCAACTGTATTAGCTGTGTATGTCAGTGCCCAGGCATCAAATACTAAGGTTTCGTCTGTTGGCGTGTGATACCGCCACACAAGGCACCCTTTGACATATGAGACGCACCGGGCGTTCCATAAACTACAATGTAAACCCATTCGCGGCAACCGTAAACGCTCAGAAAAAATGTGCCGGGGGTGACTGTGGTGACGTAGTTTAAAGAGCAACACGCATAGTGAGTTGAGGTGGATGGGTCCAACAAACACAAAGCTTTCATCCAGGAGACCGCTGTTCATATCTGGTGTGTTAAGTTTCACTTTCACTTTACAATCAGCTGTTTGTTCGTGTCCTGTGTTCACAACGTTCAGTTCCATTTTCAATTTACAAACATAGTAGTTTTATATTGTAGGGATGTGATGGTGAGGGAATTTTCCCACCGGTTAATAAACTTGTGACAACACCGGTGATTACACCGGACATTTTACAAGAAAAGATGACGCTCAATATCTGTGGTGCGTTTACTTTGATCTTTAACTCCAGTCCAGCTTTCGATGCGGGGCCGCAGGTTTCCACCTGGCGCTGCTCTGCCACGCACACCGGCTGTGACCGCTCCGTACTCCACACGGCGATTGCATCATTAACGTTATGGTTCCCTTATAGCATTGGGTTTAAATCCGAAATATTCCCAAAGAGGTGCTTTTGCTTTTCGCTTTGACATCAAATCCTCCGCAATTGTCTTGTCTGTCAACACTCTTTTGTCCCGTGTGTGAAATCTGACTCCTGCAGCTCTGAGCTGAGATTCCGTACAGAGCAGACACTTTCACTTTCAGTTTGCAGCGTCTGTTGTCCGACTATGTATTGATAACACGGTGCTGATACGCGAAAATTAACTAAATGGGTTTTATTTATATGAAAATTTCAAAACAACGATGGCGGCTGTGGGTACATATTGTAATCGCTGTGTGCCCGACCACCGTGTAACACCGTTAACACCAACTACCGCAGCAAGCCTACTATGTAGTTTTTTCCTAAACCTAACTAAGTGGTTTTGTGGCCTAAACCTAAAGTGACGCCAAGGGGCGAGGAAAAACGGCAGTATGTGATGAGTTGGGATGAGAACGTGTTGGTCAGTGTTGTGTTTACAGCTTGTTTCCACTGCCCCCAAGTGGCCAGAAACAACAGTTAATGCAGATTTATAGGAGTAAAGATCAATTATTGATTGTCCCATTAATGGCTAGAAAGTTTTTATCTGCAGTTTGTGGTGGTTTAGGTGGAATACACAAAAGCACGCCACTCATTTCTGTCTACATTACTGCTCCCTGGTAAGAAAAATAGACTCCAGTCATGAATGTTTTTACAAATATGATTGAGATTTAGGCCTAGAGAAGGGATCGTACTGTCCACAGCAGCCCAGCTTCTCCTTTGGGGCGAAAACAGTCCCTGTTACCTTGATGTAGACTCAGTCTCAGTGACTCACCGTGCTGGGCCTCCCTCTGCTCCAGCTCCTGCCTGAGCTGCTGCCGCTGCTCCTTCATCCTGGTTAGCTCCTGGCTGCTCCCCGAGCTGAGGCTGTGCAGCCTCTTGGCCAGAGCGTCCAGCCGGTCCCGCTCCAGGTACACCGCCTTCATCTCAGCCTTCAGCTCCTTGGCACTGCTGAAGTCATTACCTGCACCAGTGCACCACAGGAGGACATTAGGCTTACAGGGCCCATTAATGAGCGCCTCGATCATTAATAGCGTAATTAAGTGAGGCTAATGGTGGGCGATTCAAGTAAATGAGGTAAATAGAAGACGTGAAATGTAGGTTGAGCGGGGAGTTACCTGAGATGGCCGCCAGTTTGGCTTCATGCAGCGCCAAAAGCTGAGTTTCAGTCTCGCTGACTTTCCTCCTCAGGCTGCTGCCCAGCCTCTGACTCATGACCACCTGGGGAAAATGAACAGAAGAAGAGGCTGAGGAGAGAGCGGGGGGAGGGTGGTAACTAACAAAACCTTTGCAGACACATGGATCCCACAGGATGCATAGCTCATTTCCAATTCCGCTTTCATTTTCTTTTTGACACTCATTCTTACAAGACCTTACAGATTCATTTCCGTCCTTCTGTGCTCGCCCTGCTTTGAATACACAGCAGAGCATCAACGCCCGACGTGTTACCTTGTCTATAACCTTTAGAAAGAAAGAGAGTGCGTCTCCTTTCACGTGGACAGACAGGGAAATGTGAAATCTCCATAAAAGATGCCATTAGAATGTCAGAGAGGAAAAAAAGGCCCTGAATGTCACGGGCCTGATGGGGATGCAGCACCTTCGCTCTGCTGTATTCACAGAGGAGTTGATGGCTTCAGATACAGCCTGTCTGGCCCTCATCTGCCCTCACTCTGCCCTTTAAACCTCTGTTCTTTCCAATGTATTCACTTTGAGTAACAGCCAGATACAATACCCATGATGCGTTTCTGTCTTTTGAGGAACTATTTTCACCGCTCAATGGGATGTGGAGCCGGATTTTCTGACGCATTTTCGTCTTGAATCTGACACAGATTTGTGCAACACTTTGAAAAGGCTGTCAAATAGGTTGGTATTTCTGAGGCAGAACATCTCCAGGGAGTTCTCTTCCCACAGAAATACAGAAAACAGCTTTTTTCAAACAGGCTTGAATAATTTTCTTTCACGCATTACATGAACTGAAAACTGCTCTGGAGTGCTTTTTCAAGCTGTAGAAATTCTGACATTGGTGATTTTTGATTTCCAAACATCAGGCTATTCGTCAGTCTTGAAAAAAGTCAATAGAGAAAGTGAAAGTTACTTTCATGCCAGCAATCATTTTGTCACAGCAGGTGTGCCATTTTCCACATGGTGGATATCTCATTTAGGAACAAAACCTTTCATTTCAACTTAACAATGGACAATCTTGTGATTGAGGTAAAAGTGTCTCTTCGTGGAAAGCCTACATATTCCTTTGAGGTGCAGTTGCAGCTTTGACCGACCATTTGATGACGGCTTTCTAAAGGACACAGTGAGAGCAAAGAGGTCTTTTGTGAGCCCCGTCCACTGCTGTGCCTCTCTCCCTCTATCCTTAAACCACCACTTTTAACGGATTTCTGCTGCTTCTGGCTTTTTCCAGCTGCAGGGATTTATGTATAGAGATCAGTGAGAGGGAAAAGCAAACCCCCTGAGAAGCAAGAGGGAACTCCAGAGACAAAGCACACACAAAGGGAAGCATGCAAAGCCATTCACACACAGGAATACACCACCGACACACAGAAAATCCAACAAAGCGACGATAGCTCAACAGATATTTCTAACCAATTTCACGCCAAAGCGTGTAATATACCCGACTGTCCACCAGAGCAGTGGTTCCTAAACCTATTTTCCTTGAAGCCCCCCCTAATTGTATCTGAGAAAAGCTGAGGGTTTTTTTACCTGAGTGAAAATGTTGTTTTTGAAATATTTTGAAATTTGGAATTCAGCTGCTTATTTGCTCATCAGAAACACTCTGAAAATCAGATATTTGTAATTTTCTAGTGTTGTATTGTTCTACGGAGGAATTTTTAGGGGGAATTTTTCAAAACAACAACTCTTAAATGCAACTATGGACAGTTCACTTCCTCGTCAAATCGAAATAAGCACATGACATGACATTTAGTATGCATATTTAATACACTGACACTGGCACACAGTACATGCTTTCTAGTCTGACTTACTACTCATTAGATATTCACACACATTCAGTCATTGTTGGCATGCTGAGGGGAGGCTGAACTGCTATCGACTAAATCGGGTCAGAGGAACAGTGGCTTACTTTAGCAGTGGCTTCCTTGATGGATAGATTCAAAGCCTGCTCCTGCTCCTGGAGTCTGCAAAAGAAGGAAATACAAATGTTACCGTGCAGTACTAAAAGCAATTTCTTTCAAGTGAAATCAATAGATGTCAATGACAGGATTATCCACCGTTTTCTACTCATCACGTTGCTAAACAGAGTGGTTTATCAACTATCAAGAGAGTTACTGAATATTTCATGACCATTTAACGATATAACTACGTCAACGAGAGCTTGAGCAACACTTCAACGGCCACGCTTGGTCGTTCTGTAGCTTTGTCCCTCGTAGTGTGAACATAGAAGTCCTGCCTATTGTTTATTCTCCAGTAACTGTTCTAGTTTAGATGTCAACTCAAGTCTTTAAAAATAATAAGCTTCCATTATTATAGCCTCTTATCACATTTCTAAATGCAAAATGACTGTATATGTATGTAAACATGCAAACAGGACAAACCATTAAGGTCACATTATTCTGTGACAGAGATTTAAATCAATTAGTAGAAAGGGGGAAAAAAGGAGCATAAAATCCATTATGCACAACACAGTCACCTTGAGATCGTCCCAATCGTCTCATATCACAAAAATCAGTTTGCCCTTTTCACGTTATTCAAGCTGATGTTCACTCTGAACATCAGTGTTGCTGCAACCTTTTTTAGGGGATGCAGCTACTCTGGATAGTGTGGATTTCTTTCATCCAGTAGCCATGAGGAAATAAATCTCGATATGAGAAAGAAAAGTCCATGTGTTATTTGGAAAAGGAACTGCAATCAACACAATCATCATGATGACCCAAAGCACGCCACCTGGAGATGTGCAGCTGAATATCCAATCTGGGGTCGCAATTTCAATCAGTGGCGAGAATAAATGCGTTTCAGCCGGGGTGAGAATATGTCAGATATCAAATTATACCAGTGATGGTGGGTCACGCCACCGAGAAGGCGATAAGTACAATTTACATGTCTTTCTAATGAGTGGCAAGACAGAGAGGCTTTCCACGGTGCTCCGTCGCAAGCTATTAACTTCAGAGGATGTGATGCAAAGTAATCATTTGCATCTGAGAAAAACCATTAAAATTCAAAGCAGGTTCAAGCAGGTGTGAGAGAAGAGGATTGAGGGCACAGGGGGATGCAAGGAATGAAGCCAAAATAGTTGTGGCTGCTTGATGCATCCTATCTGAACCTGAAAATAAACTAATCATGAAGTCTTACACAATTATTGCATTACATTACATCCATTTGGAAGGCGAGCGTGTGCAATTTGAGCTATTTTGTAATGTGAAAATACTATATCTGTATTGTCAAAGCTCTTCTAGCTATTATTTGAGATGTTAATTGGGTTGAAATATGATAAACATGATGGTGTGCTTTGGACTCAGTTGTACTTTCTTGGTAAAAGATGAGACGGTCCTGCTGCGAGATTTATTCAAAATGCCACTGTGTTTGTCGGAGGACGAATGAAGCTGGGAGGCAAAGATTTAGTGAAATAGAGGCTCTGCTCTGACACATCCTCCTCCAAACAAGCTAATTTAATGATAAGAAATTACGTGACTTGATACAGAGAAAACATTCATGGACTGATAATTGTTGTAGTGTCACTACCGCTCACAGCTCTCTAGCAGCCCCACCTGGTGACTGAACGTACTGCAGGTCATTTACTGTCAAAATATCCCTGACCTGCAGGACTATGAGCATATATTTGAGGTTTATCTTGTGCGTTTCATATGATCCGTATTGTATATATAAGATATATAAATACATACAGAGTATACAATAATTTATTATAATCAATGAAGTAGTTATACATTATACTACAAGTGCAACCTTCAGCCAATCATGCCACTTCTGAGTAAAGGCAATACATGTGATGGACCAGTCAGGAAATTATTTTCACAGCTATGGTGTTCGGCAGCGTTCAGACTCGACCAATCAAAGTTCGACTCCAGTGACCAATAGGAGAAAACCATCACAATAAGGTGTAAAATGCAAATGTATAATGTGTGAAGATGTTTCTTCACAGAACACTCCCAAGGCGCAATTTGACATTTACATTTTCCTCATACATTTGCACATTTTTTGCAGAAGCACATACACCTTCTGGACAGCAAAAGCCAATAATGCGAGCAAAGATGTTTCCTCATTTGGATTTGACTCTCTCTTCGCACATGATCATGTACAATTTTCAGACTGTACACTTGTGCAATGTAACACCCATGTAAACAAAATGATTTGGCGTAAGAGGAAACTAAAATATTCTGCACCTGAGCAAGGAGGGTGAAGGAGAGACAGAGATCTGCGTGCGGTTTTCCGAGGTGACGAGGTCCTGCAGGGTCCGGCTCATGTCGCGTAGCTGGGCCAGGGTGCAGCTCCTCAGCACGGAGCCCTCCAGCTCCTCGGCCTCCACCTGCTGCTCCTCCTGCTGGATCTGCTGCTCCAGGCAGCGACTGCGGTCCTTCAGCTCCGTCAGCCTCCGCTGCAGCTCCGCTACCTCCTCCTACACAGGGTTTATTTATGATCCCTGTGTTAATTATCAGGCGTTACTTGTCAATTTTGGTTATTGTTCTGTTCTCTATGTGTGTTGGACACAGCATTGTTCTTATAGTAGTTGTGATTGTAAAAAATAGCCCTTGTTTTGATGAAGCTAATTAGGATCCTAATAAATGAAATTAAATAGTAGTACTTTATTTATCCAAACAAGTATATTTAGCACTATATTCAAGTGCTTTACCTGAAACAGAACCAAACTTCACTAATCCTGGAATTAACTTTAAAAAGAGAGCTGCAAATATCAGCACAACTATAAGTCTTCTATAAATTATTAGTATTTATGAGTATTGTGTCAGAGTGAACTTGCCTCTACCAGCCGTTTCTCCTGGATCAGCCGATCTCTTCGATGCAGTGGACCCTGCAATGAGTCGGACCTCTCTCCTGCATCGGGCTCTACACCCTCCCTGACAACACAAAAAAAACACAGTCACTACAAAAGCCTCAGCAATGGTGTTTTCACATCTTTAATCATGGCTTTTCTAATTTTTCATAACCTACATTCACAATTCAGGGTTCTTTTGGTCTCTTTAAAGTTTATAGTTCTTGTGCTCTGTGTACTGGGACATCTAACTTAATCCATGCTCTACTTAATAACCGCAGTGGTTATCTCAACGCAAATGACTAATACTGTTTTACAGCAACTTGGGTGTGTTCTTCCTGTGAACCAGACTGTATTTCTGAGTAGCCGAGACTTGTGTTTGTGATGCAACTGTGTCATAGCAAGTGTATTGCTCAGCACCCAAGGAAGCGCAGTGTCGAGTATGACGATGTTTGTATGAGCGGTTCTCGAGAAAGCTGCAACAGCTCAACTTTGATTTGTAGCGTGTCACGCCCGTCATGTATATCTGTATATAAGTAAACAATGTCACCGTGACGTCACCCATTGGTTTGTGGACTGCCATTTTGAAGCCTCGAGTTCAACATTTTGTCCATCGCCATCTTGGTTTTTTGCAACCAGAAGTGACACAAGAGGGTGGAGTTAAGTACAATTGAACACTGAATAAGACATTTTTAAGCGACCACAATGTTACAATTAACTTTCATGAACTGAAAACACACTGTGAAAGGGTTAAAGTTGTAAGACGTAAACACGGACAACTCCCAGACTGGACAACACCGTTGTAACAACCTGTCAATCACAAGGTAGTCACGCCCTAAAGCATCCACTGCTTTATGGTCTATTTGACTCTAAATGGGACCATAATTTACTAAATGAACATCATGCTGTATTGAAGAAGACTTGAAACTAGCGATTGAGACCATAAACTCATGTTTACAATGTTTACTGAGGTAATAAATCAAGTGAGAAGTAGGCTCATTTTCTCATAGACTTCTATACAATCAGACTTCTTTTTGCAACCAGAGGAGTCGCCCCCTGCTGGCTATTAGAAAGAATGCAAGTTTAAAGCACTTCCTCATTGGCTTCACTTTTCAGACCCAGAGGTTGCCGCCTGATTTGAACCAATGTTTTATGTCTGCTGTTCTCACTCTTTCTCCAACTCACTGAAGTGGAAGGACATGCTACATAACAGAGATGACCTTTACATCTTTGGGGGCATGTTTTCTTTCCTGTTTCTTATGCAGGTATGTGTGGAAAACACAGTAACACTGCATAGCTGCATGAGCTTTAGGTTGCATTTGTTCAGGATAGCCTCTGGAGAGGCCCCACCTGATTTCCTTCCTGTTACAAGAGCTATTTATAACATCCCTCTCTATCCGTCTGTCCTACAACATTATAATGGAACATATAGCGTGATCATGATCACACGACAATGCTTATAAAATTCAATTTATCCACATAAAGCTTCACTACACTTCACTTAAACATGTGGTTCTCCATATGTCATTAAGGGAGACAAATTATACTTCACTATCAAACATTAGCTTATGATTACGGAGATATTAATGTTTCTTATCAGACAAATGGCTCATAAATTAGCATGACAGTAACTGCAGAATGTGATGTTCATTTCTGACTGAGTGTGACCTCAGCAGAGTGTGAGTTATACACTTATAATGCGTCATTGGGTCATTATGTTGCCCATGTTGTGTGACTGACCTGCACTGACTGCAGTCCGTCCTCTGGAGGGCGCCGTGCACCACCTGTCTGAGCCGCTCCAGGAACAGTGCCACGCTGTGCTGTCTGGAGGGTAAACCCAGCTTCAGGGAGCCTCGCTCCCTGCACAGCTCCTCCAGCTTTTTCCCAAAACGCTCAGCTGAAAACAAAACACACATATACTGAATAATATGCAGCAATATTCACTAAAAGGTTCAGATATTAGGTTCAAGTCAGAAAGTCAATGTAGAAACTTGTTGTGACTGTACAGAAATCAGATTACTCTCTAGGTCACAACGTCTACGTAGCCTACATTCACTGAAATAACACGTCTGCACACATCACTGCTTATTCAATTACCAAATTATACCGTAACTAGAAGGCACTCAGAGAGCAAACTTCTGTCAATACTGAACAATTCTCAGCTTGCTGTTTCCAAGAAGACATAATTCCTATCATTTAAATCTCCTTGATTTCTTGACCCTGTAAATGCCATAATATTTAGGTTGTGATGATAAAAAGAGGGTAAAACATCCAGATGTTCATCAGCAAGAAAATCTAATAAACTGTCTTTGATTAGCTGCTGACAGACAAAAAAAACAGGTGGAGAAGAGAAGAGTGATAACCAATATCAAAAGGCAAACAGAAAACCTGAAAAGACACACTGACCCAAATAATCACTCCGCTTAAACACCGGTAGTTCAAGGTCTACGGCAGATGTTGGCATTTATTTCTGTCACAAAGGCCAAGAAATGAGTCAGAATACAATATAACCTCTTTTTGAAAATAACCTCAGGCCAGCCAGAAAAACATATTCTGTTTCTTCTGGAGACAGATTCAAAATAAAGTCCAGATCAAATGTGTTAGGTTTGAGGACTCGCTGGTTCTTTCCCATGCAGTCTTCAAAGTTAAAACATCAAAAGCTAAATGTGAATGACTAAACATGAATTAGTGTTTACATAGCCCTAAGCCACAGGTTTCTCTTGTAAATAAATGTGGATTTTGTTTCAGCTTTTCCAACTCTCTGTGCTGCTTTCAGTAGTTTCATAATGTCCAGTTTTTAGTTCAACGTGGCTTATTGACGCATCCGGACAGGTCAAACCTTCAGCTTATGACACAGAAAAAACACTATACTATTAAAGTCAGTGTCAACTCAACTGTCAAACTAATCATCAATCCAAGAAGTGTCACAGACACTTTGTGTATAGGCCACATTGATAAATATACGATAAGATATAAGATTCGTTTTATTAATCACAGTAAAAGTTACTAGACTCTCCAGTAAGTTCGTTGTGAAATGTGTGTCAGAGTCAGTAAACAACAAACCATTTCTTCAGCTCCAATTAATGTGAGGCCTCACATGCTTTATTAGCACACTTCTCAGTATCATCCACCACTAATTCAGTTAGCAAGAAATCCAGTTAAGTGAACTGGGGGACTTCCCATATCTTCCCTCATCTTAAACGTCAAACTGATAAATGTCCTGACTGAACATGTCAGTGAAACCTCGATATAAATGGAGAATCCCACAGAGTTACTGTATGTTAAGATGCTGCAACTCTCTGTTCCTTTTTCAGTTCACTGTCCACTTTCCATTATACTAAATAAAAAACAACAATGTTCTTGAGAAGGATAAAATAACTTCATCAAAAATTTGATTTGTAAAAATATCAAAAGGCATAGTTAAAAATAACTCTACAATCCATCCACAGCTAGAGGCTGAAATGACCTACTTATTAAAGCAACGGCTCAACTGAAAGTCTTAGTTCACCTGCGTCATAGTCGTCATCCAAGATGGCTTTCTGCTGGAGCCGCTGCAGCTTCAACATCATGGATTCAATCTGAGAGGGGAGACACGTTAGACAGAAGACAGATTACCCAACAGTCCAGAGGGCAACGCTCTCTGTACACAGTCACAACAGGCCAAAAATAGAAGTGTGGGTGCAATGACCATCATTTCAACTAAAACCTCATCGTCATTACTACGTGTTGCTACTCAGACTGCATCTCATCAGGGAAGAGTAATGAACTTAACTACATGTTTTTAAAGTTACCTTCTCATTTGTCTGTAACAGACAATTTAAGGGATTTCACCTGTTTCGTTTAGTATGTAAACTCCTATGCTTTAAGGAATTGGTTCTCAATTTGGGGATCAGGACCTCAAAGAGGTCATGGGATAAAAAAACAAAAGAAAAAATTCTGCTTCATAAAATCAGATTATTTTTTGAGACATTTCTCCAATCCTTGTTTTTTTTATCTTGCGAAATACTGTGTAGTTTTACTTCTTCTAGCCTATACATACAACCCGAGAAGGTAAAACTCACTCGTACATTTAAGTAGTTATAAAGTATAGATAGTGTAGAGCTGCAGATAGATAGCAGATGGCAGATAGAGCTACATGTTGATCTTTTAGATGCTCTGTAAGCTCAGTAAAATGTGTTTACCTTCAGCAAAACATGCACACTGTTTTCCTACTTTGCTTTTGTGTCTTAAAGAAACAGTTTAGCATTTTTGAAAAATGTGCTTATTTGAATTCCTGTTGAGAGTTAGATGAGAAGATCAATAGCTTACTACCACTCTCGTGTCTGTAGCCTACGCTAATGGTACGTGTCCACAGGGGCGTTTTTGGACGCAAGGGATCGCTTCGCCTCCCAGCATTTGACGCTTAATGAGCTGCCACTAGACACAAGGCACGAGGCACCTGATTGGATGAACGCTTTGCCTCGTGGGCTGCTGCTCCAAGCTTTTAAACTGGAACCAACATGATGGCTCATTTGGAAACTTTTTTCTCTTATATTATGAAAACAGTTAAGGTGAGAAATAAGCCATGCAGTTTCTAAATCTGTCTTTATTTTATATCGACAACGGTTAGTTTAAAAGTTTCTCGGGAGTTTCCAGAGGCGGCAAGTCGCATCGAATGCCCCTGATTTGAATAAAGTAGCCTTGACCTCAACTTTATGCAAGTTTCAGTTTCTTTAAGCAGTTTCCCCTGTTTCCATGTGCTATGCTAACTGGATGTAGCTTCATATTTAGCGTACAGACATCTGAGAGCGGTATCAATCTTCATATCTAACTCTTGGCAGGAAAGCAAATAAATGTGTTTTCCAATATGTCAAACTTTTCCTTTAAAAATAACATCTTGATGTGCTTTAGTCTGAGTTTTAATACATCTCATCTTCCCATCAGGAGTCAATCATGCCCACCTTAGTGTGCGTGCGATTGTTTTGGAGGCAGTCTTGCAGCACACCCTCGTACTTCTTCACAAAGTTGTCCCAGCCTTGGTCGCAGGCAGGCGTGGCACTCTCGTAGCCGGATGTGACAGAAGAGGCGGAGGCCGTGTCTGAGTCCACAGACAGCGAGGAAGTGATCTCTATGTCCAGAGATCGGGAGTCACAGTCAGGGAGGTCGGGCGTAAACTCCCGCCAAAACCTCCCACCTAATGACGGCTCCTCTCTCTCGGCCTGGCTGCTGGGGGCGGAGGAGGGCAGTGACTGGACAGGAGTTGACTGTTTTGAGATGTGCTCGATGGATAAGGTTGCTGGTTTTGTTTGAGGCAAACTAGTTGACTGGTTTAGTGGTTCTGGTTCCCGGGATGGTGTGGCAGTGGTTGTCCTCTGGCTGGAGTTGAGAGACTGTTGGATGAAACTGAAGCTGGAGTTAAAGGAGTCCTCTGGGGAGGATTTGAGGGCCGGGCTCGGGCTTAACCTGAGTTCATTCAGGGGCAGAGAGGAAGGACCCCGGTGGCTGGGTGCACCATTAGTGGCACTGTAGTCCACATGGGGAAGAGGATGGGTAACAGAGCAGAGAAAACTCTTCCAGGAGCTACATGTGAGTTTATCAGGCTGATTCATTAAGGACATTTTGACAGCAGGTGTTAGACTCGTCCTCTGAGCGCTGGTTTCCTCAGTGATGTCAGTGTGACGTCCAGATTTTCCGTTCCTAATGCAAGTGGTCCTCCCTTCTTCCTCCTCCTCTTTCTCCTCCTCCTCCTCCTCCTCCTCCTCCTCCTGTCCATGAGCATTGCTCTGTAGTCTGGACTGCTCTCCTCTCATGTACCCCGGTCTTCGGTGGAGCCTCTTCCGAGCCGAGCTGCCAGCTGTCCCTGATGCTCTGCCACCTGTCGATGCAGAGATTAACCATTAAGCTGGACAACACGGTCATGAGGAAGATAAACAATGAGCTCATAGGATTAACCGTGCAATCATGGAGTACATCAGGAAAATGTGACGCTAAATGTGCCAATTACACAAGAATGTAAGGCATCATATTGCAAGTATTCTGAATGTGGTATAACCAAACCTAAATGACTTTTCCCTCCCACCCCCCTGCCCTTAAAGCTAGCATCGCTAACTGCATGAAAAACAACTCGGGCAGATGTCTGACATTTCCCAGAGTTCTGCTCCAGCTGTTGGGAAATACCAAAGCCACACAGTCATTTTGAGTTAAGGCACGCCTCTCAGTGGAGGAGTGGACTACATGGACAACATTTCCTGGAGTTACATTTGAATTTGTTTATCTTTGGAAACATGCTGCACTAAACCAGAGGTTCTCTAAACCAGAGGTTCTCAGACTGTGGGGCCGGACATGCTGCAGCCAGCGGTGGAAGAGGAAAGAAAACTGAAGGAATCTGACTCATGTTGGAAGAAAAACTGCTCTGATGCTAGCAAGGCTGTTAAGATTTAAGTTAGAAATATAAATTTAGACAGCAAAATCACAAACTATTTTTGTAGGGGGCGCTACGACACGTTTCATACAGGTCGGACAAAACTAAAGAAAACTGTGCATCAAGCAAACACATCCTACAAAATCAACGTTTAAAGCAGCATTATTAAAAAAATTGCCACTTGGGCCAGTGGAATACCCTAAAGTGGATTTTTAAATATATCATAACGACCAATATATATATATAACCGATAGCCGTTTAATCGGACGATATCGTCTTTACTTCTGCAGCAGCCTAGTCAGCTACTTTTGCATACAACATTTTTTTAATAAATTAGGTTTTTTGTCCCTCCGAATTTCATCATTCGTAAGAGAATATCCTAAATGTGATTTGGTGGATTACATCGTTGGAATAGGTTCTATTTATTTACAATAGGTGATACAAATCATTAATGTTGGTGCATATTCCCGGGGTATGGAAGATCCTAAAATTTGCGATTTCATTTCATGAATGGATAGTTACATGGCTGGATTATTTGGAAGAGAGAACGCCAAATTGGTAAATGAGTTAAAGTTATAGTGAATGATTTCGGACAAAACTGTGGACACCACACGCGTGAGAGACGAGATAGAATCATTTCTTAACTTCTCTTATATTGTTACTGGATAAATAATATGTTGTAGGTTTATATCGGGGTGGGGTCCATGACAGAAATAGTTTGAAAACCACTGCAGGCACAAGGCCAACCCAATGAGAAGTAATAAAACATCAGCGTAAACAGTATTTGGTCTGAAAGTGTAGCAGGATGATAAAGAGCAGTTTGTGTTCAGAGCTGGACACCTGCTGCAGCGCCACATGATTAATACATGTATAATGTGTAGAATTCAGAGACGGAGACACGCTGAAATGTTGGGAATCAACAGCTCCTTTGTGTACAGCTGCGACGCTCTCGCTCTCTCTTTCACTTCTGGCTCTCAACTTTCTCTTCCCACTCACACACACACGCACGCACACACACACACACACACACACACACACACAGAGACATACTGACACATAGACGTTTGTACTGAAAACACTGGAGACATTCATAATACTGTCAATGTAAAACCCCTTTACACTTTTCTTTTTAAAAGCTTAATTATACATTCATAATAATCAAACGCATCTGTATCTAGTGGGGATCTATCATATTATATTACTATTTTGTTTCTACAATGGGAGCACTGTTATTCAAATTCTGTGTATGTGAAGACAGGAATACAGGACATCAAACAAACCATGACCACTACAAAGCCACCGCAGCCCCCTGCTCAACCCCCCATGACCTCCAGTGATGTCACTCCTAAAGCCTCCCATGTGACTGTAGAGGAAGAGACACAAAAAGACCCCACTTTAAGGGACAGTTAGGCGGATGGGAAGGCAGGATTAGTAGTGAGAGTAACATAGGGGTGTTCCCATTGTACCCGAGTCTCCTGTCCACTGGGACCACCGCACTAAAGCTCCGGTTACACGCGGCTCCATTAGTGTTTCTTTGCAGACGTGGCCACTGTTCCATAACCAATTTAAGAAACCCAACACTGTCTGAAGGTACCAAACACAACCGTCCACCATCTGGTGTGGTCAAGATCTAATATAGAGCCCACTCCAGAGAGTCAAGGAGCTGAAAGGGGAAGGACTCGTTGATAGAAAGTGTTACAGTATCCTCGTCATGCTTCGATTACACAAAGACAGCTCTTCTCAGTAAAGGGGAAGGAAATGCCTCAGGGCCCATTGTGTCTGTGTGTGTGTGTGTGTGTGTGTGTGTGTGTGTGTGTGTGTGTCTGTGTGTTGGGGGGCATCTACGTCTCGGTTGAGGTATGTCATTTGCTGCTTCCTGCCAGGCTTTGTGCTAAAATAGTTCGCCAGGAATTCCTGCAGAAACGGTAAATAAGCAAAAGTAGACCTGAAGTGGTTCAACAGCACCGAGGGCTAAATGAACCCCCACCGCAACAGCTTTTACATAATGCAACATGTTGCTAACGCTGAAGAACACAAAGTGTGGGAAAAACGGGGCGTCTCGGCCTGGAGAGGCTAGATTATTTACCTTTGCAGATTAAACAGGCCCTCCTCGGAGCCCTTAGGTTAAACATCCCATTGGTTGCTGAAAGGGCCTCGGCCAAAGAGCAGAGGAATGTGGAGGATCCCATAAAAACACAAACGTTTGAGGAACAAACTCAGCACCCTCACACACACACAAACACACACCATCAGATCTGCATGTCAGCAGCCTCCTGAGAAGCAGCACTGCTCGGCAGATGTGCAGCACCACTCGCCACTTGTGACCGACTACAGCAACAGAAATAGGGAAGTGAAAGTTTACTTTTCACCATAAATATGACAAATGGTGACCTAGATATGAATCTGTCTATCTGGAAAAATGTGTATAATGGCTTACAGGAAACTGAACTGTAATGTCTGACGATCCAGATTTGAATCTCTGCTCTGGTGAGACTTTTATAATAAAACAGCTCCACACTTCCTGTATGGTCACATGAGGATCATAAACCAGCTGAATGTGGTTGAGCAGAGAGGAGCGAGAGACTGACATTGTGATGATGAATATACCCAACAAACCTAAAAATATTATTTCTTTTGTTTGTAGCACAGTTAAAAGTGCTCTATGATATTCAGAGTACTAATATAGCAGCAAACAACTATTGTCTATGTAAAGATATAGAGGAGTGATGTCTACCTGAGCAGAGAATGAAGTCACTCTCCCTCTGTGTGTGTTGTAATCTGAGTTTCTCTGTGCTTTGTTGACATAGCTGGGCCGGCTGTGCATGCTTTTTAGTGCATGAGAGCGTGCCCCACTGGCTAGCTCATGGCCACCGCTCTGCACTGCTCTCATACGGCGATTACAGCTGATAATGCCGTCCCCAACCGACGTTACCTCTGTCAGCAGTGTTACCTTCACTTTCACTGTTAGGGCTTAGAGTTTGATTTAAGGATTCATTTGACTTATTCAAAATGACAACAATGTGAAAAGTGTATAAAGGCAGGTCTTTTCTTTCAGGTGCTGTATTGTCACACATTCAATAGGAGGTTTCTCAGTAGATAATAAATGGCAGTAATCTTACTAGCTGTTTACAGTGGGAGATGGGAAGCTGTGCTTTTGTAGCATGACATAAAACACTGGTTGTTTTGTTACTTGTAATATTTTAAACTAAAATTGTAAAGGTAATAGTAGCCTGGTTAGAAACAGTTTAAGTTTGCACAGATTTTAAGGAAGACAAGTGCTTCCTATCAGAGACAGTAATACATAACAGGAAAAGCTGTATGTAAAATATGCAAGTAAGTTATGCAAGATAGATTATATACAAGGCAGTGCCATCATATGTCTCCACCTTATCTACATATTCAGAGGAAAAAAATCTTCCGCAAGTATTAAGTAGGGTGGGGAAAAATCAATTCATGTAAGAATCGAGATTCTTATCTTCTAAGATTCTGAATTGATTCACAACTTCCAAAAAATCAATTTACAATTTATGTTTCACATTGGCACGTTTCTGAGAAATAAAAAGGTTTCTAGCCTAAGCATACCAATTTCAATTTTATTTTTTGTGTAACTGGAAGTTGTTCTTCTTGAAGTCACTGAGAATTGAGAAATATTAAAAATCTTTTATAATAAAGTCTTTATTTGTGCAAGTTTATGTATAAATGTTACCTTTTGCCTTTGTGTGTTTATATTATTGCAATCGGTTGATATCACTTTTTTCAAATATAAAAAATCCATAATCTTATACACACTTTACTCTGCTGTCATGCCATAATTTGTATCACATAATTTGAGATTATTACCCCTATGTACTGAATTGAAAATCGATACCGAAAGATCCACACCCTAGTATATAGTATTTAGTCACTTTGCACTCATCACCTGTCATAGGGAGCCTTTGACCTCTTTGACCTGAACAATGCAATGACAGTTCATATTCTAGACCCAGCAGCAGTGGGTGACTGTCATTGTTGAGAAGGACTCAAAAGCACACAGATCCTCCTTCAGTCAGGCAGACTCTGTTTATGCAGTGACACAAAGTGCAAATAGCAGGTCTTGTTTTGGATGAGTTGAACCAGCACTGTTAACAGTATTTAGACCCACTGCATGCTCTCTACTGCTGCTAGTGTATGTTTTTCCTCTTTAAGACATTCTCAGTGACTTCTTAACCAAATTATTATGTTTGTATATCATTTTAAAGTAATGTATGGTTAGGTTTAAACCAGGCTTCTTGATCGCCATCATCGTCCCTCCAGCAGGAGATGAGTGTTGTGAGAAACAGCAGTTTATAGTTAAAAAAGAAGATGTATATTTTACCTTCCATGACTTCTCGGTGGTGAAGCAGAGAGTTGCTGTGACAGTCCAGCCCCATCAGTCCAGCAAACATCTTCCCATTAACAAGAAGCTGTTTGAGAGAAGATCAGATCCTCCAGCACTATGGAGTTACATCGACCATGTTTTAGGAGAAGTGGAGCCAGCCAATGGCACTGATCTCATTTCCGTTGTGGAAAAAATCAACCCAGCCTGTTATTTTTTTTTCTCCCCACTTTGTAATAACCGGCTTTTTACACGCGCTCCTTTGTCCATAATAAACATTTACCTGATCGATACTTCAGATTCTCACATTTCTCCTCTGCAGCAAACAAGTGGGTCCAGTTGCGCATTTGATCAGGAGAGGAAAGATCTTCATGTGTCTTGATAGGAAAAACATCCCTTGGCGTGCTGTAAATGGCAGAAGTAATAAATATACAAAATCAGTGTGTGTGATCGATGAGTTGATCAGTTGATCAGTAATCCGTTACTCGCTGCGTCGCGCGTCGTGTTGGAGCAGCTCGAGGAGCTCCTACGTGTTCAGGAATTTGACTCCAGACTCTCCAGACTCTTCAGACCGCCTCACGACCACAGACAGGACTGCAGACTGCAGCCTATGAATGCAGCGGACACATCACCGGTTAACGCTGCTGCTGGTTGTGTATGTAATGCATGCACGCTTTATTTGTTTTACATCATTATGACTGGTGGAGGAAAAGAGGAATATTATGTACGAAAAACATGCTGTGATTATATGTAGGCTCTATGCGTTTTTGTATGTGTATGTACTGCCTGTGCGTATATGTATGTATATATGTATACAGTATATATATATATATATATGTATAAATAAATATATTTTATTTAATTTTATCCTTTTTAATTTTTTTATTTTTTTTACTTGTGTGTATTCTTTTTATTTATTTATCCATTTTTCGTATATAATATGTTTTTCCTGTATCTATACTGGCTTATTTTATATTAATATTAGGTTTGTTAAGTTTCTTTGTATTTTATTTTATTTTATCCTTTTTAATTTATTTTTTTTAATTTATTTTTTGTTGACTTGTGTATATTCTTTTTATTTATTTATCTATTTTTTGTATATAACATGTTTTTTCCTGTATTTAGACTGGCTTATTTTATATTAATATTAGGTTTGTTACGTTTCTTTGTACCGAGAATGTTATTATTGGGGACGTTTGTGAATGTTTGTTCTGTTGTTTCAAAATGAACAAAAAAACAATAAATATAGTATTGGGAAAAAAAAGAAAAACATGCTGTCTTACCACCTCCAACTCTGTTAAAGGGGAACACCACCCAAATGAAGTATTCCAATGTTAATTCCTTAAGGAGGCTCTCAGGAAGTGACGAAGTGATTCTGATTGGTCAATAACGACATTCTACGGCATCTGTTATTTCTTTATAACAGACCGTTGCTATGTATAACAGACCGTTGCTGTGTATAACAGATCGTTGCTATGGACGCAGTTCTGATGTCGGGCTCTGGCGGACCAGTTTTATGTCAAATTATTGATTTCTTAAGTAAGTAGCTGTGTAATAAGCGGGATAATGTACAGCGAGCGGGGCATTATTGTGAAATAAACCCAGACAGACGTATTGACGTATTGCCTTTATGTATTGTCTAAATCAGTCATTCCCAAACACTGGTTCGGGGCCCACAGGTGGGTCGCAGGACATTTTATTAGGGTCACCAAATCAATTTGGAGAATTTCTTCCAAAGTCTTTTATCTAACATTTATATGTGTAGTTCACCTTTGAGCCACATGAGGGAGGCTGAATGTTCGTATTGTTCTGATAACTGTAGTCTACTTAAAACATTGAATCTAATATGATTTGTGTATTAATTTGAATATGTATGTTTGTTTGCTTTTCTCGCGATTTATAGATAAGGCCAATTGTGGATTGGGTCGCAACGTTTGACATTTTTAGTTTGGGAAACACTGCTCTAAATGGAATAATTCAACATATATTCGGACACTCTATGTTGGCAGACCGTCCAAGTGAATTCTGGTCATTAAATATGTAGGTCAAGTAACTGTTTGTGTGCAAAAATACATGTTATTTTTGCATATTTTTAGCTGCATCCTGATGTAAATACAAAAGTGTTCCTTTGTTCATGCAGTGAGGGGATGAATGAGAAGAGACCCCACATAGAGCAGAGTCTTTTCATCCTCCTTCCCTCACATCTAAATGTTCCTTTCATTCAGCTCGGCTGGCTGATGGACAAGACTCAGTGATAAAGAGCTCAGCTCAGCTCAGCCGACACAACAGAGTGCAGCCTTTATATGTAGTTAGGCTGCACTGTGGAGGGTTAGAGAGCTGTGTGGCAGAAGGGATGAAACGTGTACTTTCAAAAGTTTTGAAAACCTTAAAAACAAATTCACAGCCGGCGTTTAGACTTCAAGTTTTGAAATGAACTAGATTGTGATTTTTCAGCCAGGACGCACCTATACTGTATAGGGCAGTGGTTTTCAGAGTGCGGTCCGGGGACCCACATGGGCCCTTGAGGGGGTTCCAGGAGAAGTAAAAAGGGGAAATTCCATCCATAAATAACACAATGACAGAATGTATGACTATTTTGCTCATGGGTTTCATTCACTTTCTGTAATAAAACATCTAAAAGCAAAAATCCCATCAGATGGGGGACGACGGGACAAAATCTTATCACCGTGGTCTAATTTGTGTCAGTTTAGGGTTCCTTGGTCGGAGATGCACAGGTGTAACTAATAACATTAACGATGGCTTAATTCACTTTTAGGTGTCACAATAAGTCATGCTAGTGAGGCACCATTCAGAGCAGGGCCCTGGAACTACTGGTGCCTTCAAATGGGGTTGTGTTTACCGTGTTCACGAGAAGAGTCCATATGAACGCCCCCCTCATGTCGTATTCACAACCTCGCAAGTGGAAAGTTTCTGAAAGCTCTGAGTTCACTAGTTGTGACGTGTTTGTTGACGTTTTCAGAAATGGCGGAGGCCATGGAAGTTAATTTTTCGGAACATAATAAGTGAATATATTGTAATTTTAGTCGTATACTTTTTCTTTTACGTTTTTCTTGGTAATTTTATAATATGTCGGAGGAAAATGTTGATATTCCCAACGACATCATCTTTTTCCTCTGTCATTATGCCTTTGCATTTCCTACATTATGTTACCAACTAGTTAACTTGGTAAATTGTTAGCCTATGTGGCTTCTAGACGCCGACAGTAACGTTAATATTGTGTTCTCATGACTTAACCACTTGAACGCCAAGCATATCATGTACACGACTTCCCATGTTGTAAACACGAGCTCACGAGTTTCATTTGAATGCACCATACCACCTAAATGTAACACAGCCCTCATTAGTGTTATTAATTAACCTGTGCAATCAAATTTGTACCAGTCTTCTGTTTTAACTATCTCCTTTACCTTATTCCTGCTATATGTGCATGTCATCTACCTCCACAAGACACCAATAGGTATTTAAAAGAAAAAAAGCTATTTTGGTTTAGAGTAAAACCAGAAAATATTCACATTTAAGAAGCTGGAATCAGAGAAATTTAACTTTTTATTCCCTTAAAAGATTACTCAAACCGATAAACTAATTATCAAAATAGTTGGTGATTAATTTAATAGTTGACAACTAATCGATTAATCATTGCAGCTCGAAAATATAGCATTACATATATACAGCATATAACATCAAATATGTTCTTTGGATTGCTTAATTGATTTACACACCAAACAAAAGAAACAAACAAACCAGTTGTCTTTCTGTCTCTCAGACTACATCAATAAAATTCAACAACCCCTTAAAAAGCTGACAAAATAAAATTAAACTGTACAATAAGACAGAAAAACTACTTTTTATCAACAGGTCTAATCATAATTTGCAGCATTGCTTCATTACTTTAGATCTTATTTCTACAAAATGTTGTTTTTCAGTTTTATGGATAAGCATTACCTCTCATTGAAGAGTCAGGCTGTCCATTGTGTAGCACTGATATTGGCCACCAGGTGGCAGACTTGAATTAAATTCAAACCCTTTCTCTCATAGAAGGAACATCAAGAGCAATGAAATGACACATGATCTTATTTGTGGATGAACACGAAACTATTAACCAACAAAATACCAGATGTCTGTCTTAAATTGTTATACATAAAACAGAATTAATCGGAGACATATGTTTCATCATAAAGCTCCAGATGACATCATCGGAGATGAGCAACTGCAGGCCGTGAAGCACAACAGCTGCTTCAGAATAGAAAAACCTACGTAGAGGCAATCATGTTGTTAAATCTGACAGTAAGACCTTGTTTCCTCAAACACAAATAAGAGCTTCTGTTACTGATTATGCAGACTCTATGAACACAGCTGAACTGTTTATCTGGATGGTAATAATTAGATGATGAGGAAACAACGGGAGGATATCAGCTCTCTGCCAGGAATACTTCTCAGCCTTATTCTGAGTTGATGTCATTGCAGTGGTGAGGATTGTTTAAAGAGTAGAGTAAGGAGGCAGTGTGTGTGTATGTATGTGTGTGTGTGTGTGTGTGTGTGCCAGCCAGACAATAGGCACGTACAATGTACAAAGGTCACATGTTCCTCCTCCATACAGTGTGCAGTGAGTGCAGGCAGCCAATGGTTCTACCTTAGATTATCTGAGTGTGATAGAGAGAGGGGAGGGCAGACAGAGAAAAATAAAATAAACACACACATTATCAAAGCAGCTTAAAGACGTGGAGAGCATGGCATATTTGGCACAGAACTTTTATTCATGCAAAACAACTGAAGTCAACAGATCTTTATCAAAGGAAAATAATCCATTGTCTATTGTAACACTGTTTTTATTCTAATAATACAAAACAAAATTAACAAGCATGTCACGAACCGTATCAAACGTCTGTCAAATCCCGTTAAAAATACATACAAACATCAAACTGGAGCAGAAATGAAGCAGACAATGACACCGTAGAGAACGTAAACAATGTCGGTGCAGGACTTAGACCACTCCTTCCTCCGGGTCCATGTGTGAGGTCCTGCTGGAGAACACGTCGGCCAGCATGTGCTTGGGGATTTCTGAGCCGCGGACGCGCAGGGCGTAGCAGGCGTCCTCCACTTTGCCCAGGCTCTGTCGCAGCGTGTGCAGCTTCTTGGACACCTCGTACGGGCCCGTGTTGCCGATGTAGGAGAAGCCGTCGTGGATCTGCCGCAGGAACTGGCTCAGCTGGAAGGGCGTGTCGATGTCGCCGTTGCCCACGCTGCTGATGCACATCCGCATCAGCTCTCCGGTCAGGTCGGCCACGCCGAGCAGGTAGTCGGAGGGCGTCACCTGGAAGGTCAGGACCTGACCTCCAGGCTGCGGGGCTTCAGCTGAGTCCTGAGATGAAAACACCATATAAAAATCAAACACAAATGTCCACAAAAGACATTGATTATGAACACTTTTTGGGATGATTTTGGACACAAGATTGGTGGTGAAAACAAGATTTACAAGATGCGATTGTTATGCTGTGTGGCTCTGCTTCTAGTAGAAGCTACAATTGAGCAAAGTTAAATTTTTCTCAAGCATGATGATGCTTTTACTACAAAATGTTGAGGTTCAGGCAATTTTGCCTGAATCGACAGGCACCCATCATCTTTGAAAATAACAGGCTGAGTGGATAAAATGACATGCACAATGCTTGTAAATGCAGCACATAGTAACACCCGATGTTGCCTTTTTGTGCCATTACCACTGCTGAGAAAGGGACTGTAAAATAAAGTAAAATGAACATACAAAACTATGATATTCTCAAAGAGTTTGACAGTTTGAGGAATATGTTTAATTGCTTTCTTGCCAAGAGTTAGATGAGAAGCTTGATACCACTCTGTGTTTGTACACTAAATACAAAGCTATGGATTTCACCTTTGGACAGAGCCAAGCTGAGCTGAGCGCCTGCTGGCTGTAGCTTTATATTTAGCGTACAGACATGAGAGTGGTATATATAAAACTCATAGCAAGAAAGCGAATAAGTGTATTACCCAAAATGTCGAACTATTCCTCCAAATCTTGTGAAGCTTGTTTTTTGAAAAATGGAAAACAACAATTTTTTTTTTAAATGACATGGCATGGACCAATACTGAATTGGTTTTGCTAACTCAAAACCTGCATATTCATCCAGGCTTTTGATTGAGACTTGTTATTATTTGTATTAATTCACTCACATGAATTTAATATGTAAAATGTTATTATATTTTATTGTTATTTTATTCATCACTTATTTTATTGTACTTAATTTGTATAACTTTATTATATTGTCATTTAATTAATTACTAATTTTATTGTATTTAATTTGTATAATTTTAATACATTATTGTTATTTTATTAATCACTTATTTTATTGTATTAAATTTGTATGTGATCATATTTTATTGTTATTTTATTAATCACTACTTTTATTGTATTTAATTTGTATAATTTTATTACATTTTAATAATTACTTAATTTATTTTTATAATTGTATTATATTTTATTAATCACTTATTTTATTGTATTTAATACGTATAATTATACTATATTTTATTGTTGTTTTAATAATCTTATTCTTTCACACTGTTTTACTACTATTACTGTTATTATAGCTTTTAATTCTATTTGATTACATTTTTATCTTGTTATTGTCTCGCATGCATTGGTCTCAAATGATCTCATTGTTAAACTGTTGAATTGTTTTTGTCTATTCTAGTTTTACGGTCCACACTTGTTCGGTCTTATTTTCTGCTTGTCAGTCTGTATCTGTGAAGCACTTTGAACGGCACGAACCTGTATGAAAGGTGCTATACAAATAAAGTTTGATTGAATGATTGATTGAACTGTATATGAGATTACAAAACAAACAAGTGCATGCAGCTTTACCACAAAGTCTTCTTTAAATGTACCTTAGGATCTACCTTCTCTGGTCTCATGAACACCAGTCTGACGTTGATCTCCTCCAGGCTGATAAGGCTGCGATGACGGATGTAGTGCAGGAAAGAGACGGCCTCAACGTACTCCTGGATCCCTAAAGCATGAAATCACATTGAAATGAATCAACACAAAACATTTGAATCGGCTGTTGAATCTAAATTTGTTTAGGATACAGTGGGTGCCTTTATTTAAACAAATAAATGCTACTAATGACTAAAAAGGAGGTCAGCCATGTATCAAATGAGTGTAGCCTGTAGAGTGTGTATAAACACTACATGGTATCTGCACAGTTTAGATCACAGATGTAGATAACGATTCAAATAAACCCTGTTTCCTGTCGCTGTCTTTTGATTGAACAACAGTGGCCATTTTTTGTAGCGGGCTGAGATGACCCCTCATTTGTTTTCTGGCCCTGTGTAAACAACAATCAAATAATCACAGGACGGAAGACTTTGTGTCTGAAGTTTACTTTTGGAGCGGCAATTGAACTTCAAAGGGCGTCCTATCTCAGCGTAGCTAACCGCAGTGTGCAACAGAGAGGCGAGAGGTTCATCTCCACTTCATTTACCTTGACTTGACTTTTAATGGTTTACTTATTATGAATCATTAACAAAAATGATTTTCTTAATCAGCATCTCACTCCGAGCAATGGAGTCCTACATAAACACATTTTCTGCCAAACACCAGTTTGGTTGTTTCAGATGAGAGACTTCTGTCACTGTAATTCAACATTGCGGTGACGTGTGTTTACATTCCTACCAACTGTTTGTGAACTGACTCTGTTTTATGTCCGCAGCATCCCTGTGCTATTTATAGCTCAGGGGAAGAAGTGTGTCCATCGGGCGAACAGCACTGCACCTGAAAGGCTCTATAGATCACCAGTAGCTGCACCCTCAGTAAGCAGAGTCATATTTAGTTCTATATGTACATGTTTACTTCATACCGTTACATTCTCTGATGCCAGCAATGTTTCATGTGCTAACTGAGCACTGAGTGGCACTCAATTATTAATTGGTCATGTAAGGTGCAGTGTGTAAAAGTTTACATTTTTTTAAATTTAGATGATCTGTCTATAACTTACTGTTAAAGTAAAATGATTGAACCCGTTAGACACTGCACGTACTTCTGTGCACCAATCAGGATGTTGCAATTATTCAACGTAATCCTCATACAACTGTTCGTATGATTTCTTACAGCAAGTTATTCCTTATTTTTTGTGCATTCTCTTTTGAATGTCCAGCAACACTTGACGCAAGTGTCAATTTCAATTGAGTCAGAGTGTATTGAGTCAAAATAACACTGGAAGTTGCCTGACAAATAAATCAACGTTGATTTCTGGTTTCACGCGGGACACGAACACCGGTCTTCTGGGCACATATCCAGCGTTTTTTTGACCCACCCATCCATCCACCCCGACCTCCTATATGTGGCGTTTGTCACTCTTTATACTTTGTGGATTACATACGGAACGATTTCATGGGATATATACAAATTACAGTGCATTACTTTTTCGTAGGAATAGCTACAAACGGTGTATGAGAACAGCCTGAATTATTAGATGACAGTTTTTGACTTTTAAACTCGTCATATATAATATCATAACAATGTTTTTCATAACTTAAATGTTTGCTTATTTTTAGTCGTGAATATTTACTGTTGTAGAGAAATACTTGTCAGGAGCTTTAAATGAACTGCTTATTAGAGGGACCATATCCTATTCTCATGTCGTAAGTACTAGTACAGTAGTCATTTTCTACACATTTTTCATAACCTTTATAAATAAAAAACACTAGAAACATGTAAACATTGCCAGTGGCCCCACAGCTGTGACACTGGGCTTAAGAGCGAATACGACTCACTCTGAGGTGGACAGGATATGACATGAAAAGGTTACACAGGCTTTGAGGCAGGCAGGCGGAGTTCAGTTCCTGAGTTTACTGCCAGGAGCTGTTGGTGTTATTTAGTCTGAAGCAGCAGTTACCTTTGGTCACTGAGAGACCCAGAAAAAAAAAAAAAAACTGACTGTAGATGTCTAAACAATGACTCAAGGATTTTACTGGCAAAGCGGTTGGAAAAGTTGAGGCATGAGTGTGTGTTTAGCGTGACTGGATCAGTAGTTTTGATAGTTCAAAATTCAACAAACATGTATGAATGGCCACAGATGACTCACAGATTAATTGAGTTTAATGTTTGACCACAGCGTGGTTCACTGAGTTGCAGGTGAACCCTGGGGAAAACCCAACAGTACACTTTTGTGTTTGCACTGTCTCATTGCTGCTGGCTGGGTCAAGCTAAAGAGCTTATCAAAGAGCCACGCTGCCCTGTTATCAGAGGCAATTACGTTCAGATTTAGCCCACAATATCTTTAATGGTCCTTCTATAAAAAAAAAGCAGAGCCATTACACATGCCTGGAGACTTCTCGTCCAGCCAAGATTATCTGGAGAGGTCGTGCAGCGAGCCCAGTCTCAATCTAATAAAGACGATAAAAATGGAAAAAAATGAAGCATCTAATTGGTGGGAACTGCCAATGGTCACGTCGCGGAGGATGCAGCAGTGATTCCTGAGTGACCACAATCTAAAAATGACTTCCCCAGCTGCTAGATAACAGCTCACGCTCGCTCCCAGTAATGCTTTTCTCCAAACACTGCAGACGCTTTGGCTACGCTAACAAAAACTGACATTGATGCTAGTGGGAAAACAAGTTTTATCAGAGGGTGTGTCTGTCATATCCAGGCCTGCATCAAGGTCACGCTCTCACACTATCAGTGACTTTACAATAAATCTAAATCACAAACAGGATGGTTGAGGTGATAGCAGCACAGCAGAGATCATTTCTCCTGAAAGCTCCACATTAAGTTTTTGACTCGTGTCTGTTGTCGGAGCTTGTTTCTCAATTCAGGAATTTATTACTTATTACTTTATTATACTGTCAAACTTCAGATTTCACCCAGACTAGTATAATGATGGGGAGACAGATTTTATTAAGAGGCTGCAAGACTCGAATGGATTACTCAGCTACACAACGTAGCCTCGTTAGAGAAGATCTCGTTCAGAATGAGTGATAGGATTCATCAGCATGAGATCAAGCGGGGAGGGTTTTTGAAGTATATTATTGTAATAAACGTATGTGCTAATGGTAGAGATTGGATTGCAGGACAATTAGGACTCTTTATGGACTACATTGAAACTACATTGAAGGTGAATAAGATGAGAATTAATACATAATACTGAACGATTTATGGAAAAAAGGATATATTTGTATGCAGCTTTGAGGGTACATGTGTACTATGTGTGTCTAAATCTACTGTATATGAGCATATGTTTAAGTTTGTAAATGTGAGTAGGTAAGTATGTGAATACAGTATGTACGTACATGCATATATACATGTATGTATGCTGTATGTTTATGATTATTATTAGAATAGAATATTATAATTTCTGTGTTGGGTCATACAGTGAAATCAATAAAAATGATATAAATCACAAAAATAGGTGAAATGTTCACGCTCTCAGTTTAGCATGTTAGCGTGATTTGGTAATTAGAACTAAACAAAAAGTACAGCTGAGGCTGATGAGAGTGTCATGAGTTTTGCAGGTATTTGGTTATGAACCAAAGTATTGGTATTAATGAATTTTTAAGTTGATGGCATGGTACACAATTTTTACATGCACTCATGTAAAACTGTAATTGTAAGCTAAGCAGTTTATTTAAAGGGATAGTTCAGGTGTTTTGAAGAGGGGTTGTATGAGGTACTCATCCATAGTCAGTACCTACAGTAGATGACGGTGGGCACGCCCCCAGTTTGGAGAAACAAACAGGAGTACCGACTCCGGAGCAAAGCAATACAGTGCTGTGGACGGGGCAGCAGAAAACAGATTTTAGCTACATAAAAGAAAGGCTCACCTAAAAAAATCATGTCAGTTAAAGACTATGCTATATTTAGAATATTTTCACCGCTTTATCTGCTGTCAGAAAGCCCTTTCCTTCTCCTTTCTGACGGGGAACTGAACTGAAAGTGAAACTTGTCTTTGCTCGCTCCAAAACCAGCAGGCTCAGATGACAAAAACAGTCCAGATACGTTTTACTTTCAGTTCAGTTTGCTGTTGGAAAATATTCTAAATATAGCGTACACTTAAACTGAACATTTTTTTAGGTGAGCCTCTTTTAGTTGGCTAAAATACGTTTTGCTGCCGGCTCTGTCCACAGCAGTACATTGCTTTGCTTCCGTGCGGTAACTCCTGTCTGCTTCTCCAAACTGGGGCGTGCCGACCGTCATCTACTGTAGGTAATACACTGACTATGGATAAGTACCTCATACAACCCCACTTGAAAACACCCAAACTGTCCCTTTAATGGGTGAGCCGAAGAAAATGAACAAAGGATTTTTTTGTCATTTTTAAGTTGATGGCATGGTATCTTTGCAGAATAATTTTCCTGAAAACGTTTTTACACGCACGCTCATGCAAAACTCAATATTTAGGCGGTCTACGGAAGCTCACCTGGCGTGATAGCTCTGTGAAACTGAAAGATGTCCTCTCCTCTGAGCTCTTCAGCAATTTGACCAATTTTCTGTCTGACTCCATCCAGTTTCACGTCGGCTTCATTCAGAATATCTTCTGCATTTGGTACACTTCCAATACAGAGAAAACATACAGAATAAAAGTTAGAAATGCAATGTCTGCAAGATTAGACTTTACATTCCTCTCTAAATTGTGTTATTCCAATGCTTTTGCACAGTCCATATGTACTGAAACAAACAGCTGTCTCCTGAAACTGGAAACTTTTTTAAGCCCCAACAATTAAAACTAAAGCTACTGTAATAACATGCAAATCATCAAATTGAACGGCATCCTCCCATTAAATCTGAGTAAAGTGAGAAAACCTCTTATACTTTCCAAACTAAACTGCACATCAATTTACATTGTCTTGTTACAATAGTACATACCTGGTCACTCTATGTAAAAGAAAAATAGTCCTCTTGCTTTCAATGGTGACGTCTCGACTGATCTTAACAAGACGCTCATATTTGTCGTGTTTGGTGTCAAGCTCCTGTTGGAAAACTTAAAAGACGAAAAAAGGTCAGTTAGTACTGATGTCTGAACTCAAATTAAATAGAGTTAATGTGTAGGTGGAAAATGCAATCAAAATGCTGAGGATGCAGTTACCTTTGAAAGCAGCAATGACAGGCGAGGATGGGTTGGCACTCGCATCACGATCCTGCACGGCATCAGCATTTCTCCGGGGACATCCTTCACCTGACACGAGGCAGAAAAAGTCAAGTGATACTGCAGTTTGTCTTCAATAATAAATGCCTCGGGTTGCTGTCATTTTCTCTAAACTGGCCTTGTCAAATTAAAGAGGCACTGCCATGAAGATCAGATTAGTCGTTTACCACCATGTTAATGGCGTTATTTTGACTTGGGCTGAAAAGTCTGTGTTACAAACTGTGGATCTGGATCTTGAAACACATGGGTTTGTATACGGCACGGGGGACTAACAAAACACACTATAGAGTTATGTTGTGGTAATTGTAGGATGTCATTTTTTTTTTTTTTTAGCTTGACCCATTTTTGGCATTTAAAATCAGGATACTTTGACCTTCGCCGGGATTGATTTGGATTATTATTTTTTTAAATCTGTCTGTCTGGATTAGCCGACCAGTTTTAAATAAAAAATGCCAAACAAAAAAATACATTGGTTCCAGTTTATATATGTATATCTGCTGATTTTCTTAGTTTTCTATGAAGTGACTATCTAACTAAACATAATATGAAGACATAACTTTGGGTTTCTTACACATAGGGATGCATTGATACTGGATCAGATATCTGATACTGGATCAGATATCTGATACTGACTCAAAAAGCTGGAGTTAATTTCATTTGATTATATCTATGCATTTATTTGTTATATTTTGTTTTACAAAGCTAAGAAAGCAATGTTTTAAGTCAAGCCTGATGTTGCCTTACACATAGAAGAATGATGCAGTCACTTCCACACAGTGAGGCATACAGTTTATTAATTATACACTGGTATCGGATCGGTACTTGATATCGGCCGATACTCAAAGACCAGGTATCACTATCGGGACTGAAAAATTTGTATCGCTGCATCCCTAGTTACACTGAAATCTGTGACCTCAGAGGAGCCAGCAACATAAGAGGTCACCAGTTCTGACAGGAAAAGTGACCCCACTGTTACCTGTGTAATCTGTCATAAATATATGGAAGAAAACACACAAAACTAAATTGTTAATTTTTTTAAATTATTTTAATATTTTTTACTTTAAAGATATATTCACAAAACTCTAAAAAAAGAAAATCAAAAGTGGGGTCACATTTTTTTACCACCTCATGTTGCTGGCTCCTCTGTGGTCACAGATTTCGGTGTAACACTGGTATTTTTCTCCTAGTCACACATTTTGTAGACACAATTATTAATAAACTAAACAAGAAAATAGTGGGCTAATTCATCAACAATAATAAATAAATAAATAGTTGCAGCCCCTTGTGCTATTGCTACCACTAGCTAACACTTTAATAAACTTGAGCTACTGTACTGTGCCACCTTGTAAAGTCACTGCTCTTTTGTGTTTGCACAAATAAGAATAATAATTAAAATAAATAGATAAAAAGTGGGCTGATTCATCAATAATAATAAAAAAAAATAGATGCAGCCCTTTGTGCTATTGCTACCACTAGCTACCACTTTAATAAACTAGTTAGCTACTGTACTCTGCCACCTGTAAAGTGTGTTTGCACAAATAATAATAATTAAAATGAATAGATAAACTAAGCTACAGTGTGGTCTTGGCTGTAACAGTGCTGTAACAGTAACAGTAGGGCAGACTGGTAGTTTAAACAGCATGCATGTTAGCTCATGTTAATGTGATGACAACAACCAACAGTACAACTTGAAAACGCTGTTACTCTTAGTTTAGCCTCTAAAGCTGGACTTACCTTCTCGCCTGTTCATGCTTTCAGTGTTGCAGTTTCTTCTTTAGATAAATATAACTCCTCTAAACTGGGTTGTGGTTGTATTTGATCTGTTTTCGCTGCTGAAGTCTGAGCTGCTGTCGACCAGGTGTTACCGAGGCAGAGTGTTACTTTAGCGTACATCTCTCAGGGATTATTAAACTCACCAGACTGAAACAGCTCAGTTTACACATAAAGGTTACCACCTCTGACCGATAACAAACACACAGGATAAAATCTAAATATCATACAAAAAGAAAGATATCGCGTTTATTTGTTGTTTTTTTATAACAGGCATCCGCCGTGGGGTCCTCTTTATTCGAGGGGGCCTTTGCGCTATTTACACGCGTAGCGAAAATGAGAAGTGCATCATGGGAGATGTAGTATACATTGCAGAATGTGGAATTTGTTTTATTACAGCAACTTACTAAAGTCGTTTTTGCGGATTTTTATTTTTTTTAAATTCAAAACAGTTACAAATAATTGAAAATAATAATATATATATATAAAAATATATAATTGTTTATATTACAGGACAAGCACTATCTTATATATATATATTCTGCTATATATATATTCTCCTTCAACGTGTTTTTTTGCTCACTGTCAGTAAATAGGAACATTAAAAATGAGAGCAAAAGTGTATAATAATAATAATAATAATAATAGTAGTAAAAACCTGATAATAACTTAGCAATATTTAACATTACCACCAATTTTCATATATATACTGTATATATATATATATATATAAGATAGTGCTTGTCCTATAATATAACCGATTATATTTTTTGTAGCATACTTTTTTTTTTTTTTATGAAGATAAATTCATGCATGATTGATTGTTGCAGATATCTACTAATTATAGGCATTTTGCTGTGTAATATCAGACAGAGGCTTCACCGTTGCAGCCAAAATACTTTCTGTTTCAAGTAAAAAACCCAAATTGAGCAGCCAGACATCTCCAGACTGCCACCCTAGATTGGCCTGTGTCATTTCTCGCTATTAAAATGTTTCATCCAACCTTTGTTGATCAGATTACTCGCCTCTCCTGTAACCCCTCCTCCAGGGACTCCTGCAGACTGTGTACGTGCCACACGACTGGTGCCAAGTTCAGAGCTTGCGCTTTGCCTCTGCACAGCACAGCACACTCCCTGTCATTCAAACACCGGCTGCACTTATACCACATTATACCCCCATTAATGTTTATAATAATACATTCAGCTGAATATAAGTTTATGCATTAAAATTAAATCAAATGTGTTGCAATATGCATTCCGATAGTCTATTTAAGTCCCTCTCAATTGCAATCACGAGCTGCATAACCAACCACTAACTCATTAATGAGTCTGTCACAAAACCAGCAACATCTTTATGCAGGATATTCTTTTGTTGTATGAAAGGAATTTCACACATGCAAGCCAGGAATGAGGGCAAAACACACTGACGTTGACGCTGACTGATGGTGCCTTCAAGTGCTCCCTTCAAGGTCTTAAATTTGAACTTTCCTTGTTAAAATTTTCTCAGATTTTGCACTGTACTATAGAAATGTTATATTTGGTTGCTATGATTACAGTGACAAAGACAGTAATGCATTTTTTCTTATTAATTTAATTTAAATTCTAACGAAGTTCCACATTCACAAGTGTAAATTTACCCCAAAAAAAGCCTAATTCCTTTGTATTTATGAAAGAAATGGAATTATATCTGTCAACAATTTCTTCCTCACAAAACAAAAAAGCAATGAAAACAATGAATGTATGCAATATCTTTAAAGTTTTTAAGTGAAATTATTGTCATGCTCTCACGTGGTTTTATGTTGGTTTTGTTTCATTTCTGTTGTCCTTTTATGTTTGGCTAAGCTTTTTGTTTATGTTTTCGCTATGCTTCTTCTGTATGGAAATGTGTTTAATGTTTTCTGCTGTTACTATGTATGCTGCCATTTTGAAATTAAAAAAATAAATAAATAAATTCGAACTTTCGACCTGCTGGGGTACATAATGCCTCTGTTATCGAATGATTATAACAACTGTTCTTATAATGCATTATTTTTTTTAAATCAAGGGGATATTTTCAGCCACTTTGTGCTACTAAAATAATGTGTCTTCAAAAAAGAGAAAAGGTCTGGAGTGCTCGGAAGTTCAATAAAGGCGCTCTTTGGTGGGGAACACAAAAGTTCACAAAAGAAGGAAGGTCCAAGGAACTCTTCTAGCAAAAAATTTAAAAGCCTTTAATCAGATGGCTATTTCTTTGTGAAATACTGAAAACAGAAAGTGCTGGCATATTTAGATGGGTTATGATGTTATGCACACCGGCAATATTTGCACTATCTGTTTATATCATGTTTATATTTGTTTATAGCTTATTTTGTATATTGTATATTGGTAGAATTTCAATTTTTTTTATTCTTGTTTATTCTAATGTTTTTATCTATTCATTTGTTATTATACTGCTTACTTGCACCAACAAAACCAAAGCAAATTCCTAGTGTATACCTCTTACACCTGGCAATAAAAACGATTCTGATTCTGATTACAACTCACGCGTATTGGCACAAACAGCCTTCTTCAGGGTGTAGATTTGCAATCATCTCATGTTTACTAAAGGCTGAGGTACACACCCTGAAGAAGGCTGTTTGTGCTGATATGCGTAACCCATCTTAATATGTGCCAGCATTTTCTATGTTTTTTATAAAATTATAAAATAGCATCAAATTTAAATGTGCAACTAAAGTACAAATACCTCAGAATTGTACTAAGCACATAACTAGAGTAAATTTACTTTCCGCCACTGCCTGTATGTCAGTGAGCATGATTATAGAGAATAATCCCTGAGGCATATCCACTTTATTCCTAGCACCCATGATGCCTTTCATGTATTATGGGCACAACTTCCGGCGCGTCGTGTCACTGTACCAGAACCGGCGTTTTCCATGGTAACAGGACGTTAATCCTCTCTCCTCGAGTGATTGTATTAAAAAATATAGTAAAACATGTGGGAACACCTATTACCCCTCAAACAGGATAATGTGATCATAACTCTGCACAAACAGGGTTTTGGGTAGTCTCTTTAAGTTTAGGTTTCTCAACCACATTGTTCTGTAGGCCTACCGTTGGTCACAGGATCAATCCCTTTTTATTTTGGGTGCATGTTGAACACACTGTTGTTGAAGCCACAAATTTAGCTTTGTCTAGTTGTTGGTCCAGCCGCAAAAAGCGCAACAAGTACCAGAGCTCTGCAAGGTAGTGATGTTACGTGCAGTGCCAAGGCTTCGGTGCGTGCCTTATTATTCCTGAATGAAAACGAATATTGTCTCCCATCTATCATTTTCCTATAGTTACACAAGCACATTCACTGTCCACTGCCACATATTTGGAATATATCTGCCTGTTTGACACTATTTGACCAATACGTGGTTTTGTGTGCACATAAAGCCCAGATAAAGCCTCGTGAAACGAACCCTTTAGTGAACCAATTTGATGGAGAGCTTCAGTGCTTCATGAAGCTTCATCTCGCCATCACTACTGAAAGGAAATTTTAGAAAATGCTAATTTAACATTAGTTAAAGGGACTGTTTGTAAGAATCAGAAATGCTTGTTAACAGTGACACCTGTGGCCGGTAAGTCAACGAAAGTCAGCGTCGGGCTCGCGCTTGTGCTCGCTCTACATAGACATGAACGAGCATCGCTCAAAACAGTGAGGCGACACACTTCAGCTGAAACCACAATATCACTCTATATTTCAGCTGCTTGGCAGTAATGTTAGCTGACCAGACGAAGGTCTCTCCATGAATCACTGCTGATCCCAGTGTCGGCTTTTCCTGCTTCAGCCTCCCGACCACGGCCGGAGGGAACAGGGGAGACAACGGCACCCGGTCGGAGACGATAACGTTTCTCTCTGCGGAGCACCGTCACTTCACAAGACACGGAAAACCTCTGTTGGTCTGGAGGAGCTGCAGCATTTATTTCTGCACAAACGTCGACTGTACATTCACTAGATATTCTCAGAGCTACGAAGTCTTCTGCAGTGTGGAGTGTGCGCGCATGCATGTGAGGTGGAGCAAGCTGTGTGAAGGCAGGCAGGCAGAGGAGCAGAGTACAGCAGAGACTCCGGCCCTGGAGACCAAAGCTACGGTCTCCCCCGCGTCCACCGACTGCGACCAACACTGTTTTGCAAGACGGGCTTCACTAGATAGAACTTTGCGGTTTTGGTGCTTCCGTGTAGTTTGTGTTGGAGTCTTGTCTGAACAGCGTAGCCACACATGCGCGAGCACGCACATGCTGCGAGCGCGCGCAAGGGACACCGACCTGGGTGATTTATACGTTTATGAAGTTACAAACAGTCTATTTAAATATCTGTTGAAAAAATAAAGCAGGATTTGCTAAATTGGAGGCAAATTACTTTTCAAAAGAAGCTCTGTAGGCAGTTAGCCACTATGGTTATCTTATGGGACTAACTAGTTTACGGCTACTTCCGCTACCTCACCAGAAGTTAGGCCCATAATCATTTGTACCATAGAGAATAAGGTGGATATAAGATATATATTTATTTTTTATTGATTGCCTGGAAACTGACTTTATTTTACATGGACATGCTCCCTATTCCCCTGACATGACATATATTAACAGCTTCCACGTGTTTCGAGCGAAGAATCATTCTTTCGACAGCCAGTGAAGGCAGCGTGAGGACGGGCGGTGCTTGTGTGTGCTGACGTCAGAGCAGGCTGTGACCACAGAGCAGGCTGAAGCACACACACGGGGAGCGGCGCCGCCATGCACTAACTAACCCTCTACCCCTCGGACCGACAGTTAGTAGCCCGAAATGCTCGGTCCAGGGCGCCCGTTGTTGTATTATTTCACTGACACAAGATGTGAAGATAGAGTACGCGTGATAAAATGGCGAGGTTTTGAGCCGTACTTCTTCTTCTCGCTCGGTGTAGCGTGGCAGCGGCAGCAGAGCACCGAGAGGCGGTGGATTGTCTCCAAAGTTGTCGGTTAGCGAGGAGGGGAGCGCGCGCGTGTGTGTGAAGGATCGGAATTAAAGGCGCAGTGCAGCCGTTAACAGCCGTTGGTTTGTAGCCGGTGCATGGTTACAACTATTGGTTTCAGCCGTTAACAGCCGTTGGTTGTAGCCGTCGCATGGTTACAACCGTTGGTTGTAGCCGCTGGTTGTAGCTGTTGGTAGCCGTTAACCATGGAGGAGCAGCAGCAGCAGCAGCAGAGCGACCTGGACCGGGACCGACAGTACTGTGAACTTTGTGGGAAAATGGAGAACCTCCTGAAGTGTGGTAGGTGCCGGAGCTCCTTCTACTGCAGCAAGGAGCACCAGAAACAGCACTGGAAGAAGCACAAGCTCAACTGTAAAGAGACTGAAAAGAAACAGAAGCTTCTTCCTCAACCGTCAGGAGATGACGACGACGACGACGACGACGACAAGGCACCGGAGAAAAACCGGGACAAGATAAGTCCCGACAGCGCATCTCCACCACAAACCACAGAAGAAGCACCTGGAGACGGTGATGAGGACCGGTCCACCACCACCACCACCGCCACCACACGTAACGGACAGACCAGCTCGTCCCCTCAGAAGCTCGCCACGGAGTGCATAGTACCGTGTATGAACAAGCACGGCATCTGCGTGGTGGACAACTTTCTAGGAACAGAAACCGGTCTGGGCATCCTGGATAATGTCAAAGCGCTGCATGAGACCGGCAAGTTCACAGACGGACAGTTGGTGAGTCAAAAGAGCGACTCCACTAAAGACATCCGAGGGGACAAAATCACGTGGATAGAGGGGCGGGAGGCCGGCTGCGAGAAGATCCGCATTCTAATGAGTCGCATGGACGACCTGGTTAGACATTGTAACGGCAAACTGGGAAACTACACAATAAATGGAAGGACGAAAGTAAGTATGGCAGCAGGTTGATAACACACTCTCTGAATGTAGGGGGTTAAACCAGTGTGCTTGTTCCACAGGAGCCCTGCTGGTCTTAACACCTATCACCTATTACTCTGTCTCCATGGGGCTAAATTAACACTAAGTTTTGCATCATGTCTGGGTCACTTATCCATTCTGTCATCAAGGCACCATTGCTTTCAATATCTTTGCTAATTAGACCTGACTTAGAGGCTAGTGAGTCCTCTCTAACTCCAGGTTAAAGCGTCAGAAAGGTGGATTATTCCTTCAACACAAAGCATTTTGTCCTTTAACACACTGTATTTTTTAACGTTACCATAACATTAATTTGGGTGTTTTTTTTCACGCGTGAAAACCAGTATGCTTGTCCCACAGGAGCCCAAAGTCCTGCTGGTCTTAACACATATCACCTATTACTCTGTCTCCATGGGGCTAAATTAACACTAAGTTTTGCATCATGTCTGGGTCACTTATCCATTCTGTCATCAAGGCACTTTCAATATCTTTGCTAATTAGACCTGACTTAAAAGTGTAAGAGGCTAGTGAACATAATGCAGGAAATGCAAAAACATAATGACAGGAAAAAGATGAGGCTGTTGGGAATATTAACATTTTCCTCAGAACTATTGTGAAATTACGAAGAAAAATAATATACGACTAAAATTACAATATATTAACTTATTATGCACCAAAAGATTAACTTCCATGGCCTCCGCCATTTCTGACAACGTCAACAAACAAGTCACAACTCGTAAACTTGGAGCTTTCAGAAACTTTCCACTTATGAGGTTGTGAACACCACAAGAGGGGGGCGTTCATGTGGACTCTTCTCGTAAACACGACCCCATTTGAAGGCACCATATGTCCCAATTGTATGCATACTACATGCAACAGTACATACTTTGTAAGGGCAGCTGCAGTATGTACTAAAAGTAAAAAGAAAAAGTATGCGATTTGGAACTCAGCGTTATATCTGTGTCACAATAACGTTGGCCAAACCTGCTTTCAGACTTATCCATTCTGTCATCAAGGCACCATTACTTTCAATAGCTTGGCCCTGTTTGCTAATTAGACCTGACTTAAAAGTGTAAGAGGCTATAGTGAGTCCTCTCTAACTCCAGGTTAAAGCATGGCTAATGCCCTGAGTCAGAAAGGTGGATTACTCCTTCAACACAAAGCATTTTGTCCTTTAATACACTGGAATTTTTACGTTACCATAACATTGATTTGAACAACAAATGGCTACGGTAACAAATGGGACAAGGTTGACGAAGCCAGTTGTAATAAAGCAAATCCCCCCCCAATGCATTACTTCAAACATATAATTTAAGTATGGCAGCAGGGTTGAAACACACACTGAATGTAGGGGGTGTGTTTTTCACGCCTGAAAACCCAGTGCTTGTCCCACAGGAGCCCACAGTTCTGCTGGTCTTACACCTATCACCAGGGAATGAAATGCCACCTTGCCACCTGCCAAATACAGGGTAAATGTTGGCTGTGGCAGGTGAAAATTTCAGGTCACCTGCCACCATTGCAGACAGGTTTTCCTTATATTAAGAAATATTATTTTTAAAAGGTAATTTTAAAGCCTTTATACCATTATATACTATTTTAGCATATAATTATTAAATTATGTTTATAATAAAGTAATTTTTGGGTGTAAATATTGGGGTAATTTGTCAGTAATTCCAAAGAAATTTCAAATAGGTAACTTGCTAATTATCACCTAATTACCATGAAATTTGCAGACCTGTAAATGAAGTGTTACCAAATATAGTCATGGATTAAGGTTACATGATATATTCCATAATTCTACAGTCTGGTACCACTGAGTCAATGTTTATAGTTTTAAAGCGTTCTACCTAGATTTCAGAAGTGGCAGACAAAAAAAAAATGAGTGGCCGATAGAAATGTTCAGTGACCTGCCACAGTGGCAGGTGAGGAAAAAGGTTCAATTCAGACCCTGCCTATTACCTATTACTCTGTCTCCATGGGGCTATTATTATATATTATGTGTCTGCAGCAGCTTTACAGTTAAAGTTTTCCATCAGTTCAAAATCCAGTGATGGCAAGTCATAAAGCAAGGAGGAGTTCCTTAATATAGCTTTTGATGTTTAAGTAGCTCCAAGCATGTGACACAAACAGAGGTGTCTCATCAAGAACATGTTTGATAAAAAAAATGTTTAATCCAAATCAATATTTGGATTAAATTAAAATATTTTAGTGTTAATTTCTCCACAGATCAGAAAAGGATATTACTGAATGCATATTCAGGATGTATTACTATTGTAATACACAGTACCAGATTTAATTTTTAGGTTATGCACAGCCAAAATAAATGCAGTCTAATACAACAGTCTTGCAATAAATCCCTCCTTTTATTAAGGTTATATAGTTCAGATTGTATTGAAACTGTTTTCAAAGAGCTGTTTTTTCAACTGTATGATAATTTTAGAAGCTGTAGTTTGAGAGGTGTTTCTAATATTTAGTCTGCCCTAGTTGATAGAAAATGGGGTGGGCAAAATATTAAAAAAACCTCTCAGTATAATGCAATGTAGTTAGCCAGCAAAATCAAAGTACAGCTATCAAAATGAACACAAGCTTATTGTTGGGCTGCAACTGCCGATTCTTTTCTCAATTGTCTAGCCTATAAAATATCTAAAAATAGTGACTAAGCCTATCACAATTTCCTAAACCTCAAGTTGACGTCTCTACATCGTTTGTTTTGTCCCAACAACGGCACAAAATCCAAAGATATTCTCTTAAATATCACAAAAGAATAATAGTCAGCAAATCCCCACAATGGAAAAATGGCAACTAGATTCAGGCAGATTTTTTTCATCAGAAATTACTTAAATTATTGAAGCAGTTGCAGATTAATTGTCGATCGTCTAATTGATTAATCAATTTATAATTTCGGCTCTAAAACTTGAGTGTATACCTGAAGCATGCACATATATGAGACTGTATAACACACTGCACATGTTCTCCACACCATGCTGCTCTAATAGACAAGTGCTGCTGCTAAATGCACACACAGAAAGACATTCTGCTCACACTTAAGCTAAATTGTGCATGTGATGCACATGACACATTTATGCTTTCATTCTTATTATAGTAAAATAACAAAATGTGTGTGTGAAGGAGCTGCAGCCATTTAGCAAACCATGGGATGATCGATCGTGACCGCGTCAGGCCGTATGAAGTCTAACTGCTGCTGAATCATCTTCAGGGACGCTGTTCTGTAGATGACTGCGACCCCTGACCTCGCTGTAGAGAGGTGGCATACTGAGTGTTTTGCTGCAGTGATGATAAATTCAGTTCAGTATCACTCACAGACACACAGCTAGTTAGACAGACAGAGCATTCCTACGTTGAGAGACCTGCATGTGTCTCAAGGTTGGCAGTGCGGGGGAGAGGAAACCGTGGGCAGCTTCTATTTCACTGAAACATGTTTTCTAAGAAGATGTCTAAAGTGACGAGTAGTCTTGCTTTCAGGCTGAGATGATGAGCAGCATGTGTACTTTTAGAGCCTGGTAGGGTTGGGCAATATATCGATATTATATTGATATTGTGATATGAGACTAGATATTAGGGGTGGGGGAAAAAATCGATTCACCTATGTATCGCAATTTATTTAACGATTTTGAAATCGATTTTTTAATGCCAGAATCTATATGTTTGCTTCATTTGAGTCTCTCCAAAGGTAGAAGGAAGTTGCCACTTTTTTTTGTTGTAGTCTGATTAACGTGACACCCCACCCGTTATGTATCCGTCAACCAAATCAAACCGCAGCTGGCCGCAACAAGGAAGTACAAAACAGCAGAGGGTCCGTGTGGATACGACTTGAACCCTCACATGTTAAATCCAAAGTGGTAAACACTACACAGTAAAGTATAGAAACACTTTGGGGTTCACACATTGGCAGGAAAGGTATCACGGCTAAAGCTGCATGCTAAGTCTGTCATGGACAGGAAACGTTATCGTATGGTAATGTGCGGTCACGCCAGTCGTCACTCTCATCTCTGTGGTCAAATCGGCCGACGCTACAACTGTAGAGCACCCATATACTGACATTTATGTCAAATTTTTCTCATGATCTAGTGTTAAAAAAATTAACAAATCACAATAAATCGTAATATTGAATCACTATACTTGTAGAATCGCAATACTTAAAAATCTTAATACACATCGAATCTGCACCCAAGTATCGTGATAATATCGAATCAGGAGATAGGTGTATCGTCCCAGCCCTGATATCCACATTACTGATGATTATTTAATCAAAAATCTCAATGTGTAAATATTTTGTAAAAGCACCAACCCTACAATATCGTCGCAGTATCGATATTGAGGTGTTTGGTCAAAAATATTGTGATATTTGATTTTTCTCCATTTCGCCCAGCCCTAAAACTTGGTGGTGATTTCTAACTGTTACTCTTTTCCAACTGCTGTGTTAAAAAAGCCGCCTGCGTCAACCTAAAGCAATGTCAACCTTGCTCCAGCTCGGCTGTTGGGTTGCGTGTGACCCGCCACTCTCCTTTTAACTAGATCTGTTCACCCTGACCTCGTGGCACGAGACTGACCCAGGAGGAGATGAGCTGCCCTCAGCCTCCCCCCTCTTCCTCCTCCCCTGGGGGAAATACTCTGGAGTAGACTAGACTTTCTGTCACTCACTATTTCATTGAATAGAAGTAAGCCTGAATCCCCTTTCCAGTGCTCATTAAATGCAAACCACACAACTAGATCAAACTAATACAACAGCTCTGCAATAAATCCTACCTCCTGTAACTTTGTAATGTTCAGTTTTTGTTTTAGAGAGGTGTTATATCAACTTTATGGTCATTTTGGAGGCTGTAGTTTTATAGGTGTTTTTGTGGTAATATTTTGGACAACTCGAGTATCAATAAGGTTATACTAAATATTAGAAACATATCTCAGTGTAACGCAATACAAGTCAACAGCACCACAAACTACTTCTGACTAGTCTTCAAAATGACCATGAAGTTGAATAGTTCGAACAAAAACTTTACATTATTTTAGAGCTGCAACTATTAATCGGTTGGTTGTCAACTATTAGATTAATCCCCAACTATTTTGATAATCGATTAATCCGTTTGAGTAATTTTTTAAGAAAAAAAGTCAAAATTCTCTGATTTCAGCCTCTTAAATGTGAATATTTTCTGGTTTCTCTACTCCTAATAATCGACAGATTAATCGACAATGAAAATAATTGTTAGTTGGACCCCTACATTATTTACAACCTTCACGAAGGTAGGATTTATTGCATGTCTGTTGATGTTAATAATCTTATACATGGTGTCTGAAGAGTCGAATATATAAACACAATAACTTTAGGAATAACTAAAGGCATTTAAAATAGTTACTTCATGTGCACTTTTGTTTTTTACATCTCAACAGTTTTGTTTTCACATTGCTTAATCACTTTAATGTTTCATTTGGCATGTAAAGATGTTAAAAACATAAAACTTTATAGGCACCCTGGGATTTTTGAAGACCTTGGGACCTGGTCAATGCAGAGAGTTCAAAGTCAGACCCTAAAAGGATTAGGATTAGCACATAAAGAAACGATACTCCTGAACACTAACCTCACTCAGAGTAGTCACTGTTTTATATTTGTCACCTTGCCTTATCATGTTCCGTTATCACGGTGCTGCTTGACATTTAAGGGATCTAGCAGTGAAAGAATACACATTGGACTGAAGCCCGGGGCCTCTGCTTGCTTCTGGTCCTTGGTTTTACTGCGCTGGCACACCGCTCTGATCGCCGTACGCTGTTATTTTTAGGCTGCTCCTCCTGTCCAGTGGCATTTTTCCCTGCCTGGTTCTTGGTAGACATGACACGTTTTTCAGAAAGCACATTATTTCAGGAGGTTGTGGAGTAGATTCACGCAGCTGGCCGCTGAGTCAAAACACCTACTGCCCTAGTTGCCTTGGCAAACACACGCCTGGACTGTGATCAGGGAAAATCAGCATGACTTGCGCAAATGGAGGGGCGCCAGTATCAATGTCTCAAAGGGATACAACACAATGTAAGCACAGTTCGCATTGGGAAAGATGGAGGAAAACGATTTTGCCCAAATAGTTATTTAATGTCATTGTTTCCATTTCCCCCTTTTCACTTGATAACATTGTGGGAAGTTGCAGGCAGCAGCAGGACATGTTTGTTTCTCTGCAGCTCCAGCATGTTGAATGCTTGCTGATGCCATTATAGCATTATCAGGGAACATATAAAGTAGTTAGTAGCAACAATACGATTGTCTGTCACTGACACGCTGTTTCCCTCTCAATGTTAGTATGTCCAGCATGTTAAAATAGTAGCTTACTAAGCCAAGGCTGCATTATAAACATTCTCACCGCTAGTGTACAAAGCTAGGATTTATACAGCTATGTTGTTGTACATGAAACATGATAACTCTGACTAGCATTTTGTAGCTCAATATAGAGTTTAAATACTGGATTAGATACTGTATGCTATTGTTTGGTCCTACAGGGACTGGGGTGCTAACTATATATTGCAATCGAATACAATAGTGAGAAAACAACATTACACACATTTAGATGACAGCCGTGTGATTGTCTCTGAAAGATAAATTCCCCTGTAATAAACATAACAATACACACTAGGGGTATAGCGATGCGTTTTTACTACGAGACATATCACTTTCCATGGTTCTTGTGATACGATTCAATGATTTGAAATCGATAGAGTAACTTCTCTCTGGCAAAAATTCAATCAGTGTGACTGTGAAATAAATAGCTGGATACTGGACAGTGCAGGTCAGGATTCCTCAAAGTTTTTCTTTTAAGGGATTCAGGTAGAAATGTATTATTGATATAAACAAGTAAGTGAGTTTTGGCCTAATTTCTTACCAAAAATGTTGGCGAGGCTTGAGGCTTTTGCAGAGCTAGCTGGCGGCACCGCTGCTGTGGGAGCGCTGCTAGAGTTACCCAGGCATTCGGTGTTAGCAATCCCATGGCGTCTCAGTAGGTGGCTGGAAAGTTTGGTCGTGTTGCCGTTGTATTTTATCTGGCGTATTCTGCAAATAGCGAGCGATTTATCAAGGACATCTCCCTTTTTGCAACACACACACACACACACACACACACACACACACACACACACACACACACTCTCACTCCTGCGCTGACAGAAAAGAGCCCAACTAAACGTGCCACACGTTTTACTGGTAGTAACATTACTACCAGGCAATGCCTGCGATGGTTAATACAAGGGAAATATATACATTTTTAAATCGGGACGAATAGTCACATAAACTATTCCATTTTTTTATAATTTATTGACTATTCCAAAAATCTAAAATCATGACCCATCCCTAATTGTAAGTAAGTAAAGCTTTATTTTTATAGCACTTTTTAAAACAGTAACAAAGTGCTTCACACGCATGAAATAGGTAAAACATACAGAACAATGAGAGACTAGGGCTGCAACTAACGATTATTTTCATTGTCGATTAATCTGTTGATTATTTTTTCAATAATCAATTAGTTGTTTGGTCTATAAAATATCAGAAAATGTTGATCAGTGTTTCCCAAAGCCCAAGAGCCCTCACAACTCAAAGATATTCAGTTTACAGTCATGGAGGAGTAAAGAAACCAGAAAATATTCACATTTAAGAAGCTGGAATTAGAACATTTTGACTATTTTCTTAAAAATGGACTCAAACCAATAAATCAATTATCAAAATAGTTGGCGAATAATAATTGACAGCTAATCGATTAATCATTGCAGCTCTATGAGAGAGAGATACATTGTTGGAGTACATTGGAGTACATTGTTGTCATGTCATTCAGCTCTAGAGCTAGCCTAGCCTCTCATTTTCAGGGAAAACTGCTGACAGATGCTAAGAAGCAGTTCCACCTTAACAGGATGAATCTCGACACACTCCACCCCCTCCTCCCCCCAGTGTTGTGTTTGATAATGAGCAACTGTATTTCTATATTGTTGCATGTTGAGTTATTTGTTGCGTCATTTGTAATGTCACGGAGCGAATGTGGACATGTGTGCTTTCATAAGGAAGTTGACCGTTGACCTAAATCTTAAAGCTCTATAGAGTAAGCAGGCTGCAGGAAGTCATGTGTTGGTGGTCCTCTGAGTTTTGGAGCCAGCTGTACATTATGCTATAGGCTGTGCGAGCCCCTCGTTCCTTCCGTCTACAGTACCTGCATGCCACCTTTTTCCTGCTTATTGTTTAACCGTCACACCGTAAACAATAAATGTAATCGTTAGAGCAGAGGCTCACCCATCATCCACGGTCGAGTATGAGCCGACCTGCAACCAGTCTTAAAGTTCCTGTGTAATTCATTTGTGTTTCTAATGATGCTCATAATACCTTTATTATTATAATATTATGTTATATGTGTGACATGATACCATAGAGGTAAATGAAGGCCGGTAGTTGGATGTGGCATGCAGTGAAGCAGATACATCTAATTCTAACTTTGAGCACATGTTTATCTCTCCGTTTACTATGCCGTGACTGTCTAAGGAGCGCCTGGCGGTGATCCAAGTGGGACTTTAAGAGAGAGGTCTTCTGTTTTTGACTGTTCGCAGCTGTAGAGGTGACGACAGGGAGGATTTATGGTGGGTGGAGCATGACATTGAAATAATTGTGCATCTAAAAAAATATTTATAGAGTGATTAGGATAGTGTTTATTGCATCGAGTCAATACAAATGTTTTTGAAGTAATTTATCACAATTAGTAGGGCTGTCAAAGTTAACGCGTTATCGCAAAATCGTAATTTCTTTAACGCATTAACGCAACTTGCGATTTTTAAGGTTGTAGCAGGCTCAGTTTTAAAGCTAGAGTGAAGATACTGGCATCATATGAAACTAGGAAACCTAAGGAATCCAAAACATGTCATACTAGCTTGTCGCGAAGGAGGCTAAATAACAAACCAAACTGGCACAGCCATTTTCAAAGGGGTTCCTTGACCTCTGACCTCAAGATATGTGAATGAAATTGGGTTCTATGGGTACCCACGAGTCTCCCCTTTACAGACATGCCCACTTTATAATAATCACATGCAGTCTGGAGCAAGTCATAGTCAAGTCAGCACACTGACACACTGACAGCTGTTGTTGCCTGTTGGGCTTGAGTTAGTCATTTTATGATTTGAGCATATTTGTTATGCTAAATGCAGTACCTGTGAGGGTTTCTGGACAACATTTGTCATTGTTTTGTGTTGTTAGTTGATTCCCAATAAATATATACATACATTTGCATAAAGCAAGCATATTTGCCCACTCCCATGTTGATAAGAGTATTAAATATTTGACAAATCTCCCTTCAAGGTACATTTTGTGTAAACTGATAAAAAATGTGCAATTAATTTGTGAATAATCACAATTAACTATGGACAATCATGCGATTAATCACAATTAGATTTTGATCGATTGACAGCCCTAATAATTAGTCACTTTAATGACAATTGTTCCTGTCGCACTCCAAGAATGAGAGGGAACTATAAGCTGATGGTTGATATCGAGCTTTTGTCACTTGTCTCTTCTATGCGACACCTTTTTTCTTTTATTACCAAGAGATATTTCTTGCTGTGCTCAGTCTTCTACCACTGGCAACGAGAAAGTATCAGTGACTGATCCAATTACAGAGTGAGCTCGCTTGGCTCACACATAGGCACGATGGAGCCATTCAGTCAGGCTGAGAAGTTATTGCACAAAACAGACCCAGAACTGTAGATACCCGCTCTCTTGGCTCTTGTTGTACATGAATATAAAACTACCTGACTGATTGATGATGAGCTGATGTTCTCTGATTCTGCCAAATGTGCCGACTTATCCTATGTGATTTTATGACTTATCAGAGTATGAGAGTAGAAACAGCAGGCTGTTCATGTGAGTGGATCACCAGTATGGAGCTTTAAGCAGCTCAGAGTTCAGCCTGTGTCTTTATCTTTTGTTTGTCAATGAGAGACACCAGCAGAGTGTGCTGAAATCTACAAGGTCGACGACTTTACACAATCGCACTTCAGAGTATTTGCGTAATGATACCAGAAACTGTGCTTGTGTTTTCCACTGCAACGTGTTGAGGGTGAAGGGTAGCGGCGCTGCTGTATACGTCCCTCTATTGTTCACAGCCTACAGTAAAGAATAAAAGAATAAAGTAGGTCATTACTTTAAACAGGGATTTCCTCTAGAGGCAGCACCACTGTCTGACAGATAAAACAGTGAGCGATCCCGGGCCAGGGCCCAAACCGCCTCAGTTCCCACACTCCCCTGCACTACAAGGTCTCCATCCCAACTGTTTGTACTCCTGTTTGGATAAGCATCTCTTCTGTGAAGTGAGCAGACCCCTCGCAGCTTTTCCTTTTCGCTCCACCCCCAGTTCATGGCTCACATCAGTGCGCGAACCGGGGGATGCGCTGATAGCATCACAGTGATCAGTGTATTCCTCCAAGTGATCAGGTCAACACGAGGTGGGAATTATCTCAAGTTCTGTTTTATTTGTCTGTTTTGAGCAGCTCCTCTCTTTCAAACCCACAAACCAGCAGTGATGAGAAATTTGAGGGAAATACCTGGTCAGATAAGGTGTGCTGCGGAAATGATTGTTCAGTTACTTTAATCAATTAGTCGATAAACATTCTCTGATTCCAGCTTTTCTTTCATCATATTGTAAACTGAGTTGCTTGAGTTTCGGACTGGTGGTCAAACAATCCAAGCAGTTTGAAGGTGGTACCTAGTGGTCAAATGATTGGCATTTGACTACTTTATTACAATTTATAGACTAAGCAATTAACCTTTATTAACAGACAAATCAATGATTTATGTAGTTGTTCATTGCATCCCTACAAATATGTATACATAAGTATTTCAGTTACCAGGCTGTTTCAACAAAGGTCGCAAATTCCTATAGTGGATTGACAGAGAAATATCTTTTTACAGCACGGCTGCAACTAACAATTTTTTTCATTGTTGATAAAACTATTATTTTCTCGATTAATTGATTAGTTGTTTGGTCTATAAAATGTCAGAAAATGGTGAAAAATGTTGATCTGTGTTTCCCAAAGCCCAAGATGACGTCCTCAGATGTCTTGTTTTGTCCACAACTCAAAGATATTAATTTTTCTGTCATAGGGGAGTAAAGAAACCAGAAAATATTCACATTTAAGAAGCTGGAATCAGAGATTTTGACTTTTTTTCTCTCTTAATAATTGACTGAAACCAATTAATCGATTATCAAAATAGTTGCAGATTAATAGTTGACAACTAATCGATAAATCGTTGCAGCTCTATGAGAGACAGACCAAACGGTATACAAGTACATTGTTGTCATGTCATTCAGCTCTACAGCTAGCCTAGCCTCTCATTTTCAGGGAAAACTGCTGACAGATGCTAAGAAGCAGTTCCACCTTAACAGGATAAATCTGGATACAATCCACCCTCTCCTCCCCCCAGTGTTGTGTTTGATAATGAGCAACTGTGTTTTTATATTGTACGGTGAGTTTTTTGCTGCATTTATTTGTTGCAGGCAACTGAAACTGAAGATTTGGTAGCATTTGTGTATGGGAACAGCAGGCTTGTAGCTGGTGGATGGTTGATAGTTAGCTGCTAAATTCAGATACTAATAATAATAACATACTGTTATAGTTTTAGCAAAAACATTCTCTACAAGATGATGATTAATGAAAGTGCATGCAAACTAACAAATAATAAAATTTAAATAAATAAATGAAAATGGTTATAATATTATTATGGCTGTTTCAGGCACATTTTATAAGTTAGGTACTGAACATTATTTATACCGTTGATCCCTTCTTTTCCTCTGGAAATGGGCCATAAACAGGCAGCTAAAAACAGGTTTGAAGCTTGTCTTTTCTCTCTGATTAAATTCCGACAACAGGGCTGTTTCTTCGCTTGTACACCACTTGGCCCAGCTTTATAAATCCATTTGATTTCATAATGGGATTTTCATTATTTATGATTCTGTGGCGGTCTACAAATCTTGTCGTCTCTCCAGTTAGACATTTCCTTGGCCTCTTTGTGTAAATGACCCTTCTTCTTCACCCTCGGATGTTTGTTTTCTTCCGGTTTCGCACCAGCAGCATAATAGAAACGTCATCAACACGCCCACTCGCTCACTGTGAATTCTCCGGACAATGACCTGCTCTATTCACACATGGGCTCAATCGGACATTACACAGACTTTGTACTAGGTAACTGGCAGGGTAAAGTCTGTTTTAATGTCCGAATGATTCAGACATTCGCGTTCTCACATACAGCTCCTTTGGGTATTATCTAGATAAGTTCAGTGATGCAGGGTATGTGTGAAAGGGGCTTTAGTCCCCTGTTTGCACTTACAAAGTAGTTAAATCTGTGTGTCTAACCTTGCATACATCATTTTAGTCTTGCTTTTGCTTGTCATCTGCCATCCAGTTTATGCTTGATTTATTTGAGGTTTGAGTTGCAGACAAATTGAGAATGAGGAAGAAAAATAAACGGAAGTAAGTATTAAATTAATCGCTAACTATTTTGATGATCGATTCATTTTCAGATACCAGCTTCTTAAATGTGATTATTTTCTGGTTTCTTTACTCCTCTATGACAGTAAACTGAATATCTTTGAGTTGTGGACAAAAGACATTTGAGGATGTCATCTTGGGCTTTGGAAAACCCTGATTGACATTTTTCACCATTTTCTGAAATCTTATAGACCAAACAACTAATTAATTAATCGAGAAAATAATCAGATTGATTGAGATGTTAGTTGCAGCCCTAATGTGCATTAAAAACTAAAATTATATTCTATAATGAATAAAGGTCAGAGGTGAAGATGGTGAAGAAGATATCCATTCTGCAGTGTAGAAGTTTCCATGTTGGGATGGAGAAATCATCAGAATATTTGATACTGGTAGTTCATTTAGACCAGGTTATAATACAATATTTAGTTCTCTCAGGACTTTATCTCAATATCACGGTTAGAGTTTGTAATGGTGCAGTGCGAGTCATAACATGCTTGAACATATACATTAGTAATGCATGTTTTTTATTGTGTAGAATCAGCGATTGTTGCCTCTCTGATTCTGTCTGTATTGCTGCTGCCTGTTGCATTTTTCATCAAGGCCTTAGTGCCGAGTCATTTGTGGTTCTCTGACTGAAGATTTGATCAAAAGTGGTGTTTCTACTTTTACTGTATCTCAGATTGCTGGGTCCTCATGACTAGATCACATGAAAGTCAAACGAGAGTTAAATAGCACTTCATACAAGGTCGGCATTGGCAGATACTGGCTGATCTGCATTCTCATGTGTTTTCTGTGGATAATTTGTGCAGACTTTTGTGTATGCTGTCACTGAAGTGATTTTGGTAGAATTACATATTCACAGGTGCATCATTGAGCTTGTGCTGGAGATGAGCTTTCCTGCAGTAGATGAACCTTTTAAAGAGTTCCTACAGCTGTCCATTCTGAGGAAATGAAAGGCGAAACTGCTGAGTCCGGGTTTTTGCAGCGTGCCAAGGCTCTCACACCTTCAGTCAGCCCACACACACACCCACCCACCTAAACACACACACACACCGCCCTCACACATCTGAATCCACTCACTTTTCCAAGCAGAGGCTGTTTACCCATCTCCAGCCTTGCAGCGTGAGCCGCACAGTTAAGGGTGGGAGGGGCGACATAGCAGAGGATCAGCCAACCTTCCCCACGTCCTGCACGTAGCACAACCATTAAAATACTGCTCCCTCTGGAGGGAGGCCAGCAGTCAAAGTTTACAGCAGTTCAGTCCTCTCTTCTGCTCCAGCCCCACCCCTCTGCTCGCTCTGTCTGTACCCCTCTTCCTCTCTTTTACACACTCACTCACAGAAAAGCTTACTGTATTGCGTCTCTTACCGACAGGAAGCCCTTTGTCAGTTTGACTCCCCCACCCCCTCATCTTTATGTTGGAGTTTTGTTGCTTTTTGGCTTTGAAGGCCCTGATATCGTGCACTGCAGTGGTAACCTGCATCATTGAAAAGATGTGACGACAATGAGAGGTGTGAAAATAGGATACACAGATGTGTGACGTGGATGGTTTTGTTTTCACTCACTGAATTTGCACGTACACATTTTGCAATACAGTCACTATATAGTACAATAAAATGATCATTTACAGAAGTAGGTGGGTCGACAGACTTCCATAGTCTTAATTCATTGATTCTGTTCAACTCATTGAAGCCCAACTATTTTGAAATGTAGCATATCCTCTCATTTCTCTGCAGACATGATAGCTTTTCAAGAATCAAACATAGAAAGTAGGAGTTTAGTCTGCTGTGAGCGTTTATAATAATGTTGCTATGGTTTATGTTGATCCAAGTGCAAGGAAGAATGTGGAGGAACTTGCCTTTTGTTTGTCATATCACTGCTTAGACAGACACGGTGCATGAGGGCTGAATCTGCCCTCTGTGTTTGTGCATGTTCACCTCTCAGCTCCCCTTTCAAGTCTGAAAACAGTTGCATGGTGTCCCACAAGTGTTGGTTGTAATTTCCAATGTTTATGCTCTGATATCTGATGCACTATATGCAGTCTGATATTGCAGGCAGTGTAACTGAGTGAATTACATGATGAATCAAATTGATTGTTTACTCTTCAAAATTTACATCAAGTCTTCCATGGAAGTCTTATTTCTGAAGAGAAGTCAAGTGTCGCTGTCACAGTCCCTCCCGGCAGTGCGCGAGTCACTACTTGTGTGTGTGTGTGTCTTATTTCCGAGGGACTTTGTACGCTGTTTACACCAAGAAGTTTACAAGAGCTCATAGGGGTTCACTGCCAACACCCAAGCAGATCATGCAAGTCTTAATAGAGCAGGAAAAGGCAAGGGGAAGTTGACGCGCTGCTTGATATCTCCGGTTTATTTTCTCGCTAGTTTAAAGTTTATAATGAGCCAGCTGTGTTGTGAGCGGCCGCTGCTTGAATCAGTGCAGGTGAGGCGAGGACAATGCCATCTGGCTGTGCCAAGGCCGTCTGCTGCATCCACATCACGGGCCAACAAAGGCAAGCTGAGCTGCTTCCACAGTCCCGGTTCTGACTTACTGGATGCACACTTGCAGCTGCATTTGCGCCGACACACAAACTCTTAACTCCTACTTTATATTACTGCATGGGGCTCCAGAATGCGACAAACCCTGTGTACTCCTCCTGGAGCGACTTCACAACCATAATACATACTGGTAATTCAAAATGAAGAGAACTATCGATTGTTCTTTTTTGTCAAGACAAATGCTGTGGTGCCCGTTACACCTGTCCTCAGCCCTGAACGGCCCAGCCCAGACCAGACATCATTGTCTCCCACCTGTCTCCCCACTCCCCGGTACGATGCCTGATCCTGATCAGATGCGCCAGATTTATTTCACAAGTGGGGATAGCAAAAAGTGTGTGTGACACACTTGATGATCGCCAAACAGCTAATCTGCTCTTAGCGCATCTCTCCCTCTGTCGCTTGACCACACACTCGCAATGCACACATTACATTACGCTGCTCTTATACCAACGTTATATGTAAACATGCGGATAACTGAAGGTACTGTAGGCAGACTGTTAAACTCACTACTAACACGTCCAGGGGACCCAACCAATTTTTTCCCTGATCATGCTACATTGTGAACAACAAATCTGTGTGGAAATCGGCAAGACGAGAGCTCCACGGGAGGTGCCATTCATTTACATTATGATGCATTGCGTTGCATTTGATGCAAGCTCTATTCAGTAAAAATGAGTTTTAGGCGAAGGTAAATTATAACGTTATCATGATGTGTTCAAATGTAATCTCTTAAAATGTAGTTTTTGGTGAGAAACTTGTAAATACAGTTGTTTGATTACAGATGTTTTCCCAGCAGTATGAAATAGATAATAGAGAGAGAATTATGACCTTTTTAACCTCCTAACAAAAACCATTATGCAAGCGGTGATAAAGGAGTGTATGTTGAAGTCCATGGGATTTATTGTATTTTGTATTTTGTATTTTCGTTTGTGCTTTCTCTGTATCTGTTTTTACTAATCATGCTTTTTCATCTTCCTGTCTTCAGGCAATGGTGGCGTGTTACCCTGGAAACGGGACAGGATATGTGCGCCACGTGGATAACCCTAACGGCGATGGACGGTGTGTCACATGCATATATTACCTTAATAAAGATTGGTCTGCCAAGGTATGTGAGTGATGTGTGGAGGAAATAATGTTCATTATTACAAGATGATGATTATTCCAATTTTATTAGATTCTCGTTTCTAATTTGCTTTTTTGTTATAAACATTGATTCAATTATGATTTGAAATGATCACTGAAATAACCATCAAAACAAAATGATTAGAAAAAGGCCATGTGTCTGGTGTTCATGTTCCAGTTGGACTTCCTGTCACAAGCATATGACCAGTCAGCGTAGTTCTTGTCCCCGTGGCAGGGTCATCACCTTCCATCCTGCTTTTATCCACACCCAACACCCGAGCAAAGTCAGCGGTAGAGGTTACGTGTCAAGTACGTGCTGTCCGGCCACTCTCCCTGTTTATAATCCCATTAAAATGCAGAGATCCTGCTGATCCAGGCACACCCAATCAGGGAGAAGAGCGCCCCCATGCTACCTTCCACACAGCCACTGTTCTTTCTGCAGGAAAGTGGATACACAGGCTGAGGGAACAGATTGAGGTGTTACTGTGGTAGTTTATTACTCACAGCATATGGATCAAATAAGTATTTCAAACAATTCTGGTGTTTTGGTGAGGTAATATTAATATAATTGTCAAATATATTAACTTTGAAAAAGCCTAGGAGCCTTTCTTTCACTGGCGGTATTGTTCTGTGTGACAGAGTCTACTCACCTGATGCTCAAAACAACCACCTGCCCCAGGTCTGACTTGGAAAAAATTTAAGTCACAGTGTATATTCAATGAGCTCACCAGGTGTCATGGGCAGGAAAAAAACAAATTTTTGCTCTCAAATTACCTAATTCATGCTCTTGAATTAACAATTCATCAGGGTACACACGTCTTAAATCTAGTTTTTGATATTCAAGGGCTTAAAATGTCTGGAATTGTAGGAGGGGAGATATTAAATCTGTGTCTGCAAGGTCTGTATTGTTCGGTGCCCCCGTCGGTCTCGGCCGCTCGGGCCTTGCTCCCCCCCGTCGCTCTGTGACTCTCCCTGGTGCTTCTGGGCAGGGATTCCCCAAGGTGCACTTATGGCCGTTGTCTCTTGGGTCTCTTGTCTTCTGTCTGGTCAGGTTGGCAGCTGCTGCTGTGCTGCATGTGCCGCGTTTCAACCAGCCCCTTTGGGGGTTCGCATCTTTGTCACCTTTTTCACCCATTTTTGCACCCATGTTGTCTTTACAGTGCACTCTTGTTTATGTAATGGTAAATGCAGGGGGGGGGCATTGAGTTTCGTTAATGATAAGACGGTTATTTTAGCTGAATATTTGTGCACTGAATATTTTAGTTATTTAAATTCAGTAAAACTCAATAACGGTGTATACTGTAGTCTAATTTGTCGATTTTCTTTTGCCACAAGCCCACGGTAATGGTATAATTTTTTTTTCCTTTTAGAGGTACTAAAATGGTCTTAAAAGTCATTAAATTTCTACTTAAAAACTGTGCAGATTACCCGTTCATGCATACAAATGAATAAAATATAACATTATACAATATTATCATTATAGGCATCAGTAAAAAAACAAAACAAGATATAATAAATAAGTAAACAATAAAGATATAATAAATAAGTAAACTGTAAAAAATTAAATATTGAATATATAAATATATAGTAGTAAAAATATAGTGTATCTTTAATGGATGTCAACTGCAATAAACTCATTGCACCCCATTAAATAAGATTATCTATGGCTGGACAACTCTCACTTTCACTGTTTATTTTAACTGAGAGCAGTCAAAGCTGGCAAGTATTGAAACAACTGTTGTTGTAGCATCACAACTGTATAAGAAAGGGTGTCTAGGGGAGTGTGATAATGGATGCAATAACCTAACCTACTGCCTCGCTGTTAATATGAAGCAATGAATTCAGTATTTGAAGGCACCTCAATGCCAAAACGCAGCTGCTAGCCTGCTGCTAACAATCTGGGTGCTCCCCCCTGACTGATATAGACTTGAGAGCAGGCTAACTAAAAATATTTCCACTAATTTGTTTTTGCCCATGACGCCTGCCAGGTTCCACATTTTTGTCACAACATGCACTGATGGAAGATAATGTTTAACTGTTCAAGTGTTTAGCGGTAAATGTTATTGGATGAGTAGTTAAGGAACTCACCTCTTGAATATGAGACGGATAAACAGGATGCTGCACACCGGGAAGGAACGATACTCTTTATAACAGAAAGCAGCAACTGTTAGATGGGAGGATGGTTCTCTGAGGAGCCGCTGACATGACAAGACACATAAGTAAACGAGAGATTGTCTTCCAGACTTCCTCACATACTTGACCTCCAGACCTGCATATGAAAATTATGTAATTACAGGAAACTCTGTTTTGCCTCGGGATGCTAGTTTGTGGTAGAATGCAGGCCAGTTGATTAGTTTCAACCTGTGACTGCTGTTCCTCTTTGTTGATGCAGTTTGTGATTTTATTATATTTATTAATTGTGATTTTATTGACATATAAATAACCAGTAGGCACAGTAGGTTTCTTTTTTGACCAATGTACCTACAAATTGGGTGCAAAAGACTTTGCCTGTTTGGAATATATTAGGTGTCTCATGTTGCAACAAAAGTAGAGCCCGACTAATTAATCTATCGGCCAATTTAGACACGTCAGTATCGGAGTATATTTTGTTGAGCTGCAACGATTAGTTGTCAACTATTGAGTTAAATTAAATAAATTTTTTATAAAAAAAAAAATGTTTAACTCGTTGACTTGGGGTGAGGACTCATTCCCTACCCGGAGTAAGCAATCCATCGGTTTTCCTGCTGAGAACTATGGCCTCAGATTTAGAGGTGCTGATCCTCATCCCAGCCGCTTCACGCTCGGCTGCGAACTGATCCAGTGAGTGCTGGAGGTCACAGGCCGATGATGCCAACAGGACCACATCATTTGCGAAAAGCAGTGATGAGATCCTCAGCTCACCGAACTGCAAACCCTCCTCCCCCGACTACGCCACGATATCCTGTCCATGAATATCACGAACAGGATTGGTGACAAAGCGCAGCCCTGGCGGAGGCCAACCCCCACCATAAACGAGTCCGACTTACTGCCGAGAACCCGAACACAGCTCTCGCTTTGTCCTTACCCCAAGTGAAGGAGTCCAAGTACCTCGGGGACTTGTTCGCGAGTGAGGGGACAATGGAACGTGAGATTGGCCAGGGAATCGGAGCAGCAGGGGCGGTATTGCATTCACTTTAAGGCACCGTTGTGACGAAAAAAGAGAGCTGAGGTGTTCCAGGCACGACCAGCTGGGAGGAGGCCACTGGGAAGACCCAGGACTATAGGTGGAGACATTAATTCAGCGAAAAATAAACTGTACACACAATGCTACGCTTACGTTCACAGCTATAACGCCACCAACAACCCCACACTCACCGCCAACACACACACGGACACTCGTTAAAGTTACATCGCGCTGACAGACTGTATGTGTGTTGCAGCGGTGGCGAGCAAGAAGCCTCCGGCAATGCTAGAGCTGCTAACGTATCACAAATACACACACTGTTTGTCGGACAATCGCTATCCTTAATCCGGGCAGACAGAGTATCGTTATGCCGGGCAGACACACAGTTGACAACCTGCTAAACTAAACTAAATGTACGGTGGAGACTTTTACTGGGAAAGTGGCTGCATGCCCGCGACACTACACGCAGCATCGTGGCTGCTAAGTTAACGCTCCCAGACGGGTGAACTGGGTTCTCAGTTGTCTGTTGAGCTCATACACTGCAGCTGGCGCGAGGTACAAATCTTGTCGGGTAACGGTTAATAATCGGTTAACGAGGGTCGGTTATCGGTTAAGAAATCTTTTCAAAATGAGCATCCCTAGTGTATACTACTAAATATTTTCCTGTTGATGCAATGTGCATCAGATTGCCTTTATGTTAATCACTAAGCTATTGCAGGGTTTCTATTGTCCCGTTCATGCACATGCTTCAATTATTCAAACGAGACATATTCAGGGACCCCATTGGACGTGTGAATGATTCCAATCTGGCCTCTGATTGGCTGTTTATTAGGCGTGTGATGAGCTGTGTTTTATAGAATGTGGTTGCCTGGATACCGGGGCTCCATGAGGGAATGACATGGCGTTGGAATGTTCAGGTTCAGTTGTTCCAGTTATTTACCCCCAATTTACAACATCATCTCTTCAACTGCGTCATGTCTATACAAAATCATCATTACGTCAAGTTAGCTGTATATATACTGCAAATCAAAAGTTATTATTTCAGCTCAGATTACAGAGTACGTCCCTACAGTTCATTGTATATAATTGTATAAAGTATCAACGCTTGTTAATCATCACCAGTGTGTGGTTATGCATGACCAGTCACTACTTTTCAATGTTCCCTGTGCACCCATGTGACAAAAATAAAGGAAACAAGCTGCTCCGGTGGGAGGAAAAAGATACAGGCAAGCAAAAGTCAAAGTAAAAGGAAATGAATCAGCCACTGGAAATACTTAGCTTTCTGTTACAAGTACAGATTCAGTATTCGTTGTTCAGTAAAAATGCTATTCAGTATTTAAATGTGTAAATTAGGGCTGTCAAAGTTAACCAAATAATAACGCGTTAATGCAAATTTGTTTTAACGCCACTAATTTATTTTCCTAAAGTGCCTGTCTTGCTCAAGGTTGCAGGGGGGTGGGACTGTTTCCCAGCATGCATTTGGTGAGAGGCAAGGATAGGTCACTGGTCTATCACAGCTCTGACACATACTGTAGAGACAAGCAGATACATTCACACCACCTTTATCATGCATAAACAGTCATGGTTACATTATTCAGCAATCAGTCATCAGTCCTGTCATTTCTTCCAGAACCACCCAGCCTTCACACCAACACATGATATGAATCACAGGGTTGAAAGTAAAAAATTTTACATAGTTACACCAACATCTTGCAATGAGAGCAAGTAGCAGTGGTTGCCTCCAACTCATTCATACTGGTATCTGTGGGTAAACCATGTGACTTCCTTTTGTGCTCTCGGCGGGCATGAGGGTGTCAGGTTTGGCTGGATTTTATTCATTTAACTTGGACAGGGTGTCAGACATCTAAGGCTGAACTATTTTGAAAAAAAAATATCTAATTGTGATTATTGTGACTGATATTGCAATTGCGATGATTTGCGATATTAGAGAGAATGATAATTTTTACATCATTAATCAAATTTTCATTGAAAAACACATTAAATGATTACGGTGAGATTTCTTTTTTTCTTTGCTGGGATCTGTACCAAACAAAGATGTTTAGTATGATGTGTAGGTCAGGACATCTCTGCAGCACCACAATATTTAATTACCAGCCGCGACAATAGTGCTGGCATTGTTTTCACAATGCGAGTCTGTGTGAGTCATCATGGCAAAATGTTTTGGAGACACCTACTGTAGCAGGAACTACCACAGAGGTGGTTTTGAGTACTTTGCCACGTGTTTACCAGCTGCGACAGCGACGCTGGTGTTGTTTTTACCTCGTGAGTCTGTGTGTGAGTTGCCAGGTGTTTATATTTCTGTCTGTCTGTGGACTGATTTCGTCACTGCGATAGCAACGCAACCGTGTAACATGCAATCCCGAAACTTTACAGGTGTGCAGATCAAAATGAAGGTTGAGTTCGAAGACGACCATGCTCCGAGCAAGGGTGCAGGAAGTAGGGGTGTAGGAAGTGGGGAAGGGGCCATTGCCCCCCTACTTTACGCCACTGGCCTGATTTGGCGTTGCGGCTGGTGTTATCCCATCACAAGATGATATCTAGTTTAAGATTTTCTAGTTTTAATGGTATTTTGACCCACATTTTGCCTTTAAAAACATTGCCCCTCCTGTGATTTGAAATTTGCAGCAGGCCATATTGTGATTTTGCTAAAATGTCGAATTGTTCAGCCCTAGTTCCATACACTGTTTCCACCACCCATTAGCAGCTGGTGTATCTGTTTACAGTAGTAATTGCAAGTGTGTGCAGGTACTTTGTCTAGCAATAATAATAAATAAAAATTCAGCAAACTTCAAAAAACGCTCTGTCTAATCGGGCAACAAAAAGACGTTACGGTGCTCTGTGTGATCAGGGCCTAACAGGAGCTGGTTTCCTTTTTGAGTTGGAGGTGCAGCCTGTCACCTGCAGCTCTTCCTCTATCAGCTGTGGCTGCTCCTTCTTGTATCATTGCTTTTTCTATCAATGTGTTTCCTGTGGCCTCTTCACAACAAAAGCTGCCCTGTGTTTTGCCAGTTGAATGCTTTTTACTAGCTGCGGTAGGAAATGTTGGGTTTGCATGAGCAATAACTTAATCCAGCTCTGATACGGCTGTAGGACAAGGAACACTAAACAGCGAGGCTGATGTCAATAAGATAGAACTAAGATATAAAAGTAACTGTGGATGGCAGGCATACCTTGTGTAGGTCATTTGAATCCAGCGCAGGAATGGTGGACTACATTAACAATAAAAGCTATGACATAGAGAAATAATTAATAGATGTTAATACATTGCAGAAAAATAACCATAAATAATAAAAAATAGATACAAATCTTAAGGGTTCTAACTTTAAGTTAAATGGGATGTACTGTATTGTAAATTGTAGAACTTTATAATAATAATATGCTCTGCATCCAGCAGTATTTTCCTAAAATAAAACCTGCTTTGACGTCCAAACAGTTCCTACCTAAAAGACTGCACTAAAGGTCAAAATAGTTATTTATTCTAAGGCATTTTGACTTCATTGGATTTCATAACCATGTCCTTTTTTATTTCAGAGATTAAAAAAAATCATTTCAAAGGTCAGTCAGTGTCCATAGTTTGACTGCTTGTACCCATCCAGAGTTTTAAAGTACATCACATCTTTGGGTTGTAACGTGTTGTCATTTGACATCAGTCCAGTTCAGCTTGATGTAGGTCAGAAGGTCACGTCCTGCGAAGGTCATCCTGTGGTCACTATCATTTAAAGGCAGCCACTAATTTGGATTTACGAGCAGTCCAACAATTGATAAAAATCAGTGGTGCTTGAGCTGCTTACATGTTGCAGAGAGAAAAAAAACATTCCTCCTGTCTTCTTTGACCCTATTGTGCTTTATTTAGTTTAGTCACACCACCGGCATTCCCCCCCATTCAAAGTAGTATAAATGGGAATAGCATTAGTACTCCGACAAAGGGTGTGAACCTTTTTGCTCGGCTAGTTTGCGTGTGAAGAGAGCCGCCTATCATATCAGCTGTGTGAGAGTTTAAGCGGCACGCTTGCAGCAATCTGCTTTTTCACTCTCCAGGTCCTTTATCCAGCTAGAGCAGTTTTCCTGTGGGTTATTCTTCCTATCCCTCCACAGGAAAGCCGTTCCCCCCGCTGCTGCTTCCGATCCTGAGCTTTCCTCCTAGCCCTCGGAGTTAGACAACCCTTTTCCTTAACATTGTCGTCCCATGTTCATAATTTAAAAAGCCTGACGTGAGATATATTTAAGTGGATCTTTTATATTTGTAATAAATGACTTCATCTTCTTTCCTTGAATGTTTTAATACAGATGAACACGACAGGAATCAAACACCCCAAACGTGACCACTGCAGAGGCTTCACTTAGTCTCTCCTTAACTTCCTGCTGTTGCTTTGTCTTGATTTGTATACATAACGGGGACGTTTCTTCTTGTTCTGCTCTTCCAGGAACACGGTGGGCTTCTTCGGATCTTCCCCGAAGGAAAGGCCCAGTTTGCCGACATAGAGCCCAGATTTGACCGTCTGCTGCTGTTCTGGTCCGACAGACGGAACCCTCACGAGGTTCAGCCCGCCTTCACCACCAGGTCAGCACCACTGCACACGCTCAGATCATCCGGTCTGTTGAGCAGTGACTCATTGCTCTGATTGTCTCCGCAGGTATGCCATCACGGTGTGGTATTTTGACGCAGATGAGCGAGCCAGAGCTAAAGAAAAATACTTAACGGGTAGGTTTTGATGTACAAACTACGCAAAACTGTTGTTTCAGTGGTTTTTTTGTGCTCTTTTGCATCATTTCTTGTGTGTTTTCTTTGTGTGCAGGAGAAAAAGGAGTAAAGGTTGAACTTGGCAAACCTTCAGATCCCAGCTAGTGGGAGGCCTGCGTCTCCTGCAAACAGCCATTAAGTGCTCTGTCCTAAGAAAGTGGCCTACAGAGAGCATGTGTGTGTGTTTTACATGGCAAAAAACAGCAGACTTTTTGCGTGAGTGAGTAGAAGATCCATTCTCATGGAGACAAAACAAACAAAAACAGAGATTTCTGTTCGTTTTCAGCAAACCGGGGCAACCCAGAGGACCTTGAATGTCATGACATTGTACTGAAAGGGATTGTGTGTTTTGTTTTTTTTCCCTTTCACCTCTTCGGTGGAGAGACATTTTCTGAAAATCGACAGGAATTAAGCTCCCAGAGATCTACATCTTTTGCATATTGGTTTTTGCAGTTAATTCCTTAAAGGTACAGTGTTGTGCATATGCTTAATGTGTTATGCTTTTCACATGGAATCAGCTGTTTTAAGCTACTGTATTGCAAAATGTACTTGAGGTTGCAATAATATGAGGAATGATCTGAATTAAAAACACCCTTTTTCTGACAGAAGTTTGGTCTTAGTTTGAATTCAATCATTTGCAGCACAATAAATGCTAACTGTGTCCTCCTGCTCTCTGCTCTTTTGAATTAGCACAGATTTATGGAGAAACATACATCTGACTGTATAACTGCCTCTCAAGCTGTTCTGTTTGCACTATATGCAGTTTCATGCTGCCCTCTGCAGGCCTACAGTGTATTGCACCTATGATTTTGTCTGATTTTTCTGGACCTGAGCATAAATACGATTCCCTATGATGGAAATAAAATTCTTCACACTGAAAAGTGAGAGGAAAAACATACTTAACTTTTCGGACAACCATCAGCAAATTCAACTTTTTTCCCCCCCAATCAATACTGTCTGCAGAGTTGTCTTTACTGCTCTGAAAACTACAGCATGTCACTAAAACTGAAAATAAGATAATGTGATTAAAGATTTTAGTAAATTGATCAAGCGGTAAGTGACACTATCAGCCAGTAAATTATTGTATAAATGACTGCAAATTGATTATTAAGGGTATTTAATGTCATGCACTATGTACCAGAGTTGCCTATTTGTTTCAGCCTTTGATTTAATTGGCTTTTTATATTTTGACTTTCTGCAATGGATGTCAAACAAATCAGTGCTCTGATGAATTGAGTCACTAATCTAATTCATAACATTTTAAAACCAATACAGACCTCCCCCCCCCCCCACCCCCCCCCGAGACAATCTCTAAACCTCACAAGTACACAGTGAGAATGTTCCTATATTGTAAATTAACAATAAATAGCTTTCTACTTTTTTAAAAGTATTGTCTTCTGTTAAGTTCCTGGGTACATGATGTATTTAGTTCTTTTAAAATGCAACCATCTTTGAAAACAGCTCATCAATAAAAAATGGGGAGAAGTGCGAAACGTGTCCGGCCTTCTGGTCTTTTTTGTTCTGCCACTAAATCTAATAAATGTTCCTTTAATCAGATGGATGTTTGAGTTTTTAATGTCCAACTCTGAGTCACAGTTTCAGCTGTCCTCAATTACATAACCTGTGGTTTAAAGAGGATCTATTATGCTTTAGTGCTTTTTCCCTTTATGTGTGTTATATAGTTGTTTGTGCATGTAAAAGGTCTGTAAAATTACAAAATCCAAAGTCCACGCTAAAGGGAAACACGGAAACAGAAACACTGCTTCTGAACTGCCTGAAATGCCTTGCTTGAAGTCCCGCCTTTTCGTCCGTAACGTGGTGATGTCAACAAGTAACACATTTGCATAATACCTGCCTGGCGGCTAGTTTGGCACGCCCTCAAACAAAGCTAGTTAGAGCGGAGTCTGAAGAGTTTGGTTCTGTTGACCAATCACAACAGAGTGGGCCAGCTGACCAATCAGAGTAGACTGGGCTTTTGTTTAGCTTTTTTTTAACAGTAAAGCATATAAACAGGTTCTAGTAGAAACCTAAAATACAAGTATGCACCTGAAAATAAGCATAATATGTCCTCTTTAAGTTGGCCCCAGAACCTATATGTTATCCAGTAGTCTTAATTACTAGTCCATTAGCACTTAATTATAGAGTAATTATGTTATATAAAATAGTGTTATTGAAACCTATTTGAGTGTGATTCAGGATTCAAATATTTGTCACATACAGAAGTAATCTTAAAGTAAAGAAGTACTTGAATTTCCTTGGGATCAATAAAGTATCTGTCTGTCTGTCTGTTTATCCGTGTCGAGAAATGTGAAGTACAGTGCTCCTAAAAGATTAAAAATGAGGCATTAGAAAAAATATATACAAAAGAAAACATGAGCAACCTACTTTCAGTTTATAAATATAGTATTGGTGCATTATTAAAAATGAACTGCATCTTTCACATCATTTAAACTGTTTTAATATGAATTAAATGGATATCTCTATATAAACACATCTGTATGAAAAAGAACACGGTACATAAAATAGTGATTACAGAGTACATATTACAAAAGTCAGGAAATATATTAAGCAGTAATTCAATATAAACTATACAGTGAAAATGTTTAAAAGCAGTCAATTAGATCACTTTGTACAAGGAGTGTGCAAAATTCAGTGGACCTTCACATACTGTCAGAAAAGTCAGTTAGTTCTTCTGTAGACAAAATAGAAGAATGAATGTATCGAGTAGAGGGCGAATTTCAGCCCCATCATGTGCAAAAATATACAAATATAAAAACAAATCCACGGGTCAGTAATGGCTGAGCTCCTCTGGAGGAAGTGGCAGGTGGTAATTGTCGTCCCCTCCGATGTAGGCGCCTATGCCGCTGCTGCTGCTCTGGCTCCCCCACTCGTAATTGTCAGCAGCCAGACTGGAGAATCAAACATCCTAAATTAAACCTCTCTGAATCTTTTGCCACATTGCTACTTCATGAACAGTATTTTGGTGATTTAGATCTTGTTTTTTTTTACCTGGCTTGGATGTTCTGAGGCATGACGCTCCACGCCAGGTCGTCGTCACTGTCATAACGCCGCGGGTTGTCGAAGAAATAAGCCCTGGAGGAGAAGACGTGACCGGGAAGCACAGAGCCACTCTGCAGGACAAGCATAAAGTATTATCTTACATTCTAAAACCTTTAGACCGTATTTCACATTATTTGCTTTTGAGTTTAAGTGATTTTTCCATTTTAACTTGAACCGACAAAACTGTGTAATATTATTATTATATAAGACAGAAACAGGCATTTTGTGTAGCTGAACTACGGTATGATTTATCTGCTTTCCTATTAATCATCTTGTGACCCCTCTGATTCGTCTTGTAACCCCTGGGAGGATTCCTGACTCACCCTGTCTAGGTCGGGCTGCCGAACTCTGAAGAAGAAAACTACGAGAGACGTGGGGAGCAGCTCCCATACAAACAAGATCACTCCGAAGACGATGTAGCCAGCGTCACCCAGAGTCGACTGTAAGTCTGCCTGAAAAACAAAACACAACACATTCACTATTGAAACAGCCAACTTTATTACCCAGAGATGGAGGGAACTGTACTTCCTAATCGCAATCATCACAAGGGAAACAACCACCAATAAGGCAACAAAAAAGTCTTTCCATTTTCTCCCATAACAGCCATAACTCACATAAATTGGTCTGAACAATCAACAGATGCTGTAAGAAAAAAAAGCATGCTCTTCAACATTAAGTCATTACGAGCTCCGGTGGTTCACCTGGTCTGAAACGTTGTACCAGTCGTAGTCAAAGGAGTTGATGCTCTTGTTAGAGAGTCCCAGGACGACCAGATTGTAGCAGGCCCTGGAGGAGTACAGGAGGATGACGGTGGCTCCTATAACCGTCACCTGGCACACTGAAGTCCCCTGCACAGGTTGAAGAGTGTCATTAAGAAATTACATATTATCTATCTTTAGGGGGAAATTAAACATAATCTAAGTCAGGATTTTTTTTTTAAATGAGCAAAAACGCTAACATTGAGTTTATTAAATGTTTTCCATATGAAATATTTTTTTACACTGTATATGTGTGCATATCCTTGATATTCAACTTATGAGTTCATAGATACCAAATACTTGATTGTGCTCGTTGTAGTTTCTGAGATACAGACATTTTCTTATCATACAATATATCTAGTATTTGGGCACATGGGACTACTGTTTATTCCTAAAATATTACGGAGTATATTGCAAAAACAGTAGTTACATGTGCCCAAATACTAGATATATTATGATAAGAAAAAGTCACTTTTCAGCCAAACGGTTTGACTTCACATTTGTGCTTAGACGAGCCCAGCGAATACTTACACCAAAGGAAATACAAAATTTCAGTTTCGGGGAACAAATGACTTCAAACATTTTGTGAACTCATATAGAAAGTAGATAGAAACTGAAGCTAAGAATAGCTGTAATACATTTTGAATTTCAGGTGTCAGGTGTGACCTTTCATTTCGTTGGCAACCAGCCGATTAGACAGCTGTCAGGCTATTAAATAGACGTTATCAGTCGCTATAAGCCCCATAGATGTGGGGTCAATAGGGGCCTACTACACCCACTAGTAGGTTTTATCATCTAGTCACATGGTAGATCACTGATGACCTTCCGGTGTAGGTCGGGGCTATGGATGGGATACAAAACACAGGGTTGTCACCTAGAAGACCAGAGTTGGCATCCTGTGTGAAACCAACAATGTGTAGTTCTCTTTGTGTTCCTAGTTATTTTAACCCAAAACACAATGTTTTTCCCTAAACTTAACTGTTTTTCTTTGCCTAAACCTAAAGAAGTTGTAGTTTTGTTGCCTAAACCTAAAGAAATTGTAGTTTTGTTGCCTAAAGCTAAAAAAGTTGTAGCAGAAGCCTTTTTGCTTGTGTTCAAAATGTGACGTTTTGTTCAGTTTTACGTGTTAGAATGTGATGCTTTTGAGTTCCACAACGTAGTAGGCGTCTATGGTGCTTATAGCGACTGATAACGCCTGTTTAATGGCCTAATAACAGTTGAATTGGGTGCACAACCAGTCATGCACAAGAACGACACTGAGTTGCTAGGAAACCATCACCATGTGCAAAGCATAAATTACGTGGAGAGGTGCATCTTCACACAAGGGTGCTATTAGCAGCACATTTTAATGTCAGTTACACAAATAACTATGAAACAAAACACTTTTATTGTGTTGATCCCAGAGGGTGTAACTACAACTATACTCAGATTTCATTTCTACTGTTTTCTCCCTCTCGTTGCCACACAGGATAGGACGGGGAAGTATTTCTTACTTTGGACTCCAGGTAAATGTTGGCCAGTGACATCTTAGCGACCTTGTAGAGACACAAGGAGAGCGAGATGGCACACAGGACAAAGAGTGAGTCGTTGATGGCGACCCTCACGAGCACGATGGTGTGGGCTTCTGCAGAGGTCATCCTCACCAGCAGGGCACACACTAAATTCACTACTAAAAACACCAGGCTGATGAACAGGAAGAGCAGGTACAGCGGCAGCCTGTGGGTCGGGGAAAATAGTATTTTCAGCCCAAAAAATACTTTTTTTAGTTCTTCAGAAAAATATAATTTAATGGCAAATGAAATGCACGCACCTGTATCTCAAAAGCTCTGGTGCATATTTAGACTTTGCCTTGAAAACAACCTGTGAAAAGAAATCATCAGTTACTGCGTCTTGCTATGTGGGCAGCCCACTTTCACTTCTCTATTCTCGCTCTTCAAAAAACAGAAACCTTCTTCTGAAACAGGAACCTCACAGCAGAGTTTTGAACTTTGCATACACAGTAGTCACACAGCAGCACCGGGCCGCATCATGTACTGTAATGCTTTATGCCACCTCGCTCTAAACTCGAAACTGTGACTCAAATCAGAACAAGAGGATTATGCTAAAAATAAGCTTGACGGAGAAGCCAGGGAAGCTGTTATTTCATATTTGGACTAAGTAAGCAGATGAAGGAATGATTCACTGTCTAGCTGATCTGAATGAGAGTGTAGCAAAGGGTAATATATAAAAGGGTCCTTTAGAGCTGCAGCGATTAATCGAGTAGTTGTCAACTATTAAATTAATCGCCAACTATTTTGATAATCAATATGAGAATTTGTTTTTAAAAGTCAAAATTCTCTGATTCCAGCTTCTTTTTAAATGTGAATATTTTCTGGTTTCTTTACTCCTCTATGACAGTAAACTGAATATCTTTGAGTTGTGGACAAAACAAGACATGTGAGGACGTCATCTTGGGCTTTGGGAAACACTGATCGACATTTCTCACCATTTTCTGACATTTTATAGACCAAACAACTAATCATTTGAGAAAATAATCGACAGATTAATCGTCAATGAAAATAATCATTAGTTGAAACCTTAGGGTCCTTGTTATCCAGTACTGTTAATATAAGTATCTATTAGAGCTTCATATCACATGTATTCACTGCAGCAGCAGGGCAATAATTTATTGTTGATATCTATGTTATCATATCATATTATTGATTTGATGAATTCTTCAAATTCAAAATATTGTATAATATTAATAAACATTGTAATTAAAATGTCACTAAATTAGTCGTTAAATGTTTTGTGAATATCAATTTGATGATTATATAATTCAATACATACCTAGATATGTGTTGGTATTGGAACAAATATTCACATTTAGAGCTGAAATGATTAGTTGATTAACAGAAAATGAATTCTGATAATCAAGTAATCCTTTCTCAAGCAAAAATATCAAACAGTCGCTGGTTCGTTGATGGGACAAAATCAATCATTTAATAACACCACATTGAGATCAGGGAGCTTGTGATTAATATAACGATAATTCATTGACAGATTAATCAATAGTGGGAAATAATTATTAGTTATAAACTATTCTTCATATTGTTGTGATACTAATTTCAACCAAATGCCCAGTCCTAGTTTAATGTTTTTAATTTCTCTATGTCTAAATGATCATATAGGCTACTGTTTGATTTCATGTTATTACTGTTATTTTGGTTTCAGGGACTACAGTTCACATGAAGGCAGTGTGTGCATGTTTTATGATCTATAAAAAATACTCTGGAATAATAATTTATGTCTAATAAAAATTCAATTACCTCGTTAAAACATTACATCTACTTTTTCAGGCTTGTCGAAAAATACAGAACCCATGAATATGCAAATATTTATTATTTCAAAAGTTTAATATCTGGATTCAAGATGTAGGAGACCTCATTGTAAAGTCTAAAGTCTTGCATGTGTGTACCTACAGTATGCCACTCAGCAGTTGCCTGGTGTTTGTATAATGTATCCTCTGACATGAATTTATCAGCTATCTGTCTACTATATCCTATGAATTGATAATAATGTATTCAGTTATTTTATTATTTTTTTCTGACTTTTATTATTATTATTATTATTATTATTATTATTATTATTATTATTATTATTATTAGTTTCTCCTGTTTTGTTTATTATTATTTTATCTGTTATGGAGGACCACAAGAGTCATGTAAATAGTAATAAAGCATTTAATTGATTAATAACTAATTGTACAATTAAAATAGCTATTAATACATTTGTTTACAAATTGATTTATCTAATAATTAATAAAAAAAAATAATAATAATAAATCTATGAATAAATGGACTAAATTACAAAGTAATTAATTATTTTACATTTTAATGGGAAATAAAAAGAAGAATTAAAAATTACGTGAGTCTTATGGAGGTTTCAAGTTTGCACATAGATGTGTAAGTTGCATATTGACTTCCAAACTGGTTCTAATGTCACAAAATCCTGCTATTAAACTCCTATTTAAGGTGAGCACAACAGAAACTTTCCCTCTTCTAGTGTCAAACTCTGCACATCCATCATTGTGCACAGTGAAGGTCAAACATCCAGATGAAGCAGCAAAAAGCAAAACACACATATTTGAGTGGAAGAGGACTTTAAATCAGATCTTTTTACACTCAAAACAGGTGCAGGTGTTTTATTTTTTATGTGTTTTTTTTTGTTTGCTTTGTTGTTTTGTTTTTTTAACTATACTCTTTCTTTTTGTCATCATTATTATTGTTATTTCTCTTCTTGGTTTTGTTTTGGTTTTGAATGTTGAGGTTGTTTTCTCTAGTGTACTTGATGGGTTTGTCTGTAAGCTCATCTAACTTTTGAAAACACATTTTTTTTAGGATAGCATTCCTTTAAGTCGAAGGGTATAAATATATGTATGTACACATCCGTTTCTGGACGCATGTGTACATTTATACACATTTATGTATATATACTGTATACTTGTTTTATGAACTTGTCCTACCATTTTACCACTTGTATTATTAGTGATATGTTCTGTGATGTTCTGTTTTAGCAGTTACCATATTTGTTTTACTCTATCTGCTTTTATTGTCTGATGTTGTATTTTAACAGTTATACCATATCTTTTACTTTATTTATCTGCTTTTATTGTCTGATGTTGTTTTAACAGTTACCATATCTTTTACTTTATTTATCTGCTTTTATTGTCTGATGTTCTGTTTTAACAGTTACTATATCTTTTACTTTATTTATCTGCTTTTATTGTCTTGTGAAGCACTTTGTAACATCTGTTTTGAGAAGTGCTATATAAATAAATGTATTATTATTATTATTATTATTATCTACTTAAAAGTTGGTTTATAGACTGTTGTAATTACAAACAGTGGATTGCATATATGAAAACAGCCTTGAAAAAAGGGAAAAAATAAAGCATTAAAAAAAAAATAATAATAAAAAAAAAAAAAAATCAAGGCAGGTGCAGATAAGTGACATAATAAAACCCCTTGTTGTTAACTCACCTGTGCAAAGTAGAGGTTCATGAGGCTGAGAGTGAAGAACTGCAGGCAGACAGGGAAGCAGTAAAGCAGCCAGAAGGGAAACGGGCCCAGGTTGTTGGCCGTGATGAAGTTGTTGAAGTAGAAGGAGAAGAGCACGGTGCGCAGCGCCGACCACAGCAGGCACAGCGACAGGAACACCGTCTGGTAGCTGAAGCGCTTGTGTCGGTAGCGCAGCACCAGCCACAGCTGCACGTAGATGAAGATGAAGAGGAGGGAGTAGAAGACGGTGTAGACCACGGTGAGGCCCAGGGTGACGTAGGGGGGCACGGCCGGGCTCAGGGTTGGCAGAGGCATGGGCTTATCCTCCTCCACCTCCACCTCCACCGGGGCCTCCATGAACCTGCTGTGGCCTGGACCGGACCGGAGGAGGAGGGAGTGGACCGGAGCGGCCTCTGCTGCTGCCCGGTGCTCGGCTCTCTTGTCCCCGCAGAGGAGAAGCTTCAGAGCCGCAGAGAGAATAAATAATGTCGTCAAGTGGAGGGAGAAACGAAAAGATGCAGAAAGAGGAAGAAAACAAGGCTAACTTCCTGCTGCGGAGCCAGAGACAGCAGCCGGAGAGAGAGGCACATGATCAGTGATGATGATGAGAAGGAGGCTGTTTGTCGGGAGCATCAGCAGCAGCAGCGGAGCAGGAAGCTGCAGAGAGCCGCAGCTCGGAGCTCAGAGACCGGGGAGGAGGAGGACCAGCCTCCGCCCCCTCCAGACCTCCAGACCTCCAGCCCATCCGCATCATTACGTGACGCTTTACGCTGCAGCTGACGCGCAGTACTGTACCTTTAACCCTGCTGGGAGGATGGGGGCTTCCCACCCTCTGCACTGATCCATCATCATCATCATCATCATCATCATCATCCAACAGTTCATAAACAATCTATACAACATATATTCACCTACTGCAGGATTTCACAAGATGCAACTGTAATAATTCACAATAAATTACAGTATAATTATGTTCACAATATAATACAGTATTCAGAATTTTATTGTGAAATTAATGCAAGGCAATAAGATAAGATAAGATAAGATATTCCTTTATTAGTGTGGAAATTTGCAGTGTACAGCAGCAAAGTGCAAAAAACAAGAAGCATCAGCTAACACAGTAAAAAAAAGAGCTAAATAAAGTGTAACAAAATATGAACCATTTATATAAAATAGAAGGAAGTATAAAAATAGGAGCAGTATATACAGTATTGACAATAAACAGACTATTAACAAAATTGCACAAGTGGAAAATGATATTGCGCAGTGTAATAGAGCTGTTTCTACATGCTAAATAAATGTAAATTATTAATTAATAAACTAGTAGCCAGTAATTAACTAATTTAATTAATTACAGTGTATTCAGGCCTACAGTAAATACAGTTGATGCATTTAATTGGTTCTTTTTTTTTTTTACACGAAAAGGGGCACAAGCAAAAATATCACAATAAAATCACTTCAGAAGATACCATGCACTGTAACAGAAATTGCTGTGAACATGTGTGTACATTACATTCAAACATTACATGTTACAGCCTACAATGTGTACTAATAATATTATATTATATCAGAATCAGATATATTTGCCAAGTACATACATACAAGAAATTTGACTCTGGTTTAATGCAACTCTCTCAATGTACTTACACATTTAATATAAATAACAGCCAGGGACAAGGACAACAAAGCTGGACAAATAATGGTAAAGAATAGACAGGACTATTATGTACATAAGTATGGAAAAATATGTGAATTCCTGTATATAAGTATTATATAAATATATATATAAAGCACCAATGACCAACAATAAAATAAAAAATAAAAAATGAAATACAACGTCTATATACAAGTCAAGTGTTCTTTAATGTAGACAATACAAATAGTACAAAGAAATAAATACTGAATGGATATGCATGGACTGGATGATTATGTACAGTATGTGCACGTATACATGTCTATATACATTTATATTGCCAGTGAAAGATGATATGTAAATCATACAAAAAGTGCATTAAAGACTGAAATACTATATTAGAACTGGAGATAAATAAAGCTTTTTTTCAGAGTTTTTACTACAGAACAAAAAGTGCTGCAAAATGAAGGTATAGTTGGAGTTGTGTGTGATCGCAGTGTCCCTGGTTCTCACTGTCTCGCTTCACTGTAAACTTTCAAATTAAAAAGACCAAAAAACATCTTTAAAAAGTAGGCAGAATAAACCAGAAGTGTTTGTAGTAGTACCTTCACATTTATTAATGAATAAAACATCCTTAATCATTGAATTTTATACAATAAAACTGTATTTTTTTTACATTTATTGATCCATTAATCTAATTACTGCAATGTAATTGCCACAAAATGAACCTGGAGTCTTTGGGGCCTCTGAGGGTTAAAGGTTCAAAGGTTCAGTGTGGTGAGAAGGAGCGAACGTAGTCTGCAACCAGAACAAGATGCAGTCTGGGACACCGGGGCAGTGGCCCGCTTTGTCCAGTTGGTAATCCAGTCTTGACTTAATGTTAAATGGTCAAATTAATGCAGCAGAGGTCAACATATTCTGATCTTTTTGTCCCAAATAGGAGTCAAGCTTCAAGAGTACTGGATCCTACAAATTAAAATCAGTAGCATTTTAAATCAACCCTCTCTGCCTGGGAAACACCAGGTGTGTGTTCTTGGACTTAAGAAAGCTCCTCCAGTAGTAGTGAGTAGTTCTCCTCATAACCAATAAACTGATCTTTATGTGTAAAATCACCAGAGTACTTCAGGTCTGATCAGAAAAACAGAATTTGGTTTATGATCCAAAAAGAAACGTATCTAATCTGCACACAAATCTCAGTGAAGTTTGTTATGGTTAGTAGTAGCTGGGGGTTTTGTTTCACAGGACTGGGGCATGTGAATATGAGGAAGGCCACGGATAGAGGTCACTCTAGCAAACCTTTGACTGCAGTGGTACATTAATCTTTTCACACACACCACCACCCAGGCACCAAACCAGACAGGAAGCTGCCAGCTACAGCACTTCCCTCTTTAAAAAAGCCACATTTTTAAAGGAACAGTGTGTAACATTTCAGGGGATCTATTATCAGAAATAAAATATAATATTCATAACTATGTTTTCATTAGTGTGTAATCACCTGAAACTAACCTGAAACTAAGAATTATTGTGTTTTTGTTAACTTAAAATGAGCCCTTCATATCTACATAGGGAGTGGGTCCTCTTCAGAGTCCGCCATGTTTCTACAGTAGCTCAGAACCAAGCCCCCAGGAAGAGCGCTGGTCATTGATCCCAACTTTCTTAGTGGCCAAATGGCAGTACAGCAACTTCCGTGTCCGTCATGTGAAGCAATTGGGCCCTTAAAGACTTTTTCCCATAGACTTACATTGGGAAAGAGACGTCTGTACCTCAGCGGATCATTTTTTTTTTAGGTAAATCAACTCCCCAGTACGAACACTCTAATAGCCTTTATTTAAATTATTAGGTTTTAAAGTTGTAAAATGCACTAATAGCCGAATCCAGAGTTATTTCCTTTCCTCCGTTCATGTGACTGAGACCCAGACCGAGGCTGCAGCGCAAGCCGTGACGACGGCGTGATGTTGGGACCCTGTGACCGAGTCATGTGACCGAGCGGACGCTACTGCGCATGTTCCCTGTTCCCCAAGATCCGGGTACTTTTCTAGGCGGAAGTCAAGCGATTATGTCGTCATGCGCCACTGAGCAACTTTCATAGGAATGAACGGGGCCCTGTCTCCAACGCTGTATCCAGTTCTCTTTATACATCCATGCCCAGAACGGACAAACCAAACACTGGCTCTAGAGAGAGTCTTTCACATTTGTACGTTTCCTGAAGGCCAGCATAGTTCTCCAACACGCTTGTGAAACTGTGGTAACGTGAGCCGCAGTGAGGCGAACGGCGTTACCACAGTCACTGCAGTCTTGGAAAGTGCGAGCGGAGGGGTACTTAGTTGGTTGTAATCTGCAACCACACCACTAGATGCTGCGAAATCCTACACACTGTACCTTTAAGTATTTTTTAGAAAGTTGGCCTCTAATGTGTAATATGTAGAAATGAATTCAATGACATCCTCATTTGTTTTGTTTCACATCTTTGTTTTCAGTAAAGACACACTGTAATTGTGTATTTAACAATGGCAGAGAACTATCTCAAAGCCTTTTAGATATGAAAGCAAAAGATTTTGTCAAAAAAATGCAAAAAATATGAAAATATCGAATGCCTTATTTGTTCCCAGATTTCCCTCAGCCAGGCTCCGGCCCTTTAAATCGTCCACATCAACCGTTTTGTCTGTGAGTATAAAAAGAAAAATAACAGAGTGGTGACAAAATGGCACTTGAGTTTGATTATCAGGCTCACAGACACATCATAGCTCAGTCCACTGCTGGTTCCCATGGCAACACGCTCAGAGGTAACAGATGCACTCAAATATCCCATCAGCCACTAGGAGTCCAACAAGGACCCAATCTGTATCACCATTTAAGAGCAGTGAATATCGACAGCGGTATAAAATAGATATATAAGAAGTCATGCAGTCATGATGAACAAATCATGACGGCATACATCTACTGTACATAATATCAATTTATATTAATCTCTGAAAACCTTTTAATTCTAAGGAGAATATATTCAGGAGCCACAAATGTAAACTTTATGCAAATGACCAGAAGGTGGCGCCTTTCAACTGTATAAAGATGGAAAGGCTGGGAGGGATCCAAAGTGGGAGAGTAGTTATTAATGTAACATAGAGTACTAGAATTAAATGAGACAGGTAAAAAGTAAGAAATACAAAGGAAATTAATAAGCAATGTTTGATTCACCTGTGAATGGTCTCTTTCCAAAAATACTATGGTATTCAGCTAAATATTTAAAATCCATCTCCAGAAAAATGTAATGCTTAGCGCTAGTCACTATTTACTGCTAGTATGGTTCAAAATCTGCAATGAAAAATAATCTTTTCACATGGTGACTGAGACAAAATATCACATTTTATCTGTGGCATATTGTCTGTGTATTTGGGAGTCTTGACATGAAACCATTTAAGAGCATTAGCAGCTAACAGCAGATCGAGAAATGTTGGGTTTAACTGAGATACAATCCAACAGTCCAGACAATTCCAGTATGTTTAAAGCAGAAACATATTACAATAGAAACACATTATGACTGTTTATTTTCTATGTTTAGAATATATGAGATAAATCCCCGCAAGATGTTGAAATGTTCATTACAGCACGCTACTGACGGAGGAAAAAAACCTTTAAAAAATCTTAAAGCCCTACTCGTAGAGGGGCTAAAATTGAAAGTTTGCCCTCAGGGTGATGCTGAAGAAAAGGCAGTGGAGCCATGGCAGCATAAAAGTGCCCTCTAAATTTCACAGCAATATGACCATTATATGTTTTGGCCTGAGGGTGGTGCAAGAGGGTAGCTCCACAAAAGTGTCCACAAAAGGCTCATCCTCTAACCTATTTGCCTTGTGACCCCTTAAAACAAATCTGTTTGTCTACTTGGGACCCTTCATCACAAGTTATGGCCTCAGTTTGGATGCAAAATGTGAGCAGTTTGACCAAATTCATTTAGACTATTTCATCTTGGAATATTTCCCTTGAGAAGGCGAAAATATCCTGTACTTCAAAAACAACAATAAGAGAAAAATCTGAAAAATAAACTTTTTTTTTTTTTTTGCAACAAAATAGATGTATTTTTCACTCTCACACCTTTATAGGGGCACTCCGCCAATTTCACACATGTAGATCAGATTACTCTTCCTGAGGAGTCGCCTACTGTTATGTGGGTGTTTCCCAGGCAGCGAAGGATCCATGAAACAGAATCTGTACTTTCAGTTTTGATATGTGCAATTAAAAATCTTGGCTTGGTGGTGGACATAGGAAAAGGTCAGGGGGTCACCAAAAACATTATTAATCATCATGATTTGTCAATACCAAATCTAGTGTTAATATTATCTTTCATTTAGAAGTCATTTGTCATCTTATTTTCATTTTCAAAGTACAAAGTGTTGGCAAAAGACATTTTTCCACTGATGTAAGCACCAAACAAAAAGGCCACAGGTCACAAAAAATCATAAGGGGACCATGAATACCCATATTAAAACGTCATGGCAATGTGGCCAACAGTTGCTCAGATAAGTGGACCAAAGTGTTGGATGGATGACTGACCATCCGTTAGCAGGAACAGCTCCGTATTACCAGCATGCCCCTCATTATCCCAGCTGGAGACAAGTCTCATAGCCACAGCGGGATGCCTCAGATGATTAGTGTATGGTACAGTGCTCTGTGATACTGTCCTTTACATAATGTTTCAATCAAAGCGGCCGTGGCGCTCTGTTGCTGGTAACTGGTCCATGCTCTGATGTCTGTGCTCAGATGGCCCCTTGGCCTGTATCCAGATCTGCTAATACAGTCCAGTGTTGTCCCTCTGGAGACACTTGGACCTCCCACACAGGTGTGTTATAGCACCTTATCATCTAAACAGTGATGGATGCTTTCTACTGTATTGGCAATACTGGAGCAATGAGTTGCAAAGTTAAAGGGACTCTTTGTAACTTTTTACACATATAAATCTACCGGGTCGGGATCCCATGCGCGCTCGCGTGTGGCTACGCTGTTCAGACCGCTCCTCTGCCTGCTTGTCTTCACTCACACAAAACGCGCGTTCTCGCTCTACCTCACGTTCATGCGCGCTCACTACACACTGCAGAAGAGAATATCTAGTGAATGTACAGTGGATGTTTGTGCAGAAATAAATGCTGCAGCTCCTCCAGACCAACAGAGGTTTTCCGTGTCTTGTGAAGTGACGGAGCTCCGCAGAGAGTAACGTTATCGTCTCCGACCGGGTGCCGGTGTCTCCCTGCGGCTGCGGTCGGGAGGCGATAACGTTTCTCTTCCTGCTTCAGCCCCGCTGCTTCAGCCCCGAAGGCTGAAGCAGCGGGGCTGAAGCAAGAAAAGCCAACACTAGGATCAGCATTGATTCATGGAGAGACCTTCGTCTGGTCAGCTAACATTACTGCCAAGCAGGTGAAATATAGAGTGTTATTGTGGTTTTAGCTGACGTGTGTCGCCTCACTGTTTTGAGTGATGCTCGTTCATGTCTATGTAGAGCGAGCACAAGCGCGAGCCCGACGCTGACTTTCGTTGACTTAACGGCCACAGGTGTCGCTGTTAACAAGCATTTCTGAAAGTTACAAATATTCCCTTTAAATCAAAGGGATGTGATGTGAAAATGTCCTCAACTAACCCTTATAACTGCGCTGGTTTGTGTTTTCAAATCACTGCAGATGTCCAATAAACTGACCCCAGCATGCAGTCATTACCACATCACTTCAGGAATTTGTTTAGGTAACAGCATTAAAAAGAAAAGTACAAGCCATTTCTCATTTCTCCCTCCAGTGTTGGTGTTTTTTTATGAAAGCAGCAGCAGCAGCTCTCTCAACTCCGCCCCACGTTTCCCCCAAACTCTGACTGAACTTTCCTTAGTGGAGTCTTTTTCTGTGCGTCACTCCACACACTCCACTAACTAACCTGGCTTGGACAACACCACAGGACTATCTCCTCCTGAAACACAAGAACAATGGGTTGGCAGGAGCAAGGATGGCTCTTCTGTGCGAGTTTTCTCGGGTTTGTGTTGTCGGTGCAGAGCATAACGAGAGGAGAGCTTTTCCAGTTCGGTCCAAGTGCCAGAGACCAGTTACTGGAAGCAGGGAATGACCAGACGCAACGAATGGAACTGGACCAGCCAGTTCTGTTCTACGATGGAACGTTCGACAGCATCTTTGTAAGTTGGAACGCAACTTTGTAACACTCTCGTTGTCGTTTTAATACAAACCTGTGGGATGTGTTGGTCAGGGTGGACTGGTCCATTGATCTTGCGCAATTGCGCGCCGTTATAGTCAAGGCAAGGCAGCTTTATTTGTAGAGCACATTTCAGCAACAGGGCAATTCAAAGGGCTTTACATAAACATTCAAAAACATTGCGACAAAGTGCAAAAAGAACATTAAGACATAATTAAAACAGTTATAAAAACATTAAAGATTAGAAAATAAAAACAAGCTGAAAGTAAAAGTCAAAATAAAGTCAAAATAAAAGTCGACAAAATAGAGTTGTTGTTTTTTTTATGGCTGTTGACAGTATTTTCAGATTTATGGAGTGATTAAAAAGAGATATCCAAACCTTTGACACGGATATGTCAAGAAAAGTAAACATATGTTCTGATTTCAGTTCTTTAAATGTATGCAAATTTGCACATATTTGATAAGATTATACATAATTTGCATATTTAAAAATACATTTTCACAACACTTGTAATATAACAAATAATTGTGGTAATGTAAGTAATCAACAGGGGAAGTTTCATGGCGATATCTATTAAATGTTTTACCATATTCACCTGTGGTGTCTCATATATCTCTTATATTAAGAGAGATGAAGTAAATGAGGGTGTTTCTGCCCACTCTCTAGGAATAACTGTTTGGATGAATACTCTGTCTACTGACTTTCAAGATTCAAGATTCAAAGCAAGGCAGCTTTATAGAGCAAATTTCAGCAACAGGGCAATTCAAAGTGCTTTACATAAATATTCAAGAACATTGCGACAAAGTGCAAATGAACATTAAAACATAATTAAAACAGTTATAAAAACATTAAAGATTAGAAAATAAAAACAAGCTAAAAATAAAAGCTAGTATAGAAGCTAAAATAGAATATAACACACAAGAGTAAAAGCTCTAGTGCAGTATGAGATCATTATCTGGTTTAATAAAAGGCAGCAGCAAACAGGAACGTTTTAAGCTTTGATTTAAAAGAACTAAGAGTTGAAGTTGGTCCTGCAGGTTTCTGGGAGCTTGTTCCAAATATTTGGTGCATAAAAACTGAACGCTGCTTCTGCTTGTGTAGTTCTGACTCTGGGGACACTAAGCAGACCTGATCCAGATGACCTGAGAGGTCTGGATGGTTCATAGCAGAAGATCAGAAATGTATTTTGGCCCTAAACCCTTTAGTGCTTTGTAAACTAGCAGCCATTATAGTGAAAAAGGGGTCAGTACTTACAACCTTAAACAATACCTGGAAGTTGCAAAATATATATGTGGGGCAGGGTATGCTCTGGAGTATTTGATAAATATTGATTTACTTATCACACAGGCTGCTATATATCTAGAGGAATGCATGTGTTCACGCATTCTTGCAGCTTCCCCTGAGGTTATCATTTTACTGTTGACACAAAGACCACAGTGCTTATTTTGCAATCCGACCCAAACATCTACTGATGAGTCTATGTGTCACATAACTGCTGATGAACGTCTAAAATGTTCTCACCCTAACATACAGTATGTAAACAGTGGCAAATAGTTTTTTTAAACAATATGTTTATTGAAGTTTCCATGCAATACAAACAGCCATCAATTCCCCCCAAAAGGTCCATAATGGAAAAGAAAGGAGTAAATTAATAAGATAAGCTGTGCAAAATAGTGACTTTGGAGGTTAGTCTGTATTTTTTTTTCTTAAACACTTCATGTGTTTATCATTTGCTGTTTTGCAGTAACCATGTGGAGCTTTTAAATGCCACATTTAGCTGAAAGCTGCACCATTGTATTGGACAGACAAACAGCCCTTTATTCCCAGTGATTCAAAGAAAAGTGCTGCATCTTTGTTTTAATTGTGCTGCATGTGGATAATATGAGAGTAATTATATACAAAAGGTATTTCCTTTGAAAGGCAGGAACTCAACATTTGCCTAAGCTTTGACCCTATTTTATTTTTTGATGAAGTCAGTAGTGTATACTTTATGAGGCGGTTACTGTTTTGATAACAAATTTATGGAACCGTTACATACACGATCTCACCCAATGAGCAGGTCTATTAGAGGAGATGTGCAGAGGCAAGAAGTTGTGTTGTTAACACCTGAGTCTGAGGCTGAGAATAATTATTGAATTCCTTATAATAACAATGAGTCTGGCGTGGTTTCCCCTCTGCTGACTACCTACACGTTGTCTGTAAATCACTCACCACAGACATATTTCTCTACTGTAGTCAGGATGGCCTACCTGTCTATGCCCTGCAGGGGAACAGTAATGCCTTTCACACCAGACATAGTTACAGAAAAAAAGATTTTCTCTAATCATTAGGAGGTTTTATTGTCTCCTCCTGAGTGTGATTCATACTCCACAAAGGCCTGGTGCTAACCTTAAAGACAGTGGTGGAAGAAGTACTCGGATATTTTACTTAAGTAAAAGACTTCATTCAAAATTGTACTTAAGTGAAGGTATAAAAGTATTGGCATCAAATATACTTAAAGTTCAAAAAGTAAAGTACTCATTAAGCAGAATGGCCCATTTCAGAATAATAATATATAATAATATATATATTAATCTATATTCAAGCGTCTTTGAGATCCTTAAAAAGCGTTATATAAGTTTAATATATTATATACTGCTGGGTAGCTTGTGAATTTCTCTCTCTGTCTGCAAGATCAGACTCACTTATCAGTTTCCCAGCTCTATCTCACATTTTGGCAGGAAGTTTTCTGTAGTGAAGATTAGTGTGCAGCAATCTTCTGGGGCTGCTCATCAGGGGCAAGTACAGGAAACCGTGTGGCCCGGCCAGGAATAGTGCTTGTTTTCCCCTTGGTCAGGAAGTGAAGGAGCCCCATGTGCAGAGTGTGTGTGTGTGTGTGTGTGTGCGTTTGCGCGTGTTTTTGACATGAACCCAGCTTTTCTTTTCCACAAGCCCTGCCTGCATGTGTTAAACGTTAAGTGTGTGAAATCTGTGTTAAATGGCATCTTGTTTGTTCATTAGGGCGCTTTTGTAGGACAAGGCAGCTGACTCGGATCATTAGTCTAATGAGTGTGGAATTAAGATCAAACTGGGTCAGACTGGACTGGGTTTGCCTCTGCTGTCAAACAGTTCTTCATGTGTTGTTATCCCAGTTACTATAAAGACAGTCACTGCACCCGACTCGACTGTTATCAGGACATTAACTAGGCGTTATCAGTTGCTATAAGCACCATAGATATGGGTCATTAGGGGCCTACTACACCTACTACGTTGTAAAAGTGAAACTTAAAAGCAACACGTTCTAACACATAAAACTGAATGAAACGTCACGTTTTCGGCAATAAAACTACAACTTCTTTAGGTTTCGGCAACGAAACTACAACTTCTTTAAGTTCAGGCAACAAAACTACAACTTTTTCAGGTTTAGGTAACAAAATTACAACTTCTTCAGGTTTAGGCAGCAAAACTACAACTTCTGTAGGTTTAGGCAACAAAACTACAACTTCTGTCCCATCCATCGTCCCCAACTGCCACCCCTTTTGGAGTTTCACGCTGTCTATACTACAGCGCCTGATGTCCGCTTCTGCTCCTGTCTTAATTACTACAGTCGCTAGAGGTCGCTGTCGTGGTATTTTATACCTTCTTTTGGTGATCTACCATGTGAATAGATGATAAAACCTAATAGTGGGTGTAATAGGCCCATATTGACCCACATCTATGGTGCTTATAGCGACTGATAACACCTATTTAATAGCTTGACAGCAGTCTAATCGGCTGGTCAGACAGTGTTACAGTTAACCAACTTTTAATTTCAGATCAACACCAATGGTTTTGTTGCCACAGCAGAGCCAACCAGCGAGTCGACATATCTTGGCAGTATGCCCGCAAAATTCGGCATGATTGCAGTTCAGCAAGGAGACCTGGACACCAGTGATGGTGTGGGGAAGGTTTTCTTCCGTCAAGACTCAAGTCCTGCTGTTCTGACCCTGGCGGCCCAGTACATCAACAGGGCCTTCCCCTTGGACGACGAAGTCAATCCCACCCACGCAGTGGTGATCACCTGGGCTGATGTAACCACCCATGCACCACCACAAAGCAGAGGAGATGGCATTGTAAAGAAGGTGAGCAGCATCACATGGTTATTCAAGTGATCCGTGGTGTTATTTACATCCTTTCTAATGTTTTATTATACAGAGAAACACCTTCCAGCTGGTTATTGCAAATCTGGAGAAGGCATCGTACGCTATTGTCTTGTATGCAAGAGACGGGGTGCAGTTCTCCTCCACGCCTGTACGAGGCAGCAGTGTGGTCATGCATGCTGGCTTCAGTAAGGGTTTGGTCCGGGGTTTCCTGTACAACAGTCAGGGGCCGTACTACCGCACCACCACTGATGACGAGGCATCCGTCAGGGCTTTAGCAGAGTAAGTCAAACACAGAAATAACCATTTCCTGACCACTGTTTGGATAAAGTTTCAAGAACAGTGATTGTAAAAGTTTTCTCCTTCTAGAGAGACCAACTCTGGCGTGCGGGGCGTTTGGGTGTACGAGATTGGAACTTCCCCCTTTTTTTCCAACGTGGCTCCAGGTGAGGTCACTGAGCTGCCCACCAGGGACCCCAGGTCACAGGGGCCCCCTGAGGAGGCCACTGATGCAAGAAGGACTGTGTATCATAATGGACAACAAGAGCTGGACCCTCCTTATGAGCCAGAGGGGGCGCAGATTGAAGTCCACCCAGTTCAGTACCAGCCACATCATCCTGACAACCCAGAAGTCCTGGTGGTGGACGACACGGATATAAATGTAGATGGTGAGACGCAAAGACTCTTTTCTTATCGTTGTTGGGCGATTTAGCCGTTCCTGCCATATTCTCACCATGCTCTCCCATGTTTTCAGTGTTCTCATACAACCTGGGGACGTGTGCCAACAATAGGAATAAGTGCTCACAGTTTGCCGACTGCAAGGACTACTCCAGCGGATACTGCTGCAACTGCAGACCTGGCTTCTACGGCAATGGGATACAGTGTGTGGCAGAGGGTAATGCTACGGTTACTTTTCATTTTGAAACAAGATTGAAACTGTAGTGTTTTAATTTTTTTACTGCTTCAGGGAAACGGAGAGGAATAGGTTTGGTTAAAATGCATAAAATATGTGTTGATGGCAAACTTTAGACAGTTTCTTGTCACATTCTCTGAGATCAGAGCTAATGTTATGAATTTTGAGCGTATCTATGTCCCCCAGAGTCCTGTGTTCCCCAACTCAATATCTTGTTAAAATGACAAATTAAGGAGACCTTTCAAATGGTTTTATGTTCTCAGCAATGATTTTTCTATAGGTCAAATGCTCAATCTATGTTTCCCTGGGGGTCAATATGTTGAAATCACCCACCTATAGCTTATATTCTACTGATGTTATACTCCTTGACACCTAAGCCCTCAAATTTGCTGGCAAGACAGTTTTCTTGACTTTAAAAATGTTTACTTTTTATTGTTTCCTTAAAATGACTACAGCAACCCAAACCATCAAAAATGATTTTTACATATAATAGTAGATAATAACTGTAAAAACAAAGCATTCAAAAATAAAGGAGGAGAAGAAATGTTAATATTAATAATGACTTTAAAAATGAAAATAAATAAGAATTATAAATAAAAAATAATAAAGATAATAAAATAAATTAAAAATATAAATATAAATAATTAAAAATAAATAAATTAATAAAATAAATTCTGAAGGGATTTTTACCATTCAAACTGTGTTTGAAACGTCCATCTCCCTTCATTTTTTTTGCAATTTGAACTGTGAAGATAGCCCTTACCAATCTCTTTCAGTGAGGACCCTAGGAAAATACAGTAGGGACGTCCTCACATTAACTAGCCGATGTACCACACAGGATACTCACAGCATCAGTCTGAAAACATGCTAACATCCAAGTTGGCTTTCAAAAACTAACTCTGTGAACTGTTGAAATTTGTATTCATGTATTCCTTATCCAAAAAGCATTTAATGTGTTCATTGTTCTTCTTAGCAGATGTAGAGGTGTTTGAGAAAGTCTTTATGCAGTTTAGCAATTTCACTTCTTGTGTTCAGAAATGTTCCATAATTGTCCAGTACACTACGCCTGAAAAGTATTTGAGCAAATTGGGGAAAAATATGGTTTCAGCTCTAGTGTTTGGTTGCTTTCCTGATGGTTTTGGTTTGTTTTTGCAGGAAAACCACAGAGGATGAACGGTAAAGTGTATGGAAAAGTGTCTGTTGGCAACTCTCCTTCTCCGGTGGAGTTCACCAGCAACGACCTCCACTCATACGTTGTGGTGAATGATGGCCGTTCCTATGTGGCCATCAGTGACATCCCTTACACCCTTGGACCCTCGCTGCAGCCCCTGTCGGCCCTCGGTGGCGTGATTGGGTGGGCGTTTGCTCTGGAGCAGCCTGGCTTCAAGAATGGCTTCAGTATTATTGGTGAGGGGAATATTTTTTTACTAACAATATCTGACAATGTGACACCTTGAGGCTTTTCATGTGATTTGCTCATGATTCACTTGGATAGAAAATGACAAAAGTGAGCATTCAGGAAGTCTAAATCTCTGTAAACAAATGCTGCTCCAAGTTGTTCGCCATACAGCTGCAGTTTTACTCACTCTGTCCAGCTGAATTCCCCTCACATTACGACAGACGGCGGTGAGCCAAAGTTCATTCCGGGCCAGGGTCTTAAAGTTAACCTCCTCTCCTCTGTCCTCTGTAGGGGGGGAGTTCACACGGCAGGCTGAGGTGACCTTTCTGCCAGGGAATGAGAAGCTGACCATCAGGCAGGAGTTCAAAGGCATCGACGAGCATGACCACCTGGTGGTGAGCACCACCCTGGAGGGCCGGGTCCCTGAGGTGCCTCGTGGCTCCACCGTGCAGATTGACCCTTACTCTGAGATCTACCAGTACAGCAACAACTGTAAGATACAGCTTGAAGAGACTCACTTTGTTTTTAATGGAGATGTCACTAGCTTCTTTCTCCTGTTTTTTTTTTTGCGCTTGGCCAAATCTCTTTATCCCAATTTTTTATGGAGAGACACCCCAGTGAATAGTGTAAACTTTTTTACTATTAGATATCACCATGAAACTTCCCCAGTTGATTATTTATATTAAGGTAATTTTTTTTTGTATTACAAGTTTTCTGAAAATATATGTTTAAATATGCAAATGAGGCATTATCTTACAAATATGTGCTAATTTGCATACATTTCCAGAACATAAATCTGAACATTGGATAAAGCCAGGTTCAAAATTCTTGTTTTTTTCTTTTGATTTTTATACAGGGGATTATGGATATATCTTTATATCACTCCATAAATCAGAAAATACTGTCAACAGCCATAAAAAAAACAATTTTCGCCATGTTTTTAGGAATAAAATGTTCTATAAATCAGGCTATGAATGATATATGAACAAACCCCTCTGTTAAAACCTTCAGAATATAGATAGGAATGAAACTGGGAAGTTTGGTGTATGTAAGTGCTACTGAAGTGGAGATTTCTGGCTCAGATTATGGGGGAAAACTCATTTTGAGAAAACGGCCTTTATAGATGTGTATTGTGAAATTCCACATTTTGCAAGACACTACAGGTGAATAGGGTAAAAAGTTTTTAATGAATAGATATCATCATGAAACTTCCCCAGTTGATTACTTACATTAAGACAATTATTTTTTGTATTACAAGTTTTCTGAAATTTTATGTTTAAATATGCAAATTAGGCATTATCTAATGCTAACTTAAGGTGAATTTGGGAGAAGAAAGTAGTAAAATAAACACCTAAATGTGTAGTTTTCTTTCCACTAGTCTGAAAGGTGACATGTTATGGAAGCAAAATAGCCCAAAATCTCAAAATTGACCAGTGCATGAAAAACAATGTTTTTGCCTTGATGTCCCAGTACTTGTTTTATTCAAATATTTTTCTGCTTTTGTAATCATAACTAAACCATTGAGAAGTCTAATAAACCATTTGCTTGTTTCACACCTTCCAGTGATCACTTCATCCTCCACTCGTGACTACGTAGTGAGCTTGCCCGACGGCTCCACTGAAACCAGGACGTACCAGTGGCGTCAGACCATCAGCTTCCAAAGCTGCCAGCATGGCGAGTCTTTGAGAGACATGAAACCGACCCAGATGCTCAGCGTGGACCAGGTCTTTGTCATGTACGACGCCAATAATGAGCTCATCCGGTTCGCCATGAGCAACAAGATCGGGGATATCAACGGTGAGGTCATGGGGGATTATTTTGTGTCTTCCTGTTTTGGTTTGCGCACACTTCCTTCCTGAAGGACAACATATAACATCCTGACCAAGGACAGTTTTACTAAAAGTTATGTCTATTGTTGAATGATTAATACATTGTCCTAAAATACACTGTTATTCTCAGGCGGGCAGCCAGAGGAGAACCCGTGTTTCACTGGAAGACACGGCTGTGACACCAACGCTGTGTGTCGACCTGGAGAGGGAACTCAGTTCACCTGCCAGTGTGCTAATGGCTTCAACGGAGATGGACGCACATGTTATGGTAAGATAGACATGATATCTAACTATAAAGCAAGGAATCTTTATCTGTACATCTGTGTGTTATTTGCATATCTCTAGAACCACAAATCTGATCTACTTAACACTTGGCGGGTGTATTGCTCAGGACCCAAGGGAGTGCAAAGTTGAATGTGATGTAATTTGGCAAGATGATGGTGCTATAACAATGAACTTTAAGTCTTGGCCTGGGACATTTGTACCGTAAGTCTCAGACACAAAAACTGAGATTTTTTAGGTCCAGACAAATTCATCTATATAAGCCACGCCCGTTTGCTTCTAGACTGATTTTCCGCCATTTGGAATTTTGTCCAAATCTGATTTTTTGCAACTCCTCCTACAAACTTTGAGAAACCGTCACCAAATTTGGTACCGAACATCTCTGGACCAACCTGGAAAAAGTTACTATTTTGGATTTTTGATGTTTCATACAGTTTTGCTATTGCTGGCTCAAATGCTGTGGGCAGGGCTTATATTACAAACAATGTCGTATCTCCTGAACGCTGGTCATTTTGGTCTTAGTCGACTAAGATTTCTTTAGTCGATTAGTCATTTTTATTCTTTTTTCGTGCTGATTGACTTAATTCTGAGAAACTTATGAGCACATCTCTGGTAAACACAAGATTTAAAGTGGTGCTTTTGTGTGATTCTTTGTGGAGAAACTCAGTTTTACAGATCTGTCGATTAAATCAACTAATCGAAAATCATTTGAGTGTTAGTCGAATAAGAATTTCTTTTGTCGAGGACAGTCCTAATTATCATATTGTATGCCATATGTTATGCCATCATTTTGCATTCCTTCCTTTGGAGGAAGAAATATTTTCAGACCGCGCCCCCCCAATACACAAATGTTGTATTGGGACCACATTTGGTGGACATGTGTAGATATAATGTCTGAGTAACCATGGCAAATTTGGTGCCATTTGGCCAATCGGTGGCTGTAGCAGCATCATCTAACTATAAAGGAAGAATTCTTTGTCCGTCTGTATATGTATGACTGTCCTTCGCATATCTTGAGAACCGTTCATCCAATCAACTTCACATTTGACGGGGACAAGCAGCCATACCGCGTTTCTCGACGACGCTGCAAGTAGAACTTCTGTGGGCCAAGCAATCGGCCCGTTCTGGACGGGCACACTCTCCAAACGGGCACTGCAATATAAAAAAAGGACCTTTGTTTCCATTGTTTGTGGCAATAAAGTTTCTCACCATTAATGTATTTTCTGCTTTCAAGTAAACAGTTTCCAGATCTGTTTAGAGCCATCCTTTAATCAACCCAGACTTTCTAAAGCCTTCCTTCCTGGGGAACTGGGCAATCTTACTAATTAGCAGAGGGAGTCCCATACTCCCAGACCAGGTTAACATATATACTGTGGTCCATGCTCTATATACAACCATGAGTCTTTTGTATTCAAGACCAGACAGGAAGAGCTATGAGGCACATACATTAGAAAGAGGAAGGAAGCATCTCAGACAGATGCTATCTTGAAACATTTGTAATTAAGAAACCTAATCAAGCCCTCTCCTCTGATCTCCATCTGATAATGAAGGACACTGATTTGACAGATGCAGACTTCAGAGCCTCAAACATGGTGGGGGTTATTAGCATGTGATAATTGGCTCTTCTCTTTATCAGACATTGATGAGTGCAGAGAGAATCCTCAGATCTGTCTCTCCCACGCTATCTGCAACAACCAGCCCGGGACCTTCCGCTGCGAATGTGAAGACGGTTATCAGTTCGGCAATGATGGCCAGACCTGCGTTGGTAAGTGGTGTTTGTGTGCTGCTGCCGGGTACAATTACATATTTCAGAAATCTCACCTGATAGTTGGGACGTTCAGGTTCAGACATAAACTGTAATAAAATGCGTTAAGATATTAAGTAGACCAGAGTGAGCAAGATAAAACACATGTATAACTACTAAACATATAAGTACACACATACAACTTTGAACTGACTGGTGCCATGGCATTATAATTTCAGAGATTATCTAGCAGAAAGTGTGATTAGCTTTGAGGTCCACATTGCGTGTGTGACTGTCTCTGTGTAAATCTGTGTGTGGGTGTGTTTGTATTACTCATACTGTGGGAAAATAAATCTTTTTACACTGTCATATTGTGTGGACACGCCTGCCTTTTGGGGATTAAATACAAGTCCCCATAATGTAAATCATTACATTTTAAGAAGACTTGGTTTGGTGAGCAGTGACGCAGTGATTCTCAAAGTGGGGTCCGGGGACCCCCAGAGGTCCGTTGCACTCTGCCAGAGGTCCATGAAAAGTTTCCAGATTCATTCATTTAAATTATTTTATCTCTTATTTATTTATTTTTTACAAAAGACTTCATAGTTCAACGAATAATATTTCAATTGTTAAATCTACACTTTCACCCAGGAGACAGCTGTTCATATGAAACCTAAAGTAAACATTGACTTATACTTGTTACGTAACGCTGTTTTACGTAACGCTGTTTTACGTAACGCTGTTTTACGTAACATCGTGTTACGCAAATGTTTTACGTAACATTGTTTTATGTAACGTTGTTACGTGACGTTACGTGACGTTACATAAGAAAATCTTTGTATAATTTATTTACATGGTTATATTGTTACATTAAGTTGCTACGTTACGTTGCTACGTTACATTGCTACGTTGTGTTGTTACGTTACGTTGTTACGTTGTTACGTTATGTTGTTACGTTACGTTGTTACGTTACCTTGTTACGTTACCTTGTTACGTTACCTTGTTACGTTACCTTGTTAACTTATTAAGTTGTTTTTTGGGGTTCAGAAATGTTGACATTCAACGTATCCAGTGGTTTGCAGAAACTGTCAATACCAACATTTGACATCTGACAACTGGGTTGGTAAAATAGTTCCTAGAATACGTTATAATCTACAGTATATCTCTTAGAATCTGTAAATATGTTTTACACATGTCTAATATCTTTCTGATACATGTCTTATGTGATGTTCTTTCTAAGACTAAGACTATAGAAGTGTCCCTACCAGCACCTCTAAAGCTCAGTAAACAAAAAACATATTTCTAAGATAAGATATATTATATTTCTAAGATACATTCATTAACTTAAAAATTATAAAAAGCGTTGTGACATAATTTAACAAATGTTATACAGTCAAAATATATTAACAGCATTTCTTCTTCTCCTCAGAGGTTTATCAACCTACGGACGCCTGTGAAGACGGCACCCATAACTGTGACATTCCTGAGCGCGCTCAGTGCAGCTACGCCGGAGGCTCGTCCTACATCTGCACCTGCCTGCAAGGGTTCATAGGAGACGGCAGAGTCTGCCAAGGTACTGCACAGAGACACTGAATATATGATCACAGGAAGAAACTGCCTTGATAATACACTGTATACAACATGAATGAGTCGTTATTGCAGCTGAAATACAGTGTTCATAGTATATTAGAACTAATTCATTTTAATAAGTAGCTTTATTATCATAACATTACACTTACAGGACTGTATCAGTATTTGCATATTAATTTAATTTAGTATTAATCAATTACTGATGGTTGTAGCCAGTTAAGCTACGTCAGTTTTAAAATTGATCTACTACCTTACACAGACATGTAAGCAGTGTGCCTAAAAACTAAAAATAATTAATGTTGAGCATGAATAATGAATAATGATTATCTCTTATTTCATGGGCTATTCTGGGATTTATACGTTATTATTACATACTTATATATGAAGAAAAAAAGAAAAAAACAAAGCATTCAAATACTGATTTGGAGGTCGATTACCATGGCAATGGTCGAAGCTTTGAAGCATTCGGGTCAGCCCTAGTTGAAGGTAATTTCATTTTCAGGTGGCACACTGCAAATCCATCTTTAAATTAATAGATGCCATCTTTAGATTAAGAAGGAGATGGAATGAAGTATACATTTTAAAATTAAATTAGCAATTACATTTTAAAATCAAATTATTCATTTCATTTGATAAATGAATAATTTATCAGTTAAACACAGAATAATAAAATCTTTGGTTGATGTAATGATCTTTGAGTTTAGTAATGAATAATTTGAATGCTAATTTAATAATGGAATTATAAATTGATTATAATTAAACTGTAAAAGTGTATAATTGTACATGTGGCACACTCCAGGCTTTGTACTTGTTGGTGTCTGCAAGGAGAATGTGAAATCTGAGATTTGACAGTTTGCTGCCAAAATGCATTCATGAGCGATGTTGTCAGAGAATCATCGTAGAGGTAGGAAAAACATAAGCTGTCGAGGACATTGTGATTATAGCAGCTTCTTCTGGCAACGAAAATGTTGTTGGAAATTCATCCATAAATGTCGAGCCTCAGAGCATCTTTTGTTACGCTTATAAGGAGAGTTTTCAAAACTCTCCCTCCTTGCAATCGCGTGATGATGATCAACAAGAATCTGCATGTTATAGTTCAATCCTAAATCATGTGACATGTTTTGAAACCGGTTTGCAGTAATGTGAAGTGTTTCTAGTCAACAAACTAAATGGAAAATCAAGTCCTTTAACACAAGTAGTCCAGATTTCAGATCCATTACATGGACTTTACGGCTGTAATTGTTAAACCATCTGTTGCTCAGGACCGGGGGAGGTGAGACTGCTTACAAAATACATCTGCAGCGATCGAGCAGTGAAACATGAAAAGCAGACGGAGGTCCTGTGTAGTTTTTTTGGCTGGTCCCCAGTAGCGCTCATTCATAGTTTCCATTCTTTCCATGCCTCTGCTTGATGTTGTTAGGGCACAGTCTGACCCAGATCATACTGTGGACCGTAAAAGGACACGACAAATTGGACATGCGGAAAATATTTCAGCTTCTTCTCTCTCTCTTCTCTTCTCCCTGAAGACATAGACGAGTGCCAGCCAGGCAGGTGCCATCAGGACGCTGTGTGTTATAACAACCAGGGATCATTTACCTGCCAGTGCAGGCCGGGTTACTATGGCGACGGCTTCTACTGCTCTCCAGGTGAGCCTTTTGGTATGCTGTCACTTTTTGACAAGCAAACCTGACATCTCACTAAAACAGTGCATCATTGTCTGACAGTCGACTACATTCAGCCTATGCTGCTGCAAGTTTATTTTGGGAATCTGCCATGGAAGTCCAGACAGTTGTGGTAATAGTTTTGATTCAGTTGCAGACACTATAATAGAAAAAAAGGATCATTTTCATTGTCAGCATTGTTTATTCCTCCCATTTGGGCAAGAGGAGTATTTGGAAATGAGTTCCTCGCCAGAGTATATTGGTGCCAGCTGGAACCTGTTTTTCATTTTCTTCTGGATAGCAGAAGGAATTTGTCACGCGCTACAAGGGATTTGTGTAGTTGAATATAAAGCAGGAGATATAAATGAGTTCATGAATACGTTTGTGGCATTGTTGCAGGGTGTCTTATATTTTCTGATTTTACTCTTCAGAGAGGACAAAAACACAATGTGAGACCCACAGAGACAGTCTCCAGGGTGTGACGGAGGCTGGTCCGCGGGGCCCTCGACCTCCCGTCGGACAGTACATCCCTACGTGTGACGAGAACGGCGCCTATGAGTCCATGCAGTGCCACGGCAGCACGGGACACTGCTGGTGCGTGGACCGAAACGGGCAGGAGATCCCTGGGACTCGCTCTGGGCCTGGCAGCAGACCGATGTGTGAGTAGATCTCATATGCTTGACAACAAGGGACCACAGTGTCACACACTGTGTATTGAAAGGACCAAATATGCATGACCAATGAGCAGCACCAAACATCTACAGCTACATTTTGAAGAGGGTTTTTGTTGACAAGAAAACGTTTCCATTGTTTAACTGTGTCTGTCTCTGGCAGGTATCGAACATGGTGGTGTGCCACCACCTGTTGGACCCACCCCTCGACCCGATGTCCACCCACTGCCTCCAGGAACACACCTGCTGTTTGCCCAGAGCGGCAGGATAGAGCACGTCCCGCTGGAAGGTTATAATATGAAAAAGAACGATGCCAAGGTCGTCCTCCATCTCCCTGTAAGTTTCTCTAAATATCTTGTAGAAAGGAAATGTTAAAGGGGCTAGATGTAAGAATCAGAAACTGTTGTTAACAGTGACACATGTGGCCGTTAAGTCAACGAGAGTCAGCGTCCTGTTGCTCGCGCTTACGTAGACATAGACGCAAATGAGCATCAGTCAAAACAGTGAGGCGACACACAAGAGACTGAACGTGATTGACAGGCATCATTTTGACTAACGTGAGCAACATTAGCTAGCTAAAAGGACAATATCACTATATGGTGATATAGCTTACCAAACGTAGGTCCCTTCATGAATCAAAGGCCCGGCTGATGCTGATCTTAGTTTTCCCCCCGACGTCGATCACATTCACAGGGATATTGTGAACATGCCTACAATTAATTTCTCTTATTACCAACATTATCCTGAGACATTTTAATAGGCTTTTCTTTTATGTGTAATGACACATCACAAAAGGGAATATTTTATTGGCTTTATGACAAACGCTGATACGATCTTAGAAGATCACAGCTGTACAAAAAGCACTTCTGAGTAAAGAAATCTTTCACAATGAAGATGTGAGTTTAAGAGGATAGCAACTGTTCTCAGGCAGAAGTCAGGATTTTTTGGTATGTTTGATCATTCAGATTATACGAGAGAAATCCATTATAAAAAAAAGCCACAGTATGTTTGGATTTCTCATTCATGTATACAACATCAGCTCAGCCTCTCACACAAGCTGCTCCCTTGCTGCTAATAAGATTTACATTCTAGCTCTGCCGTTTCCCCATCTGCTTCACGCATTCAGTGCATAACACTTTATGGGAGGCACATGGTGACATTCACGCTAATTACTAACATCAGTCTGACTCCTTTGGAATTGAAATCTGCATTTCTTGTTACGCTGGTTTCCCAGAGCAGCTGGTCTGAAGCCTGGCCGAGCTGCTCAGTGTGTGGCTCTGTTTGTTTGGATTCATGTCTAGACGTTAATGTATAAAAAAAAACCACACATCTGCTTAGTGTTTTTATCTCTGACCAGTCTTGTTTGAATAAAGTGCACTTCAAAGATTGTTGGTTGCTGACCCATCCGCAGGAGAAGGTAATCATCGGAGTGGCCTATGACTGTGTGGACAAAATGGTCTACTGGACTGAAATCACGTCGCCCTCGATCAGCAAGGCCAGCATCGAGGGGGGAGAGCCCACCGCAATCATTAGATCAGGTAAGTGTTCACTTTTATCCATTAGTCTTTCATTGTCAGAATCATGAGACTCAAAATGTATCCTCTCAACAGATCTTGACAGCCCAGAGGGTATCGCCATCGACCACTTGGGACGAACTCTGTTCTGGACGGACTCTGTGAAGGATCGCATCGAGGTGGCCTCTTTGGACGGGTCTCAGCGTCGGGTCATCATAGACACTGATCTCGTCAACCCACGTGCTATTATCACCGACCCTCCCAATGGGTGCGTATCATTTTACATAAAACTTTTACACTTTACTAGCTTGTTACTTTAACCGACTACCAATCACTGAGGAACTAATTTCTCTGTTCTCATTAGGCAGTACACATCTAAAGGAATAGTTCAAAATTTGGGGAATTACAATTATTTGTTTTCTTGCCAAGAGTTATATGAGAAGATGAATAACACTCTGATATCTAAACCACATAAAACTACACATTTTTACATTATGCATTAAACAAACAAGATAGGTAGCCACGCCCTAAAGCATCCCCTGCTTTATGGTCTATTTGAATCTAAATGGGACCATAATTTACTAAATGAACATCATGCTGTATTGAAGAAGACTTGAAACTAGCGATTGAGACCATAAACTCATGTTTACAATGTTTACTGAGGTAATAAATCAAGTGAGAAGTAGGCTCATTTTCTCATAGACTTCTTTACAATCAGACTTCTTTTTGCAACCAGAGGAGTCGCCCCCTGCTGGCTATTAGAAAGAATGCAAGTTTAAGGCACTTCAGCATTGGCTTCACTTCTCAGACCCGGAGGTTGCCCAGTGGAATAAGCCCCAAAAGTTAAACTATTCCATTAAATCTTTGTAAATATACATCTCATTGTAGTTTGTGTGAATATTATTACATTAATCAAACCTTGTCAGTCCTCGGTACTCACATGAAGCTTCGCAACAACTTTGATTACTGTTAAAGAATCAAATATATTGGCAGGAGAATAACCAGTAAATTTAAAAGATCTGATCTAAAAATCATTTGTGTTTGATAGTGAACTGACTCCACACCTATCTTTACAACAGCAATCTGTACTGGACCGACTGGAACCGCGATGCCCCCAAGATCGAGACCTCTTACATGGATGGATCCAACAGAAGGGTGCTGGTGAAAGACGATCTTGGCCTGCCTAACGGCTTGACTTACGACTCCCAGAGCTCTCTGCTTTGTTGGGCAGATGCAGGTACTGTGGATTTCAGACAGATGACTCATCTATGAAATGATGTCTGCCTTGTCATCAGCAATAATCTCTCGCCTGTAGGTACACATAACATGGAGTGCACACATCCTGGCCACGGTGACCGCATGAAGGTTATGGAGGGGCTTCAGTACCCGTTTGGAATCACGTCTTTTGGGAAGAACATCTACTACACTGACTGGCGGAGGTTTGACTTTTTATATTACCATTAACAATTTTATCCAATGACAACATATGTGATGTAAGTAAAATAAACCACCTTTAGTATTCCAATGAATGGAATCCTAGAATGCTTTATGTTTGTATGTGTAATGTCCACACAATTATTAAAGAGGACATATACTTTTTTTCAGGTACATACTTGTATTTTGGGGTTTCTACTTGAACATGTTTACATGCTTTAATGTTCAAGACATGCTTTACTTTTCTCATACCGAGAGAGTAACTTCCTTTGGCGTGGACTTTAAGCTTGGGACACACCAACCCGACATCAAGGAACTAGTGGCGACAAAGGCCGCCTGTTGTGTCGTCTTATGTCGCCTTTGTCTTGGCCAAAAAATTGCACTTGAACACACCGCAAAGACTACAGCCGACGGCCAACTACCACGTACGTTCTGCGCCAACGTGAGATGAAATAACTCTCCACACCAGTAGGTCGTGGTAGTCCGCATTTGTCATTCAAAAAGGGAAACCTGAAGACAGAGGATGGCGAATATACAAGCCGTTGTTATGATATGTACATAAAATAAAGCGGCGTCTGCCGACCATTTTCACACTACTCTCAGTAACCACTCAGCTTCATTCCAGATGGCCATGTCGTTGTGAAAATATATCCGTGTATTGGAACGGTCAGATGAGATGAAGATGAAAAATGAGAAGAGCCTTCTGTGTTTTTCCTCTTGATTTTACTCATTTGCTCGCTTTCCTCATGTCCGTTTCTCTTCTCATGCACTGATTCGTTTAAACTGAAAAGCCAATCGGAGTGATATTTCTCACCGACGTGCTCTGCCACTGATTCAACATGCTGAATCAGGCTAGAGCTGACCGTGCGGGACAAACAGCAAAAACTAGGCCGATGGACGCTCACCGACAGCCCCAAACTGTCCGATGGCTAACCGTTGGTTTGGTGTGTCAGGGCCTTTAGGCTCTGTAACTTTGCAGACCTTTTACATGCACAAAAAACTATTTTAACGCACTAAGAAAAGGGAAAGAGCACAAAAGCATAAAAGGTCCCCTTTAAACATTATTACACATAAAGTTAGTGGTAGCAGTTTAGCCAGTTCTTGTGTCCCTTGATGTAATTTGGATAGTTTTAAATTAGTACACACTGGACTTTATAGCATCAAGGATATAATGCAGCCTTTAATCATGGTCCACTGTGCAATGTAAGAATCTGTCAAAGTAGAGGAAGGAGAGGTGAGGTCAGAGGTCAAAAAGCTCCCCACACTTCAAGCATGGGCCCTTGATGTTCTTGCAGACCACTTTGAACACTGTGGAGCCTTCTTCCCAAGCGGCTGATCCTGTATGTTAACCACTGCAAAAATGCGGGGGTTGGGGTGTCTATTTGTGCGTGTGTGTGTGTGTGTGGTGACGAAGCATCTTAAAAAGTGGCAGCTGCTTGCAATTTCTCAGCCTCAGCGTCTGTGAGTGACCTGCCCAGGGCCTCCCTCTGATCTCGCCAGGGCTGTGTGTAGCCTCACTAGAGAAGGTTGAGAGGTGGTGGTGGGGGTGGTACACAAAACTATGTCAGTTATGGCTAAGAAAGCTAACCTAACCCTTACTCATTCTTGACAGACTTTATACAAAACACAGGGGAGGCAGGCACGCTAACATTTCTCAAGATGGGACGGTCCCAGATTGCTAAACTCTTGTGTTTACAACAGGGATGCCGTGATTGCCGTGGACCTCCGCTCTGGCAAGGAGTCAGACGAGTTCCAGCCTCAGAAACGGACCAAGATATATGGGATCACCACAGCCTATGCCCAGTGTCCGTCAGGTAAACATAAGGGGCTATTTGGTCTTCATGAATTCCCCTTAAAATGTTTGCTCATGAATTCTTAAAAAAAATTCTTAAAGCCATTCCTAGAAATAGCTTGACCCTTGTACATTTGGGGGTTACCTTTGAGTCAGCCTTATTATCCGTTCCCTTTACTCTTCAGGACCTAGCAACCCAGTTGTGTGACCTCTGTGAAGAACTGTGAAAGCAACAGGAGGGATTCTGCAGCTAGTATTCATCATTAAGTGAAGGAATGATTGATGTTACAGTGCAGCACCAGGCTTCGTCGTCTCCGCTAGATAAGGCTGCATGCATAAAGCCAGGGAATGTGGAGTCAAGGGAGAGGGGCCTCCGACATCTGGAGTTTGCTACGTGTTTCATTTAAGTGTGTATATATCTGTTGAGCAAACAGTGAAGAGACTGTTTCCTGCCGTCCCCTGCTACGGTGGCTTATGATTTACAGAAACGCCCCGGGATGTCCTGCATTAATAAGAGTTTGTATATATTTCTTTCTTCCAGGGCAAAACTACTGTGCTGTGAACAACGGGGGCTGCACTCACCTCTGTTTAGCAACCCCTACCGGCCGCTCCTGCAAATGTCCCAGCAACGCCGTGGGTGTGGGCTGTGTGGAGAGAGACAGCGGGTACTGAGAGGAGGCGGCTGTGCTCTGAGTTGACACTGTTTGACCGCAAATTAGGAGCCACTCAGCATTACTAAACTATAGCTGCTGAAAATGGCACTGAAAACCAGAGGTGAACTTACTGTGCCTTTTATTGCTCAGTGTTATGCTTATCTACATTTTTTAAATTTCCCTTTATAAAATCACAACTGCCGACCGTTGAGAATTGTAAATATAAACACTATTATTTTCCTGAGTGCACATAAACTGAGAATAAAACTCAAGGGATACATAATTTAATGTGAAATTCATCACAGCGATGCATGACGTCATCTCATGTCGGTTGTGTTACACTGTGGCATGTTTGGATTAGCTTATCTCATGGAAGTATTATTGTGGAGTAGGACTAGTGTCTGTACAAGCTGGTGGGATGAGTTTACATGCTGGGCAGCAAAAGAATAAACATTTTTTTCTAACATGTTGGTCTGCTGTGTCTGTGGCTCTAGTGTAATAATAGCGACACTGTGTGGTAGGTAGTGTTTATTACAAATACATATATGATGTAGGCAGGTGGCGCCAAAGTAAACCTTGCAAGGAATAGTTTGTCATATTGAACAAATTACTAGTCTAAGGCTGATTTATCTGTAAAAATGTAGAATATCTAAATGTTTGTATGGTCACATTTATTCTCAAAATATTCCTATAGGAGTTATGTTTGTGACCCTTAGATTTATAATGATTTACTTTTAAAATTATCATATTTTTCAGCTCCTTTTTAAATATTATATATCAATTTTCCACATGATCATGTATTTCTAATTCATTAAATAGAAGTTTACTTGAATAACTGATTCTTGAACTAATGATGATATCATGTTCCTTCACAAGTAACCTCAAGAAACATTTGGATTGTTGTGCTCACATCACGGCCTATTTCCAAAATGCAAAGTGGCAGTGGTATGACGTTTCTGCTCTGATGATATAAAGGAAAACAAAATGCTGCTGCCACCCCCACAGTCTGTATGCTGCTGCAAAAAGGGAGACACGTGCCTACGTCAGTGGTGCATTAACAGGCTCTAGATAAACTCGGAATATGGTCTAATTTACTTACATGAGCTGCAACCTTATTGAAACCACAACATTCATGTTAGGGTTGCAACAAAATTTTCATTATTAGTTAGTTAATTGATTAAAAAATATTGTCGCCTATAAAATGTCAGAAAAAAAAGTTTATTGATGTTCTAAATCCCCAAACTGATGTCATCAAATTGTTTGTTTTGTCTGACTTACACCCAGTTTATTATAAGACAAATGATAATAATATATATACACAATAATATTGTGTGTGGTGGTTTATATATGTAATATTAAAACATCTCAGGGGCGATTTAAGACTCTTTAGGGGTGCTCAAGCACACCTAAATTTCATCTCAGGACCCCTAAAAAAATTATAATCAAACCCACCGACATTATTGTCTTTAAGAGGATGTAGCAGACTCCTTCTTAAGGCTAGAGTGAATATATTGGTATCATATGAAATTAGATAACCTAAGGAATCCATTGGTACCATGTTATACTAGCTTGTCTGGAAGGAGGCTTAATACCGCTCCAAAGTTAGACTACATTTTGGCGAGGGAGAACTGGAATGGCCATTTTCAAAGGGGTCCCTTGACCTCTGACCTCAAGATATGTGAATGAAAATGGGTTCTATGGGTACCCACGAGTCTCCCCTTTACAGACATGCCCTTTATGATAATCACATCTATGTAGTTTTTTTGCATGCATATATATATTATGTTTATCATATTATATAATTTGCTAATTCAGATCAGAACTGTATCCACACTAAACAAGCAACGACTGCATGGGCACAGTTAAACTGGGTTACCAGTTTTATTTTTTTACCAGTATTTAAAGGTCCCATACCGTACTCATTTTCAGGTTCATACCTGTATTTTGTGTTTCTACTAGACCATGTTTACATGCTGTTATGTTCAAAAAAAAAATATTTTCCCTCATACTGTCTGCCTGAATATGCCTGTATTTACCCTCTGTCTGAAATGCTCCGTTTTAGCACATTTTGACGGAATTGCAACAGAATCGCGTTGCTAGGCAACAGCTTGGGTCCATGTGTATTTCCTGTCAGCTGATGACATTCACATACACTGCAAACAGGAATAAACTGGGACACATTTAGCATGTTTACATTTAAAATTATGTCAAGGGTCTAAATATTGTATATTCGTGACATCACGAATGGGCAGAAATCCTGACAGCTTGTTTCAAATGCAGAGTTTCTGAATACGGGTTGTGTGTATTTCTCTGTGGATTGAGTGTTTCGACACGTTCACAGTATTTATATAGAACTTAAACCTGCTTTATAATTAAAAAATATGAAAATCTCACCTTTTTTATAATATGGGACCTTTAAGGTACCCATTTGCTGATTTACAGAGAGTTATCAAACGCACCACCGTTCCTGAACGCAACGCTTTGATTGATGGGGATTTAATTGTGAGTCATCCAATCAGAAGCAGAACAGAAGTCAGTGGGCGGGTCACCGGCTGTGAGCGCTTATTAACACATATGTGCCATTCTGACCCTCAGACGAGTCTGCGAGGATTATTTGTACCCTGTTTTAACAGATAAAAAACGGATAAATCAGTCTTTTGTATAAGAATTGTCTTGTAGACATCGCTGATTTTCAAAGAAATTTCAAATAGGTAACTTGCTATTTATCACCTAATTACCATGACATTTGCAGACCTGTAAAATGAAGTGTTACCAAATATAGTCATGGATTAAGTCATGAATTATGGAACGTGATATATTCCATAATTCTACGGTCTGGTACCACTGAGTCAGTGTTTACAGTTTTAAAGCGTTATACCTAGATTTCAGAAGTGGCAGACAAAAAAAAATGAGTGTCCGGTAGAAATGTTCAGTGACCTGCCACAGCGGCAGGTGAGGAAAAAGATTAATTTCAGACCCTGACTGGAGGTGCAGACATTCAATGAAAAGTGTAAATTAACAACAATTACGTAGTTCATGGTAGTTAATATTAATTGTATAAACACGTCACACTAAATATATAAAATGAACTATATTGTAAAATAATAGAATGCAATTATTTCCAAAATAATGGCTTTAGGGTGCATATAGGATTTTAATAAATTATTATTTTTCTTCTCAAAAAGAAATAAACAAAGTGTTGAATATTTTTTTATTCGTAGTCTGTGATATATATAAATGTGGAAACTATTTTTGAATCACATTAATTGGAAACCTTGAACATGTGATGGTTTGCCTCCTCAATATATGCAAAGTGGTCACTAAAGCAGAGACTCGTTATTGTAAGGCAAAGCCTAGTAGTCATCGCTGAGGGCAGAATCACACACGGTATAAGTCAGTGTCTGCTGGACGGCTAGCAGCATTATCTGGCTTTAATTGATGGGAAACGAAAGGTATGTATGAAAATGAATTAATCCCACTTTAAACTGTGTATTAAGATGTCGCTAATGCCTTTAATAGTCTGCTTATTGTGGTAAATGTCGTTAATGTTCGCTCCTCTCTGCTAACACAGTATCTGACAGCTGCAGCGGTTGCGGAGCAACAACAGCTAACGTTTATTACTGTTGGCAACGCGGCTAAAATACAGGGAAATATATGTTGTTCATTGAGATAGGTTGTTGAAAAGATTAAGTTTATCGTCTCTAAGGCTAGTAGAGTATTAATGATTATATTATGGTTGTAATTATCGAGCTGTCCTGCTGTTTCTTGTTGTCAAGCTAGCTAGAACATTAGCTACACAGCCAACGAGCAGGACTTTCAAAATAAAAGACTAACTGCAACTTTTCTGAGAATCAGTTCAATCCTGAACTGGAGGTGTAGACATTCAATTAAAAGTGTAAATCAACAACTAGAAAATGCATTTCCTGCTGAAAATGCGTGGGAATGCTGACAGCTCAAATTTATTGCAAAGCATTGCAGGAAATGCAGAAATGTGAAATGACTTGCCTAAAAATGTTAAGGCTCAAATGCATTGCACTGCAGAAAACCCTAGAAGATGAAATGTACAACTGGCAGAGTTGAAAGCTGAACTGCATTACCTTACATTACCAACACACACACACACACACACACAGAGAGGAGAGGAGAGGAGAGGAGAGGAGAGGAGAGGAGAGGAGAGGAGAGGAGAGGAGAGGAGAGGAGAGGAGAGGAGAGGAGAGGAGAGGAGAGGAAATAAAATAA